>NW_028145593.1:1570000-1587500 GCF_977016875.1 Pavona decussata
TTTGTCAGGCGCGGGAAAATTACAATCAGTACCAACCACGTGAAAACATACAACCGGTGTAAAGTGCGTGTACAACTGTTAAGCGCGAGAAAACGTACAACCGGTGTCAACCTGAGAAAAGCTTGCAACCGTAGCAAGCAACTAGTGTCAAGCGTGGGTAAAAAGGAAGCCAATGTCAAGCGCTGTAAAATGGCTAGTGGTATGAAGCGCTGGAAAACATGAAATCCGGTGGTGTCAAACGCGGGACCGACAACGTGCGAAGTTAGCGAGAAAATGGAGGGATTTAGAATAGCGTTGCGGCTAATGTCAGATTTGCCTTCATGTTTTGTTGAAAAAACATAGTGTGAGTACATAGTACATGGGTACATAAATGAGAATAGTGCAAAACAATTCTGGCCTTCCATGTCAAAACAAAACTACTCAATTTTACTGAGAAACTGAAAACAGCGAGCGGCAAATGAAGGATAAACATGGTCACGTGGTGATTTCTGTCGTTTGCCATAAACGTAATTCTAAATATCTTTAAAGATTCTTTTGTGGTTATGTAGGGGAGGTTACATAGCGTTTTGAATCAAATATAAAGCGAGCGCAGAACCGATACAAAATAATTGCTTCAATTTGACAGTCATTTTTAAACCGCGCACTTTGAAAAGAAAACTTGTGGTAGCGAAAATTTGAACACTTTAACTTTATTACTTGTTTGTATGATTGAAGATAGCTTGTTTCGTTTGTTAGGTTGTTGGGAG
Organism: Pavona decussata; assembly: GCF_977016875.1. NCBI lineage: Eukaryota > Metazoa > Cnidaria > Anthozoa > Scleractinia > Agariciidae > Pavona > Pavona decussata. The sequence goes on from NW_028145593.1 coordinate 1,570,747, forward strand.
CATGGACGCGCATCCGAGCCGGTACTGTGCTTCAGTACGCGTGCAAACACATCGGCAGGTAGGAACAAGCTTAGCTTACTCTGGGAAATCGTTTGGTGTTGAGGGCGAAAACAGAGATTAAATCTTTCCGGCATTCCTATAAGTGCCAATGTTTAAATTTAGGTGAAGTTCTCAAAATCATTTAGAAAAATGTGATAGCTCCACGGGAAAAGAATTGTGCGTTGTTGCTAAAGCCATAGACTGTTCACAGTGCCCTATTTTTCCGTGTGATCTTCGAGATCTAGCGCGTCTTACCGTTAATGGCGGCCATCTTGATTTTACCTCCTCCCAAACCGTCCCCCGCCCCCCTAAGTAGATTTGATACTCTTCCCCAGGTTAGACTCGGTACGACTGAAAGTCAAGATGGCCGCCATTAACGGTAAGACGCGCTCGATCTCGACGATCACACGGAAAAATAGGGGACTGTGAACAGTCTACTAAAGCCATCAGAAAAAATTTACACTTACAGATATGTCTTAGGAGTTCACTAATGTCTTTTGTTAGATGCCAGATTTGTTAGACGCAAGATGTTGTTAGGCTTCACCTTTTTTATTTCTCTTTCAGGAAATCATCGCCGAGTTAGCAGCCATGGTGCGCGAGCTGTTGATTCAGTTTTATCGTTCAACGAGGCATAAACCAATGAGGATTGTTTTTTACCGTGATGGAGTCAGCGAGGGCCAGTTTAGACAGGTTTGTCGTTCATTTCCAAGAATGGGAGTATTTTTAATACTTAATACTTAATACTTGTAACGCGCAATATAACATGACGTGATGATTAAATGCGCAAAATAATTTTAACAAAACAGATAAACACTATAACATATACATAATTACATTAAAATCGTCTCCAAAATAAATTAATTATTCAGCTAATATTCCATAAATAGTTAAATATACCGTATATACAATATAAAATGTGTTTGAATGTCGAACTAGTTAAAAATCCTGTAGTGATTTAAAATAATATGTCAGTAAAGTTATTTAAAAGCTAAACGATAAAAATATGTTTTTAAGTGTTGTCTAAATTTGTCTAGTTTATGAACGTTTTGTTTCACTGAAAATTTAAAATCGATTTTACAGGGCTCTTCAATAGGGGGCTATTTTTCAAGGGACACCGGTTATTCCACGAAATGAGCCCATTCGTATTTTCAGTACTTCTTAAAAGGGATTTTCTCCGGTTTTGCAAGCAGCCGTCCAATTGCCTTGAGTTTCTACTCACGAATAGAAATTTATAATTTCTGCAAATGGTGGGGGCGAGATGCTTGCTCAGGCGATCGCCCACCTTGCGTTTATCTTGCGTCACAGCAAAAATAGGAGGGAAAAAGACTACTCACAGTGTAAAAGCTCTCCTAACTTTTCGTCTTTGTATTCACTGAGGTGCTGAGGTACTTTTTGCGGTCCTTAGGTGCTGTGCCACGAACTGAAAGCGATACGCGAAGCTTGCATCAAACTGGAGGTTGGCTACCAGCCCGGGATCACATTTATCGTTGTACAAAAGCGACATCACACCAGATTTTTCTGCCAGGAACAGAAAGACAGGGTATGATAGAATTCTAGCAAGTTGTTAGTATGCTGGATGGGATTTACAAACAAGCTTATTCTAATCCTGTTTCCACCATTATTTTTTGGCTCATTTTGCCATTCGTCCCATTTCGAATTATTTATCTTGAATAATTTGATATTGTATAATTTTGTCGACTCACCCTGCCTCGGCTTTAGCATGTTTCCATTTTCCTTCCTTTCGTTTTTCTAAGACCTAGCTGAAGTCTCGAGCTACGGTGATTCGCCAAAAGCCTCGATCCTTCATTCCATCCCTCAGATCTTTGACCTCAAGACCTGTGTCCTTTTGAAGCACGTCAATGTAGGTCTTACGTGGCCTTCGTATGTAGGTTACCGAAACAATTTCAGTGATTAAAGGGGGGGGGGGGGGGGGGGTCACATTTCAGCGCATGTGGATGAATCTAAATGCTTTTTTCTCTTTCTTATCAACTTTATGGCCTTAAAAATCCCACTCACATGTACTTCAGTAATCACATGCTATAATTAGTCTAAGCAACTGACCAAAATTCACAGAGTATACTAGTGGATTGTACTCATATTGTCGATATTGAATTTAGTGTTGACCCGTAGGATTTATTCCACGGTTGATGTGTTTACAGTTATTTGCATGCGAAATTACGCAATCATATGAAAAGATTACCACCCGGTTTACCCATTCCCTTCCGAATGGTTCATAAACTACGAATTAAATTAAACAGGCTTGGGTCATAGCGAGCAAAGGTGAAAAAGTATTTTGATTCATGGACATGCGCAGAACCGTGAAGCCCTCCCTTTAATGACTTCGATTCCTGCCCGGCCGTTCTGCTGTCTTATGCTTGACATTCTCTGTAAATAGGTCATGCTTCTCTCTTGGCTTATCGTCACATTCCAGTCATAATATTTTGTCTTGTTTTAGTGTGGTCAAAGCGGCAATGTCCCTCCAGGAACCACTGTTGATAGTGGCATCACACATCCCTCGGAATTTGATTTTTATCTCTGCAGTCACGCGGGAATTCAGGTAGGAAAGAAGTCACAAAATAGTACCAAGAAAGTAGGGAGAAGCATTTTACTACGGAAAATACAATGAATTTCTCTGAAATTGCCAGCTGAGAATCAGGAATTAGATCGTCGCGTTCGATTTGAGACTGCTTCAGCATTACGAATGTGCACGAAGTATGCAAATAGGTAACCTGTGAAGTAGGTAGCCTGGGTGCCGCCGTTCAAAGATCCCTGCACCCCTAGCTGCCAGGAACGGTGAGAAGCGGCTGTGTTCGTAGCATATTAAATAGGAGACTGAGTTACAACTTTACAAACCGGTTTTGTTGGACCTTCCATAAATCGCCCATTTTGAACGTTGTATAACATTATATGCTTCCTTTTGTTAGCGTAAAAGCTAAAAAATTTGACTCGTAAAAAATAGTTAGTCGTATTCCGAAGCTTTGCGTCGAATAACGTGATTGCCTACAGAAAGTATTTGCTTACGAGAGAATCCAAGCTATCTTTGAATGAAAGCTGATTCCAGCGGTATTTCATGAACTTCAAGGTGATCGCTTACAGAAATTTGTTGTTTAATTTAGCAACAATTTGCTGTTGTAGCTTACGTTCTCCGCAAAACCGCAACAGCCGTACTGTTGCCTTAAAGAGCGAATGCGGAGAAGTGCAACTTAGAGCTTCAATGCGGGCTGAAAGTACTGGGACAGTCAACGCGATAGCAGCAAACTTCGCGGTAATTCCCCCCTCCCCCCCAAACATTATTGAACTGGGAGGGTTGGACAGACGTTACACACGCAAAATAAGTGTCAATGTTCGATAAGATCTTTTCAACAAGGGGGAAGGGTTAAGGTGTAGGTAAAGGGTCATAATAATGACGAGGAGAGTAAAACACGCAAATTTGAAAGGATTCCAGCAACTGTCCCAAGGACATCTGTCCTTTATTGTTGGCTAAACTAGGAAACAGTTTTTCTTATTTGAACGAAACCCTTTCATACTTACTGATTCTACAAGTTTAACGGCTCGTATGTTACGTTCTCCCTAGGGAACAAGCAGGCCCTCCCATTACCACGTGCTATGGGATGACAACAACTTCAAAGCCGACGAGATTCAGGCCCTAACGTACCAGCTGTGTCACACCTATGTCCGGTGCACGCGCGCTGTGTCCATCCCAGCCCCGGCCTATTATGCGCATTTGGTTGCGTTCAGAGCAAGGTTCCATTTGATCGAAAGAGAACGAGAAAAGTAAGGAACTGGGCACTAGTTATTGGTGTACTTTAACAGTTGGTATAACTGATTTGCCATTCTCATCCTGATTAATTATTCGTGAAGAAAAACAAAGGGAATGGCTACCTTGAAGGTGAACTTTTGCTTTGAATTTCTCGCAGCGTTTTTTCAACCTACTTCTCGGTGTTTTAAAAAATCGAATGAAACACTTCCTCGTGTTTGATTTTTACACAACTATCGCGTTCATACTTGATGACTCAAATGTTCCTTTTCTGTTAACATAGTAGCGGATCTGTTGTAAAATAAGGGACCCCCTACCCCTCAACTCTTCCTCTTACCCCTCCCCTTCCTCCTCCCCCTCGCTCTCCCCGTCCCCCTTCCCCTCCCCTCCCCCTCCCCCTCCCCTCTATTGAAAAGGTTGCGTTGACTTGGTTTTGGAATTTAGCATAACAGTTGTATAGTTGGGGAGCAGGGAGAGCGCAGCAGTGAGAGCACTCGCCCCCCAACAATGTGGCCTGAGTTCGATTCCCTGACTCGGCGTTATATGTGGGTTGAGTTTGTTGTTGGTTCTTGCCCTTGCTCCGAGGGGTTTTTCTCCGGGTATTCCGGTATTCTCCTCTCCTCAAAAACCAACATTTCTAAACTCCAATTCGATCTGGAAAGTGTGCGCAATTAGTGCTCCGCGCTAAATACATTGACACTTAAAAAGTGATTTATTTAATTATCTAATTAATTGTTCATTTATTCATTTATTTATTTATTTATTTATTTATTTATTTATTTATTTATTTATTTATTTATTTATTTATTTATACCTTTGCGATAGTACCTCATTTTTGAGGCTCAAAACATCGTCTTTTTGTTTCAAGGCGGAGCATTTTTCTTTAAAGTTTCTGAGCAAACCGAATAATGTTTAACCTTGTATCATAAAGTTAATTCTCTATCCTCTTATTTATTTATTTTTTATTTTTTATTAGTCCTGAAAGTGGTTCCACCTGTAGCGGTGGTCATGGTGATGACAGAAGCCCGCAGATTTTAGCCAAAGCAGTCCAGGTTCACCCTGAAATGCTGAAATGCATGTACTTTGCCTAAGGATATATTATGCCGTTTTAAAGTGTTACAAAACAATGTAGCATTATTTATTTATTTTTAATGAAATAATAAGTGATAAAAGCCAACAACGTTTTGATATCGAATCCGATATCTAAGAATTTTTTTTTTTTTTTTTTTTACCAAAAACTTTAGTTACATGTAAAGATTAGAGTTGTGTAGAAGCGTAATTTTTATCTATAAGTGTTCGGCACTCGGCGAGTGTTGTGTATGGAAAGTTTTTAGTACATCGCTATCAAATAGCAATGCAAATCTTAGTTTTTAACAGACTCTTACACTGCTAAAAGAATACATAGTACATACATAGAATTTTCACTAGAAGACTAGAATCGTACAATCATTGAATAGTTATCTCATTTCTGTTATAAAGAATGCAGAAAATGTATATATTGATTCTGCATCTTGCCTACAAACCTACATAGATATACGTACTCAGCACTCTGATTAATGTGATCCTTTGTAGGCAACCGAAAAATAAAGAAATACCCATGGAAATATGTAATAAACGAGGAATTATCACAGATTTGTTATCTGGGACTTTATTTTTCCCCTCCTTTTTTTCTGGGGACACTAAAGCGAGCGAAACACGCGTGGGAAAATTTCCTCCCGTCGCGCGACGCGTCTCCTTGCGGGAAGGAATTTTCGCGCGCGCGCGTGCGTGTTGCCCTTAGTTTACTACCTTGGTCTAAGGTCGCGTTCGATTGACCTTTTTCCGGAATATGAATAAGAGGAATAGTTGTGAGATTTCTCTTTTAAATACATTCTGGAAGACATTTCTGCAAACTTTCTCTGACAAATGATAATTTCAGAGCGATTTTGCTCTCCAGTAACTCCAAAAACCCCCTACGGGAGATTGTATGTATCCCTATTCCGTAATAGGGTCAATCGAACGCACCCTAAATACATACTGGATTCATTTTGGCCAACACAAGATTTGGACTGCATTAATTCGCACACGAACCTATATTTAAACAACTTGAAACTTCTAAAACTACATGATATTTACCGATTTCAAATTGGAAAGTTTGTTTCTTTTCAAAAAAAGCTTCCTTCTTGATGCCTTCAAAGAAATGTTTTTGCTCACAAGTTATATCCATCGTCACAATACTAGACAATTCCTTTTACTTATTTCCCTGTAGAACGAATATCAGACAGTTTGCAATAAGTTTTCAAGGACCTAAACTGTTTAATTCCTTTAATTCAGAATGCTGAGAGTATTTCTCTGTTAAATCTAAATTGAGATCATTTCTCCTAAATGGACTACCCCTGTTTTGAACTTGCTGTTTTATGTTTTGCTGCCTGTGTGTGTTTGATTGTGTACTTGCTTTTTAACCTAATGGTATTGACAAATTAAATAAGCTAAACCTAAAATCCTGATTTCAAAGTTGTAATTTTTTGTGGAGCCTGTAGCTCGTATAACCCCCAATGGTTTCTCTATGGGCATCCTCGCCATATGTTTCTCTCTCTTTTGTTATCTATTTATCTTTTATATTTTAATATATGTTTATCTTGTAACGATGTGCGAGAATAATGGCAAAAATAAACTTAAACGCGCAAGATGAGTAAGAATTGATATCCCCCTTCAAAGTAACACTAGCCTGAGTATCAGGCCTTCCTAAGGGGAGGGGGAAGGGGAGGGGAAGGGGGAGAAGAGGAAAGGAAGGCCTGACACAAAACCTTTCAGAAGTTTGTGTTCAACGTCCGAATTTTGGACGTTGGTGCTGATTGGACGAAACACAAAAGGTTACGTCACACCGCCGGAAACAAAAATTATTTTTCTTCCCTTTTCCCCTTCCTCTCTTCCTCCTCTCTCCCCCCCCCCCCCCCCCCCCTCCGAAAAGCCTGATACTCAGGCTAAAGTAACACGAAAGGAAACACTGGTAATACAAAAAGTATTAATAGTGAATTTGGATTAACAAGAACAAAGTTGCCCAGTTACAAAGTTAAAACAACACCAGGGTGGTCGGTAAGGAAATAGCTTGTCCTACTATATATTAACCTGTTACTAAGCCTTTGAGCTGCAAAAAGGATTAAATATACTTAAGGACGGTGCCTCGTAATACAGAAGTATTTTTGCTCAGTCCATGACAGATCTTAGTAAGGGCTATTTGACTCCAAAAAGAAAATTGGAGGTAGCCACGCATATTTTAAAGATAATTAAACATTACCTTATTATAGGAAACTAACAATGCACGTTGACAACGCGAAGAAAATTTACGTTACACTAAATTAACGCGAATTTATCAAAAGTTAGGTTTCAATAAGTTAACGCGAATTTTTCGATAAGCATCTTGCTTTATTTACTGCGATTTTCATAATTCTGCAAACTCGCACTTTACATTTCTTAATGCCAAATCCTTCAATAAAACCTTCCAAGACATGTGCACGGATGTTTCTAAGTTTTTTTAAGCCGAAAATTTGGTTTTGAAGCCTAACTAGACCCTGAATTCAAAAGATAGTGACTCTGAAGAGCCAATAGAGGAGTCATGAACTAATAAGGTTTTGTAATGAAATAAAGGTGCTTTAGAATAACAATGTTGTAAAATAGCGTGCATTAAATTTACATCGACATTAATTAAGATACATTAAATTAACGCGAATTTTGTAAAATCGCGTTAATAAAGTGCATTGTTAATTTCCTATAATAAGGTAATTCTAAAAAGCTTTTAAATGCATATCACGGTATATGATGTTTTCAGTCCCAAATTTTTAATTTATCTTTGAAAAATGCATAGTTACTGGTGATTTTCTCTTTGGATTCCAACAGCCCTTGTTAAGGTCTGCTATTCCTGCATAGCCATAAGCCGCATAAAACTAGTTTCAGGTAGGAAGCAGCAGGCGTCCTTTATAAGGTACAGAACGTAAGGGTGTCATATTTGCAAGGGAAAGTAAAATCTTTGAATTCTTGAACGCTGCAGTCACCGCGCTTAAACTACAACACTCTTGTAATGACGTCCATTTTCATTGCTGAAATGTTTCGAATTGCGAAATTTTGCTATCGTTTTGATGCGGTGACCTTGCACGCCCCTATGCGGTTAGTATTTGATTCGTTTTCTTTCTTATCAGGAGTTTGAAATTTTTGTGTCTGTTCAAAGAGTAATATCGTAGCACTTCTGGGTGTGTGCCTATATTGATGTTGCAACTGTACCTTCCTATTTATTTTTTTTTAAATCTTTTTTACGAAACGACTTCCTCAGTAACAAGAAATCCAAGTGAGATTTATGACGTATATATATATTTTTTTTGATACGTCTCACAGCATGTTAATTACGTTACAGGGGCAGTGTAGTGTCACCAGTGTTAAGTGTTCTTTTGAACAGTGTGAAGACATTTGTATCGATGGAAATTAAAATAATGGTTCAGTATTGTTAACATTTACCTTACGAGTATACATAAGCTGGGCTAGTATTTGTTATCTTTTGCTGCAAGATGGCTTTGATGGAAATGGATTAAAATTTGGCCAATTTTTTCAAGTTCTTCCTGTGGAGAAATTGGAGAAATTGCTGAATTATAGTTTGTTCTTGTTCATTGAAGAAATCAGTTGATATTTTCCTCCCGGTGCTCTACAAACAATTTCATGTTAGAGAAAAAGTTCTACGTTAAATATTTGAGTAGTTTTGGTCAAAATACAGCAAAATCTCCGTGACGCTCAGTATACTTGGACTTCTCTGTAGCATAGTTTGATACGCCAGACAATGAACCCGTCGGTGGATATTAAGTACATGGCTGAAGCCGTTCAAGGAACTGAGTTGCTAGTTTGTAGACTTTTCTGCAGTCGTAGTTTTGAGTTTTTGAGCATTTTATTAAGGCGAGGACATACTCATTGTAGGAGCGCTTTTCCTGGAAAATGAGGCGGAATGTTTTCCACAGAAAATAAAAATATTTTATTAGGCAGGAAATGAAAAATGAAACTCAGTCGACAAACATTTCAAAAATTAGGATGAAACGTGATCTGGAGTTTTAGGACCGAATTAACACGCCGTGGAATTGTAATTAACAAAATAAACATGCATGTTCATAATGAGCAGTATCTGAGTTGTTTCACCCAAATACTCAAAATGTTGTCTTCTGTGTTTCCATATCGTTTTTCACCCTTTTAAAGACACATTTGTGTAAGCTACTGCACATTGATCTGTTCGGATTTAGCTGAACTGTAAAGTGCTTGAGAGACACCAACAAGCTCGTAGTCCCACGTAAGAAAACTACAAACTTTGGCTTTAAATATTTATCAATGAATGCTGTAAGAGAGCTAAATTTGTGATGTGCAGTTTTCTTTGATTCACTGTAATAATCTTAAGACTTAGGATTGTTTATTGTTTATTTATTGATATAGTTAGAGTGTTAGTCATTAATTGATCATGTATGTGGTTTTTTTTTTATATTTTTATATTTTTCTCGGCATATAAGCATGACCGTATTGTTAGGGGCCTAATCAGCCTGATCAACCCGAGTTGAAATAAAGTTACTTACTTACTTACTCAAGTTTCAGAAAGTTTTTATAGAAAAATGAACTTTTTTAACCTCCTTTTACTAGCTGTTGTTGGCTCTAAGAAAATGCTAGTTGATCTTTTTTCGCATTTTTTTTTTAAACATATTTGCTCTTTCGGAAACGAAAAGCCAAGTTAGTCTTTTTGTGTTACGAAATCGAGCTGTCATTTTGCCCTGAGAAAACTGCAGATTTTCTTTACGACTAAATCCGAATTTCTGAAGCTATTAAGGCCTTCCAAACAAATATCCACCGAAATAAACGCCGTTGGTTGTTCCATTATCGCAACGGGAAAAACGTAACACTAAAATGGCGCATTTAAGCGGAGAACCAAAAGCATAATATGCAAAGGTTGTACCTGATAGCGCTGATCGACCTTTTGTTGATGAATCAAAATGTGCTGAACAAGACTTTCCTATTTTGTTCATTTTACATTTTTACCCCAAACGGATCACTTTTCAGACTGGAGCCAACTGCCGCCCTAAATAAAGTCTAGTCCGAGATTTTTTTGTTATTACAGAAGAGATTAAATTGTTTTACGAGATAAACCACTTATAACTATAATTTTCTTATGTCAGGAATATGTGCACAGATCACAAATTCAACTGAGTAGAGCTTAGTTAAATAAAGAAGGGATTTAAAACATTATTTAGAGATCACACAAACCTTTAATTTCCTAACTCGAGGATACATTGGGAAAAAAAGCGGGATATTGTTTGAAATTATTATTTAAAGTTGTGTCAAACATTCGATTCTCTGTAAATTAGCATTTTATTGAACCTAAATTGTAAGAGTTGAATTAGTATTAAATAAATATTTTCTCTTTATAAATACTTGAAATTATTTACAGCATAAATATGTACAACCCTAGGGAAGTCAGTCTTTTTAAAGTACCGCTGCTAATCTCTTTCAGCTATACGGCGTGGTTAGAGTCATTTCCTTTTGAGCTGCATGAACGCGGGGAAACCTATTCGATGACTCTTTAGAACAGATGGTAAAGTACGTCCTATAAGATTTTCCATGATTTTTAAAATTACTGCATTCTCTATCAGGTTATGTGAGCAAGTGAACTGCTTTCGCCGCCAGTAAGGCAGTGAGCCAAGCATTTCTTTCATTCACGGAATTACATCGGAATAAACGAGAAGTACCATCGGTGTGACAAATCTTTATGCTGTCCGATTCTTGAAGGGTCAGAGAAACGACCTCAGACATTCTGAGCGCGAGTCCAGAATAGAAAAGAACGCCTTTCTTCGTCTCGTAACAATGTAGTTTGTCCTCTAACAACACAAAGCGCTTTTTACGCCACGTTGGTTTCTTGAACAGCGAGCTCTCCTTCAACCATAGATCTCCCTCGTGTGTCAATAGCTTTATATTGCTGTAGTTGTTGTTGATAACAGTTGGCAGTAATGTTGTTGTCGCTGGCAGAGTTGTAGCTTTGGATTCAACACGCCTGGATCCCAGTCGATCTGGCAAAATCTTCGTCCACGAACATTGCTTCGGCTCAGTACGAAGCGGCGTTTTCCATAAAGTTTCTTTCCCGTCCTTTAGGTCTTTGATTTGCGTGAGGCAAATATCGCTTTTACATCTGTATAACTTCTCCATTTTATAATTATTAGTTGACGATATAATGTCCAATCCCGAGTTGGTCACTAGCCTGCGATGTTCTTTGCACTCAGCCGAAATCTCAAAACTGATTACTTTTTCCCACGGCATAGATTTAAGAACATGGCGTGGTGTTATATATAGTATATGTTTACTTTTAGCACGTAACAGACCGAAACTTCACTCATGCGAGACCTCTTATGCGTTCTTCCGCAGCTCTAGACGGCTCGATCGGAATTTTAATTGATAGTGGATTAAGGGTCAATGGCCTTCCTGTGCAAATCGATTTGTCTGCGTAGGTTTCAATTACTTCATACGTGAACAAAATTAATTAATTCCTTTTCCGCGATTTTGCTTTCCTCTCCGCTGCTAACTAAATATCAAGATTAATTGTTTAGGCATTCTGTTCTTCTTCCTTTCCATGAAACACTCGAAAAACTAGTTCCTTTTCCCTTTCCGACGCAACGGGAAAGAATAAAGCTTGACGAAGCGAGACGAAAATAGACCATGATTCATTGTAGAATTTCAATCCGCCGGATGGCTTTGCCACCTATAAAGTAAACAGCTTAAAAAGACTTTGAAAATGCCTTTTTTGGAGACTAAATTTTTCTTGATATTTCCGATCGTCAAGTATACTCATTAAGCGATGTAAATAAATAAAATGATCTTATGCTTGGAGACAAAATGAGGTTGTGATTTCAGAACTCAGAAACGTTGAATCCTTAGATCATACCCTGAAGTATGAAAAAATTCAAATTAAAACTACTGGGCAGTACTTTTCACTGGAAATGATCGTTTTCCGTTCTTCTTGATCTTGAATATAATTTGACAAAAGTTAAAATTTGTGTTGCCGCCGGAGGGAAATTGGGCAATTAAGGTTCAATGCGGGTGACCGAATTCGTGAATAGTCAGCACGTGATTGGCCGCCCTCTCGGCTCAAATGCCGCTAAAATGGTCACGTTCGCGTGATTTCAAAAGTAAACCCTCTACTTGCCGTTGAAATGCGAACCTTCTCGGTAACATTCACCATCACGCGACCTAAAATTAAACATGATTTTACTCTAACAACAGCCTGTAAAGTTATTAAAAACGTTTTAAAATGATCACGCACACAGACATGTTTCGTGTGCTTGAGCTGAAAGCGTGTTTAATGGCATGGTTAGAAATGTTAGCCCTAAACTCCTACGGTTGAAATTAAACTTTGAATCATGCCAATCACGCACAAATCCAGTTTGCTCCTTTGCACATCTTACTTGATTGTCTCGTCGATAGATTTAGCGCTTAAAACTGGCAAACCTCTGTAAAAATTTAGTATCACTGGAACGGTACCATCTTTAGGACTAGATCGTCCGCAAGCATGGAAGTCTGAAATGTTTTCAAACGAAACTAAATCGTGTTAGTTATGGACAGCAGTCTTCGATGTTTCATTTTAATTGCTGTTTGTAATTCATCACAGAGTGAATCTATCCTTGTTCCGATAGTTTATTATGGTCTTTGGCATATAGCAGTGCTTTGAAATCATTATTTTGAAAATTTCTCTCCCTTGAATTCACGATCAGATGCTGTCCATGATTAAAATGAAATCAAAATTCTAAACTAACCGGCTTAGAGAGCCAAAGAGCCCTAAGCTACTAGTAGTTAAATTTTGTTTGCTGTGGTATATTTCATAAGTTTTTCAAGTGGCGGGAATTTTAAATTAAAAGTTGTCAAAATTTGTGTGACTAGTTCTGTTCCTCAGGTAAAACTGACGAATTCCTGACGTGATATTTAATATTGAAATCCGGTAGAAGGTTTTTTCTTGGGATGTGTGACAAGTTTCTTTATAAAGTGAGTAATGCAATATGCCGGAGTGCACTGGCCTCAATTAAACTGTCATAATTGTCAGGAAATTAAGGTTCACCTGCGGGTGACCGATTTCGTGTATAGTCAGCACGTGATTGGCCGTCCTCTGGCTCAAATGCCGCTAAAATGGTCACGTTCGCGCGATTTCAAAAGTAAAGAGGGGGGCGTAAGGGTTTGCGGTGATGCGGTTCAGCGTTATTTTTGGTGCGGTTTTGCGGAAATTTTTATTTTAACCTGCGGTATTGCGGTTTTACAAAACTAAGCGGTATGCGGTTTTTATACATTCTAGGCCGCGGTGATCGGTGAAAAAAGTGTGTGCGGACCTATGCGGTGTTACGTTTTCACTCGGAGCCTCTCGCTCCCGGTTGTTTTGTTTACGTTTTACAAGGTCTTGGATGAACAACAAGCATAGCGCATCAGCTTGCACAATCTTGCAGTTAATTATTTCAGCCTTTTCCGTTAATACTTGATATGATTAACCATTTTATCCAATGATATGTTGACTGGGTAATTGACGAGAATTTAAAACCTAGTTATCACAAACGGTGATGGTCGAGACACTTGTGTCAACCTGCGCTACCGAACCCAGTTTTAGCGGCATGAAGAGACTGAAAACCCTCCTCCGAAGCACTATGAGTGAGGAGAGGCTGTCCTCTTTGGCAACACTCCACATCACACAAGGACAAAAATGTCAATATTGACAATCTAGTTTCGCCAAGCCAGGGAAAAGGCCCTTGGAACGAGGTTGTGAAGTCACATTTACAGTTTATAATACACAAGTCCAATATACACTTATATCAGTGGTACCAAATGCTGACAAGTAAACAACAAAATCACTGAATAGTTAGCGTTTTTTCATGCTTTGATTTATGAAAATTCTCCCTGGAAAAAATGGGAAATTGCATTTCTGAGGCCCTAAAAATAAAAATTTTCTGGGGGAGCATGCCCCCACACCCCCCTAGAGGCTCGCGCCTTCGGCGCTCGTTTCACTACCCCTCCTGAGCCTACCTAAACGGGAAAACTACGCTACGCCCCTGATCTCACTCTATTCGACCTACCTATATTACCTACGGTAGTTTCACAAAGACCGACAATGGATAGTAAAGCTGTGATCCTAAAGCCGCAAGGGCATGTGCCGCCAGGACGTTGGCATGACTGAGTTGCCGTGATTGACACAGTCAGGTCTAAGTACAGCCTGGAGATTGTACGCTAACCTGAGAAAATTTGATTACAAGCATACAAATCTGTTGAGCTGCATGACGCTTGATGTGGAAAATTGTCACTCCACCTTTCATGTAAAGCAGGCTTGACAATGAAAGTGGTGGTCAAACGTGTGACCACTTGGGCAGCATACTGTCATACAAGCAGGCGATTAGTTGGTATCCCAAACCAGAGGGAGCTTTATTGTTGTCGCAGGGTCCTGTCATGAAACCTCTACCAACCGTCAATATGCGTCAAGCAGACTGCAATACGCTAAAGGACTGGGCGTCCTCCTATAGGGCTGCTGAAGACAACGGACAAAACGGCAAGAGACCACCACGGCGCGACATGGCACACTCCCTAAGTTTATGTACCTAATAAGAAGCCTGTGTCCATTGCCTTTGACAAGCAGGGCAATACGGCAGACCGCGCTGCCCGGGGAAAAAAGACTTGGATGAAGACGAGGTAGACGACTTTGACGAAAGCAGTGATGAAGAGGTGGTTGAGGATGTGCGGGAAGATACCATGTTACTTCAAGGAGAGATTGAAAGCTGGGCGACGTTTCTCCTGGGAGTAAGAACTCGCTTTGGGAGAATTGTACGTTTTCTCCACTGACCAATCCATGGGACTGTTTAAGGGGACTGACTCACGTTGACTTCCAGTTATTAAAAATTCTTCTTCTAAAGATATTAAATGAAATGTAATGCTGATTCGAATGACGACAAGAAATTGGGTGTCTTGATCACGGCATGTTCCACATTTTGTAACTGCGGTTTCGGTATTTTGGTAAATTTCGATGCGGTATTGCGGTTTTTTTACGTATTTCTGCGCGGTTTTGCGGTTTTCGGACCCCCCTTACGCCCCCCTCAGTAAACACTCCACTTGCTGTTGATAGACGAACCTTCTCGGTAATATTCACCATCACGCGACTTAAAATTAAACATGATTTTATTCTAACAACATGCATATATGCAGCATGTAAAAATATTAAAAACGTTTCTAAAATGAACACGCACACAGACATTTTTCGTGTGCTTGAGCTGAAAGCGTGTTTAATTGTATGGTTAGAAATGTTGGCCCTAAACTCCTACGGATTCAAAGTTTGAACCATGCCAATACACAAATCTAGTTTGTTCGTTTGCACTGCCATCTTACTGCGATTGATGTAGCGTTGAAAACTGGCCAATGAGTGCACGGGCGTCAATTAAACTGCTACAGCCAGAATTTAGACAAACTAATTGATTTAATAACTGTATCTATGTTTTTAATGATGCCGTTATGTCTTAACAAGTGTGAGCAGGGCTAAGAGAAGGAAACGTGCTATTTTGTAACCGCAACTAAATTTAACTTCATTACAATATTGTGAGTTTGAAATTTTACTGTACATGTGATTGTTGGGAAAATACTATTTGAACCAGAATAATTGACAAATCTAAGTACATTAGAACGTTCATAGGCTCTGCATTAATAGGGAAATTATCACGCGAATGAAAAAAAGGTCTAGTTTTGTTGTAAATTATCACTCCAGTGCAATAAAATTGTCCGGCGATTGGTGCCTCTGGCCAGAGACAGAGTAGGTCGGAATGGATCGAAACTTGGAAAATATTAGGCGCATTTTTGTTTCCAAAATGCGCCAGAACGGATCAAGAATTATTCACATGATTTCCAGAACTGAGTTATTTCACCCGCATTTTAAACAAAATAAGTAAAAAAGAATAATAATAAAAATAAAAATTCATAACACGTCCCCTCTAAGTTCTGTTACGAGTTCGTTAAGCTGTTCAGTTCAATCTGTTAGTTCGTTTGTTCGTTATCTGTGGCTAGATTGTACTAGTTTTCCTCGTATGGGAGATTATTAGTCGTACCAGTACGAACGTGTTAATGAGTATATATTATTCTCAATTCGGTTTCAAGGTCCTACGTTTTTCAACTCGCTAAGTCATGAAATTCAAAACAGTGAAAGTATCAGTTTGTTTGGCAAAAGACTTAAAAAATTCCTTCTTTCTAAGTTAAATTGACTCTTTGTTTAGCTACACACCTTTTCTTTACCTTTTCTTTTTTTTATTTCTTTCTTTCTTTTTCTCTTCTTTTAAAAAAAAAATAATTGGAATTTTCAATCAGTACCCTTAACTTCTATGGTTTATCCTATAGTTCTAGGAAGCCTATAGTTAATAAGCCCCCGGCTTCTATATAGGCTTCCTAGCCTTTAACCCTTTTAATATTGTAAATAGTTAAGTATGAACATTGTAATAGTAAGTATATTGTGTGTCGTCTATAATGTATTTATGTTGTATTTTTTTGGTTAATGGCAAAATAAACGAATTGAATTGAATTGAATTGAATATATATTTCCGTCGTATTTTGGCGAGAAAAACCTTTGGATGCTTAAACTGAGAACGAGATAGGATACTAGCAACTTGATGCAGTTTTTATCCGCGGGACTGTATTGTATTGATTGCGGTCCAGTGGAATCAGTTGTGTTGACCGAAATCGTGGGCGAAAGGATAGGGCGTTGGCGAAACCCCGCGGAGGAAGACTCTAAATATTGAAGCTGGGAAAAGAGACGAACTGGCTTCCCAACATTTCTACGCGACGCCCTTGTCAGCGGGATTGAAGCTTTCTCACAACAAACGTGACTGATAATCAGAGATCACTGTAGTTATGCATGCAAGTCATGGCTGCACGAGTGACCATGAACAGCTTTTGAAGTTCTTACATA
>NW_028145593.1:1592500-1755000 GCF_977016875.1 Pavona decussata
GTCCCGTTTTGGTTGGCGTCGTCGTCGTCTCTGCTTAAGGTCCCCATTTTGCCGTGCTTGGCACATGTTTTAATGTTTCCTCGCTTGCACTGATTCCATCTTGTTTTCCCGCGCTTGGCATCAGTTGCATCAGTTCCCGCGCTTGGCGTTGTTTTCATGTTTCCCGCGCTTGGCACCGGTTACCTGTTTCCCGCGCTTGGCACCGATTGCCTGTTTCCCGCGCTTGGTTCCGGTTGCATGTTTCCCGCGCTTCGAATCAGCTGCATGTTTCTTTCGTACATGGCAACAAGTTACACGTTTTCCTTAAAGTCGGTCATGTTTTACCGCATACATCTGGCACTGTTTGCATGTGTTTGCTGTTTGCTACTGTTTGCATGTGTTTGATCTCCTTGTTTACATTTCTTGTCAGGTTGTTGGTGCTCTAATACAGGTTTGACTAGTACTCATACCTTCCATGCCCATTAGTCACGTGCACCCTGGCATGGAAAGCCGCCAAATGGGCGTAATATGCCGGGGCTGGCATGGAAACACTGCGAGTGCACCGGGCGTACACGTGACACAGCTGATAAGTGAGTTGTTGAAGACTGTCGGCTGTGAAGCTGTTATCGTCATATAACACATGATAATGAGTTGGTCGACTTGTTCCCTAGAGTAGAAAACAAAGCAAACAAATTTTATTATTTACTAACAAACAACAATTATAATAGAACTACTACCGCACAACAACGAAATATACAATTTAGGTGCTATCAAAACATGAAAAAGTGTTTCATCCGATTTCCAAACACCTTGAAGTTGGTAAAAAAAAAAAAAAGAGAGAGAGAGAGAGAGAGTCGGCTGCGCCGAACTAACAAACAACAATTATAATAGAACTACCACCGCACAACAAAAAGATATACAATTTAGGTGTTATTAAAACACGAAAGAGTGTTTCATCTAATTTCCAAACACCTTGAAGTAGGTAAGAAAATAAAATTGTCGGCTGTGCCTCGCCTTTTCAACCCCACTCGGATGAAACAACCTTCCTCGTGTTTGATGTATCACATGAAGCACCCTACCTGGATTCCAAAGTGACTGCACAAATAGAAGTCAAACTCATATGGATGAGTGATTCCGCTGTCTACAGTGGTGCCTGGCGGCACATTGTTCGCTCTACCAGACGCGTCTCTGGGGTTTTCACAAAACAGTCTTGTGTGATGTCGCTTTTGTACCACGACAAACGTGATGCGCGGATGATACCCTTTTTCAAGCTTCATACAAGCCTCCTGTACCGCTCGCACTTCGTGAGCAAGCACTTGATCAAACTGCCCTTCGCTGACTCCATCTCGGTAAAATATGATTTTTGAAGGCTTAAGCTTCCTGTTGGCTTTGAAGAACTCGATAAGAAGCTCTTTGACAATCACTGCCAAATCATTAATGATCTCCTGTGCGCCGCCTCCTTTTTCATGCCTCTGCGCTCGAACGCGTGCTTGATACTTAGAGGCGTGCTGGTCCATACTGGCTACGACAGCAGCAATAGAAGGAATGCCATTTTCCGTAGGGGAGGGGTGGGTAACATCAGCGCCAAACACAATGGTAGGCTCTGTGAACACAGGGGACCTTACAGAGGGATCAATAACGTGATTGATTCCTCCCAGTTTGGAATTGATTTTCAGTGAGATGTTGGCGCACACTTGATGTTTGGCCTGTTGAACAAGTTTTTGTTGAACGCACTGTGTTGGGATGCCAACTACATTGTCTCCAACACGCTTTATTTCTGAATAAAGTTCCTTTTCTTTTCCTGGTAGAACGGCCATGATAAGCTGTAGTCCCGGAATTTCTACCATCCAGTTGGAAAACAAACGCTCCACCTATCAAAAAAAGAAAAAAAAAGTTAAACTTGCGAATTATGAAACAGATGATATGTACACGATGAAAATCCTCGGAAAAAAATTCGAAACCACGACCTTCCAGTTACTAGTCTGGATGCTCTGACCACTGAGCTATGGGTGACTCATGTGGTGGACAGATCACGGGCTTGAGGTTATAAGTCTCAGGACTTCGCATCTCGCGAGTATACTGGACACTCATCATATAAGCGAATTCGACCTGCATCACACAAGCACATTAACCGCTAAATTACCTGCATCTCACAAGTGCATTAAATGAGCGTTGTGTACACTTAGAAATTTACTAATTTATTGCAAACGTTTCTATATCACGCCCAAAGGTTTTGACATACACTTCGAACAATATTTCAGTGCAACGTATCAAAGAAACAGAAAAACATGTAGAAACAAGACGCTGTGGGACCGTATACTTGGGTGTCGTTGAATCAGTATTCCATGTCTGGTGGCAACAGAAATTACATAGATAAAGGAAAAATCGTTCTATGAAGCATAACCAGCAACTAAAGATAAATTTCTTGGCAGCGGAGCACAATAAGAAGTAGTATTGACCTAAAACGTTTCCTGCGTTCGTGTTCTCAGTATTACTATTTTATGCCCGCAAGTGGTCGGCATGCTCGTGTTTCTGGTGATCACTCATTTTCTGCACAAAATTTTCAACACAAAGATAATAGCTAAGTTAAAATAATGAGAGCAAAAACACAAAGGGCGCGGTGCTCGTTTAGGAGAAAATAATCATGTAGGGAAAGGCTGGGCTTGGCGTCAAGGAAAAACCTGCAATCTCGTTCCAAGAGGCTACGTTCCTTTTGGTAAGCTATCTCATACCCAAAGTCCTCAGGTTTCTTGGTCAGCGGGTGGACGCCGGGAGACGACCAACCGCTGGCCAAAGAGCCTGTGCACTCTGGGTACAAGATTGGGAAAACCTGCTGTTTCTAAAGTGCGCACGCATGCTAATGATGAGCAATAAGTAAATGCTTTAAAGAACCCGACGACCTTTAAGAATCCAACGAGTACCCGAAACTGGCTCATGACACGACGAATACAGCATCTTTTTCATTTCATTACGGAGCTTAAAATTTAGCATCTTTTTTTTTTTTCATTTATCACCACATAGGATGATGCTGTTGACATTGCTGATTATGTGTCACGTTACCTGATATAGAGGACACGTGACACATAATCATGAACCTTGTGAATGGCCAAGCTCAAAACGGTTCCCAGTGAGTAAGAGTTCGATTCCTGTCAGGGGAGGGGACCGGGACTTTTCGCAAAATCTCTTCTACTCTGACCTTGTGGCGTCTCGTGAAGTTATCATCAATGGTGCCAGGCACTCTCTATCTATAGGCCCAGCATGGCGTACAGACAAAACCCACAATGATGAAGGGCTAACGCACGAAACGTCAGCATTCAAATTTTTTTTCATTTACCTACTCTGTTGATAAACCAAACATTCGTTTCTACTCCCCACCGACGTAGCGCCACAGTTTCTTTGGAAACTAACCTCCTTATACAGAGCTGGAAAACGCCTTGCAAATTTGCTGGCAGTAGTATTTAATCCACCTATCTCATTTATCTATATTATTTTGTTATATTTACGGCATTAGCTGAACAAACTGAACAGAAATAAAATACTGTATCTCACATCTCTACTGTTCCTTGCGTATCTGACCACTGCTGGCTGTGCAGCCATTTTCATTCCCTCTCCACCTGACACAATGGACATTTGTTTACAAAAATTCCTCAGCGTGTCTTCATTGCACCGTTGGGGGGGCGCAAAACAAGCCAACGCCCATGTTTCAATCTGCGCACCCTGGTAAAGTGCCTTGTTGCGCATGTCCCATGAGCCATCACGGGGGACTAGTGCTTGATCTTGCGGTCCAAGCTTGATTTTTGGTGCTGGTAGCACTCGGCCATCAACAGGAACCATTTCAGGGTCCACAGATGTCTGGAATTCCTCCTTCAGATACTTTGAACTTGTTTTTATCATTTCTTGTGCCTATAAAAGAAACAAGCAAACAATAAATTAGATCTTCAAGGAAGAAACAAAAAGTGTTTTCGTGTGTCGTTCATTTAACCAAGACACTTTATAACGCTTTTATTTTCGAGTGGGCTTTAATTTATCCTTTTTGGCCATTTTTAAAAGATCTCAAAAATTTACCTATAGAAAGGATATGTTACCTCATGTCATAACAAAAACGAAGGACAGTATTTGTATCAAACACTTAGCAGATGAAGAATAACATTTATTGTGATTTCTTTTTGTCATTGTACATGTTTTAGGTTTAAAAATGTACCGGAAGTTTTGCACTTAAGTTTTTCAACTAAGTCATGATCGTACTGATGGCCTAATAGCCATCCTTCTGATCATCATCATCATCATCATCATCATCATCATCATCATCATCATCACTATGGACAACATCGTCAACATGATCATCATCATCATCACCACCATTGCCATCACTATCCTCATCAACATTGTTAACGTCATCATCATCATTGTCGTTGTTGTCAACACGGTGGCCAAGCACCAATAGTGCAACAGAGAAACATACATGTAACCTACCCAATACTGAATGTCCCGTTGCCGCTCAGGTGCAGGGCGAGCAGTACTTCTGATCATGTTTGCTGTCTGCTGCTCAGATAAGTGTCGCTTTTGACAGGGAATAATAGTACAGACCTCCATTGGCAGATAACGATCCTTTTTCTGGCCAGCTTGGAGACAGGGCAGGTGTGGGTATCTGTTACAACATAAAGGAAAGCAAAGTATTTTAAAACTGACTTTAACTCCATGTGAGATGGATATGGATCTCTTATGATATTCACACCATTAAACCCCTTCTTTCATCTTCTGGGGCCAAGGGAGGGGTCCCTCAAGGCATGCAATGAATAGCGATGACATCACAATATGTGGTAATTACATCATGATTGCCAAATGGTGGCCTTGCCACATGCTGAATTCAATCACCACCCCCCCCCCCCTCCCAATAAAAAAAAAAAACCTGGACAGGGTTAAGGCCAACACCTTTCCAAGCACCTTGGATGCTTGTCCAACCCAGCCACCTCTCTAGGCTGTACACCTCCCTAGGACAGGCATCTAGAGCTGTATGATGGACACTCAGTTGTCTAATGACAGACTGTCCTTTCAAAGATGGACAGTCTTTCAAATACGGACCCCTCTTTAAGATGAATGTTCGTCTATCCAAAATGGGCTCCTCTCTAAAACAGACACTTACACTAGATGTACACCTCTTTAAGATAGACAAATTTCTTCAATTTTAATCTTGGAAATAAAAGTGTTTAGGGACGTTGCCTTCAAACACAGAGCTATTTTTGCACAGTTTATGACAATTTGGGAAAAGCAGATCTTGGGAAGGGCTATTGGTATTTAAAAACAAAATTGGGGGTAACCATGCATTTTTAGGAGATAATTAACCAACCACATTTCTAAAAAGGCTTTAAAATACAAAACAATGTATGGAATTCTTTCCAAATTGAAGCTCATAAATTATCTCTGAAAAAAGGTGTGCTTACCCAATATTTTTCATTTTGGATTTCAATAACACTTGCAGGCTACTTGTTCTTCTTTTCTTGTATACTCACAAAATGTGTAAATAAAACTTATCCTTGGAAAAGAAATCAGAGTTTTTTAAACCTTACCAAGACATGCAAAACATACATGTGCAGTGGCAAAAGGAGGCAAATATGTCCTTAAACCAATATCAGAATTTGTGAATCTTCACTCAGGAGAACTTGGTTGTACCCCAGCCCAGATCCTCCACTACAGTACTCTACCATTATTATTGTACACTCTCTATTCTTACAGCTGTACTTTCCATTTTGAATTCAAAGAACAAGACAGACAATTTGTACATGTACCTCAAAGACAGTCTGTATCTATCCCTAAAGTACTGTGCTACAGTCGTTTTGGTTGGACGGCTTGTGGTTTCATCTTGAACCTCAAACTGAAGCTTGTCAGCAGAAGGAGTGGACATCCCCCAGACTGTGTACTTCCTCTTCATTGAGGGAACATGGGTAGTTTCTACACGGACACCTTGACAACAAAGAAAAGAAAATTTATTAGCTAGTTAGATTAAATAAAAAAAATTAATGCAATTTTGTTTATTCACATTGTACCTTATTCCAAAGCTAAATGTTATATTTACTTAGTAACTAAGTGCGTAAAATAAGGCCGGAGTCAAATTTACACAGTAGTCCTTCACATAAGCCAAACTCAATTCAACTAATTAACATGAATTAAGTTCATGCAAAGCTCGGAGTTTGACCCAGTTAAGTTCAGCTGATTGTATTTGGATGGGCTGAGCCAAATTCTACGTGCCTGGTCCAGGCATTGAAGAAAAGCTGAAGATCGACTTTTGGTCAAATGCCGATCTTCACATGAGCAGAACCTAAGGCATGAATTACATTAACATATTTCTGAATATAACAGGGCTAGTGATTGGCTGAAAACCCTTGGCGTAAAATCAGTCATGAAGAATTTTAACTTGAAAAATGACACAACTCTGAATTCCAGTTCAATTGTGGCCTTTCAAAACAGGACTACATGTACCGTACCCTGGTGAAAATCTTTTGAGGATCTTTAAAGATCCTCAAAGATCTTCATGAAGATCTTCGAGGATCCTTATGAAGATCTTTAAGGATCCTTAAACAATCTTGCAAAGATCTTTAAGGATCCTCAAAAATCCTTGCCAAGATCCTTAAGGATCCTCAACTTTCTTGCCAAGATCCTTGAAGATCTTGGCCAAGATCTTTGAGGATCCTCAAAGATCCTTAAGGATCCTTGCAGATCTTGCCAAGATCTTGTCAAGATCTTTAAGGATCCTTTGCAGATCTTGCCAGGATCTTTGAGGATCTGCAAAGATCCTTTGCAGAACTTGCCAAGATCTTTGAGGATCTTCAATTATGTCGCCAAAGATCTTAAAAGGATTTTCAAGGATCCTTTGCAGACCTTTTCAAGATCTTTGAGGATCTTCAATAACCTTGCCAAAGATCTTCAAGGATCCTACAGGATCCTTTGCAGCTCTTGCCAAGATCTTTGGAGATCTTCAATAATCTTGCAAAAGATCTTCAAGGATCTTGAATGAACCTTTTCAAGATCTTGTACTACTTTGAACTTTCCAAAATCACAAAAACATTTGTGACTGAAATTTCCGGTGAGTCTCAGAATAAGCTGTTGAGAATGTACATGTAGTATGTAGATGAAAAGGAACATCAGCATGTCATAAAAGGGATAATTTTATTGAACAATCCCTAACTTATTTTAGTTAAGATTCAGGAATTTATTTGTATATAAATGTAGGTCTGCAATGCTAAATCAATACAAAATAACTTGTGTAAATAAAATCAGAAATAGAAACATAACTTTTAATATGTATTGTGAAAGAATAATATTCAGCAGATGGATATTTTACCTCAACCATGATGGACAAAATTTTGACTACAACATGAAGCCTGGGTGATCACGATCCTAATGTTAATGCACAAGAAACTGTAATAATTTTTATTCTAAAATTTGGTTTGACAATTGCCAGTGAAAACGTTTGTACAAGAAAACATAATAACAGAAAAACAATAACTTATAGCAAGCTCTGATTATGTACAAACGTTCTAATGACAAGGCTACACAGTGCAACAAATTTCAACAGATGTTGTTCACAACATTAGTGCAAGTCAAAATCCCTCTCTAAATTATCAGCCTTTAACAAAACTTAAAAGTTACTGCCTTGTCTGCACAACTTTAACACATTTATAGTGGCTCAGAAAAATTGTAGTTTTTCCCTCGTGATGACCCACAAAATGTGGAATAACTATATTCTAGAGAATGAATAATGTAACAAAACAGTGCAATCACAACATCAGCAAATGTTGTGCTACTATAAAAATTTGATAGGCATAATAATTGTGCAAGCACAGTGCTAAAAGACAAAAAAGTTCCAATTTGCTTGTAATTTACATGACCAAAACAATTTGACCCTCTAACTTTCTATTAAACTATCAAACATCAAGTAATGAATTCAAGGCTCAAAGTTACAAAATTTTTTATTTTTTCATTGTTCCTGAGTAGTATATATAGTAGTAGAAGTCACAATTCATAACCATACTAAATCAGTTAAAAATAGGCTCCCCTGCTTACAAGTGACTTAGCTTATTGAGCAGGATTTGGTGACTTCACACACTCTCAAGCTGCAGTCTTGGGTATCGGCCTTGACAACAACATTGAGTTGAAGATCTACAGCAAAAAGAGAAAAAATCATGCACTTTAGTCAGTTCTTCTGTGTGATTACAGTGTTCACATTCGTTTTTAACTGATGGTGCTATTTTATTGTACATGTGGGCATTATAATACTCCACCAAATGACCTTCAACTTCAATCAAATCACAGGCAAATTAAAGTAATGTTATACTCGATCGAATAAGTCACCACACAAATAAAGCTTGCAATTGATTCTCAGTACAACTACAATCATCTGATTGTTCATTTCAACTAGCGCTACAACTACAAACTTACCCCATAAAAACGTTTGTAAATGTTTTATTTTAAAAATAAATAGGAAATGGCTACCTCGACAACCGAGATCAGATGAATTTGTAGCTAAATTCACAGAAGCACATGCATTCATTTGGTTGAATTGTGCATCACATTTTCAAGCCAGTCTTTTATCAAAATCATTGATATTAAAGCCTACCTGTTTCTAAAAAGTAGTTGTCCACGATTTGTTACTTAAAGCCATCATTTTCTAGCTTAAAAGAAGAAAAAACCGAGGAAATGTGCCTTGTTTTCTTGAGTCCTGCGAAAATCCAAAAGAAACGGTCTTTCTGCGAGCCTGCAGTGTATAGCTGCTGACCAAATTTGGCTTTGCTCGTGCCCAGTCTTCCAATCCAAGATGGCTGCCGCTCTTGGCCCGGTGGTTTCCTTGTTTCCTTTATAAAAGAAGTATTGTGCAAGAAAGCGACAGGGTAATCATTTGATGAAGACTGTGAGCAAACTTTTAGCTATTGGAAATCACTCTTTATTTATAGGAATGAATTACTGAGTCTGAGAATCACTAAGACACTATCATGCTGCATGACAAGCACTGATCAGACAATCAGAGTAAACTTATTTATTTGTCTATTGAATTATATCCTTTGGTGGGAAGCCATATAAAGCAGGAATCTTGGTGCAACATATCACAAATTTAAATTGCCAAAACGAAATTCCATATTCCACGTACTCGTTTCTCTGAGACATCCAAGCAATAGTTCCAAGGAAAAAAACCAGCAGTATTGATGACATTGCATTATTGCAACTTTCAGAGTTTTAGTCAACAGTCTGTACTTTCCAACACCTTTAAGGTATAATTATTTACTCTGGAAGCTCAAACTCAGTAGAAACAGAAATTTTGATTCTTAATTTTAAAAGTGACAAATGCATTTGTTACTAAAGCGGGCAGATCTGTGTGACTTTCTTTCGAACAAACTATTTTAACTCTATATCTTCATCAAGAAACCACAAACGCTCAAATTTGCTGCCTCCACCTGCCCTTTCATCCCACAAGCTTAGGAGCAATAACCGTTTTATAATTCCGGTGTGCAAGACCAATCGTTAAAAGAACTCTTTTATTATTAGTCATTAGTAGTAGTATGTGGTTTTTTAAATAATGTCCTTTTTCCTCTCGCAGAGTTCTATGCATTCTTCTTTATTATATGTTACCTGTAATTATTAAATTTTTTCTATATTTTGTATATATATTTATGTTTTTCAGTTTCATACAATTTAATTATTTGTACACGCAATTCAGTCTTTGGACTGCGAAGTGTATTTGAATAAGCAGGCTTATTGATTAATAAAATAAATTACCAAATGCCTACACTGTAATTGCAAGTGTAATGGCCTTTTATTTTCCATCACCTTTTTTTTCTATTTATCATAGGGGTCTTGCAAACATCCTCATTAAATCCTTGAAGCTCATGAAGGATCCTGGCAAAGGTCTTTGCAAGATCCTTACTATCAAGGATCCTTTTAAGATCCGTCAAAGATAATTCAGCTTAATTTAAAAATCCTTTAGGAGCCCTAAGGATCCTGACAAAGATCTTTGCAAGATCTTCGAAGGATCCTTATTAAATTGTTGAAGATTTTGGCAAAGATCTCTTGCAAGATCTTTGAAAGGATCTTTTAAAGATTCTTCAAAGATCCTCATTAAATCCTTGAGGATCCTGGCAAAGATCTTTGCAGGATCTTCAAAAGGATCTTTCTAAGATTCTTTAAAGATCCTCATTAAATCCTTGAGGATCCTGGCAAAGATCTTTGCAAGATCTTTTAAAGGATCTTTCTAAGATTCTTTAAAGATCCTCATTAAATCCTTGAGGATCCTGGCAAAGATCTTTAAAAGGATCTTTGTAAGATTCTTCAAAGA
Source organism: Pavona decussata (assembly GCF_977016875.1). Taxonomy (NCBI): domain Eukaryota; kingdom Metazoa; phylum Cnidaria; class Anthozoa; order Scleractinia; family Agariciidae; genus Pavona; species Pavona decussata. The sequence goes on from NW_028145593.1 coordinate 1,602,804, forward strand.
TCCTCATTAAATCCTTGAGGATCCTGAAGGATCCTTGCAAAGATCTTTGCAAGATCTTTAAAAGGATCTTTGTAAGATTCTTCAAAGATCCTCATCAAATCTTTGAGGATCTTGAAGGATCCTTGCAGAGATCTTTGCAGGAATCTTTGCAAGGATCTTACAAAGATCCTTGCAAGATCCTTACCAATTCCTTGAGGATCTTTGCAGATAGTATAACAAGATCTTGCATATGCAGGATCTTTGAAGATCTTTGGAGGATCTTCAAAGATCCTATAAGGATCCTTTGAGGATCTTTATCTTTAAAGATCTTTGGCAGGTCTTTGAAGATCTTTAAAGATCCTTGAAGATCCTGTGAGGTTTTTCACCAGGGTAGGCCACAAAAAACAGAACGTTTTTTTTTTAATACATGTAAATTTAGTTGATTTTTTAACACTGTTTACATGATAATATTAGTTATTAATAATACCATGTATGGCCTTCTCAAATCTTCGCCTGTCAAATTGAAATCTGGGGTTTTCAAGCTGATGTGTTGACACCTCAAGGGTCTCACATAGGAAGTCAATAACATCCTGGCTTTTATAAAATCCCTTTGCAGACACTGAAATAAAGAACACAAAACAGGTAAATATCTGTTGAGAGAGATGTATGTCAACAAGAAGATAACTTACACAATCTTGACTTAATTGCATGCAAACTTTTAGTTAACATTTAAAAAGAAACAAATTTAAGCATTTCATAGCTTGAAAAGTTTCTGTTAGAGGAATAAAATTAATGTATGGAAAGGACCAACTTAACAGATGAGGATCCAATCAGATGTCTGATTTGTCTTTGACACAAATTATACACATTAATTAATTCACCTTAAATGTCTCTACTACTAGCATGTAGGGCATTTTGAGGTCTTTGTAAACGGCTCTCTCTGTTTAGAGAAACAACTGTCTTGGAAAGTCATTTTTTAGAGAGGTATCAGTTCTTGTAATAATTATTAGAGAGATGTTTATAGGATAATTTTGGCAAGCCCTGAAGCTGACAAAATTATTGTCCATCTTGGATAGGTCTTGTTAGGGTTCCCCTGAAATGGCTGCCTATGAGAGATACCAGTCTTATCACGTGAAGGTGTTCATCTTACATATTAACGTGTCTTCTTAAAAACAAAGAGCTGCATCTGTTTTTGAGGTGTCTGAATCAGAGAAGTGTCTCATCTCCAGTGGAAAGACATCCACCTTACACTGTAGATTTGCCTTAAATTGGTCTCCATTTTAAAACAAATTTCCATGAAGGAATTGGTTATTGGGGTTTATCTAAAAGAGTTCTCCATCTTAAAGACACTGTCTTTGGTAGCTGTCTGTCTAGAGTCTTATATAGATATATATTCATCTTAAAGAAGTGCTCATCTAAGAGAGGCGTGCACCAAATGTAAAGAGTTGTTTATCTTAGATGCACTGTGTTAGAGAGGTGTCCATCTTAAACAGATGTTCATGTTCACCTAGTAAGAGATATGTATGCCTTAGTCAGGTGTCTTTCAGAGATGTGTCCACCTTAGAGAACCGACTGTCTTTCTTAAAGGGAGCCCATCATGGACAGGTGAATTTAACTTAGAAAGGTGTGTGTGTGTCTCAGAGAGTAATCAGGTTAGTGTCAGGACTGCCTTAGAGAGGAGTTAATATCTTACGCAGCAATATTGCCAGTGCCTTTTTATAGGGGACTCTGACAACCTTTATACAGAGTTTTGCAAGAAATAAACTACAGGTGTACAGTGTATCAGCTGACTACTTTGAACACAAATTTGGTCTTTTGCATAAATAAATTGTTTGTTTGAATGACTGCACCTTTCAATGACATACACTGTACATGTAAACAGTAAGGATTCTGAACTTGTAGCCCCAACTACACTGTGATAATCTGCATGTTCTATGGCCGTCAATCATAATTACATGTATGGCGACAAACTAACTGACCACAAAAATACAGAAACCTACAAAGTGGATCAACATCTGCCAATGACAGGGCAGGAACACGACGTCTTGACCCTGTTAAGCCAAACATTATATTGTTTTCTAAGAGGTCTGCTGCACAGTGATTGACGGCAGCTTATTTAGCATAACACTTGGTTGAAACTTGAACTTCAGAGTCCAAATGTTATTGAAAGGTGCAGCAAACCAAAAAATTAACAAACTCTTACCATCAATGTTCACCAGCATAGCCTTCCATTCAGAAGGCCTGACGGTCGAATAGAAACCAAACTGCACTTCACATCCCTCCCCTATGGGTCTTGCACTACGACTATCAAATGGGAAGAAGGATCGTCCTACAGGTGTGAATCGGTATGATGGTATCTGTCGCAGGACAATGTCTAGTCCCTGGACAGCATCTTGCGCTGCTTTTCCATTTTGTTGCCCCATGAGGAACTTTTTTAAGTCGACAAGGCTAACTAACGCTGCAAACTGGATCTTTACCTGGTAAAGACAGTGAAATGTAAATTGCCACATTTTGTCATTTAACCCATTACGCACCGTGCCGGCCAAAACCGGCCGCGATTTTGGGCGCATTTGCGCGCACTCCACGATTTGAGCCTACCTCCCCTAGAAGGGAATTTTTTGTCCCCTATTGTTCTCATTGTCTTCAGAAAGGACTGACCAATCACAATCCACTTACTGCGCATATATTTTTAGGTCTTAGGGGGGCCCAGACAAAAAAGCTTTTTGCCTTTAGGAATTGGTGTCCGATTTCAATTTTTGTTGCCTCGTGGGCCGCGCAGCTAAATTTTTAGTCGCCGATTTTCGCTTTTTCCGAAAGAAAACACACCTTTTCGAAATGGTAAATCGAAAGAAGAACTGCTAAGGAATACTCAACAGTTTCGACAGCGAAAATCCGAGAAATAACGGCGAAGAAATTGCGCTTCGAGTACGAATTGTTGTTTTATCCAGGCGACGAGCGCGAGCGGACAGCTCAAATCATTGTTCAAGCCACGGACTTTCCGCGAAATTTTAGAGCACTTCTGGACATTCAACAGCCAAAAAATTACAGGTTTGATTGTGAATTTGTACTGAAATACTACTCTAATTGATCGATTCTTTGTACTCTGAATAGTTTTTGCGAAATATTTGAAAAACGTGCCCCGCACGGGTCGATAAATTCGCTTCGAATTGGACTTGTTCTTCCTTCAAATCGCTTGCGCGTCGCTCGTCTCGCATTTATAATTATACGCGTTAGACTTTTCTGAATAAATTTTTAATTTAAAAAAGCTTTCTGTGTGTTTTTCTTTCTATTTTTATTGAGAAAACGTGACAACTGTGTAATCTTGCGTAAACAAACACATGCTCTCGAGACTGATCAAATTTCACCCACGTGACGCGCGGATCAAATTACATCGAAATTTCGGAAATTTTTACCCTCAAGTTTGTTTTTTGGAAAATTTTTAATTGGCAACTAGGGTATTTTATTCCATAATTAGTAATTTTAACTATCTTAGACCAAAGGGGTGTTGTTTTTTTTGCCCTGTAAGTTATGTTTTTTTACTGCACATGGGGTAGGAAATAACCACTTTGCCAATTTTGCTGACTTTTGGAAAACCTCTGGAAACGGCTGGTGCTTAATGGGTTAAAGATGCATTTGTTCAGAGCTGCAGTATTGCAGATTTTGATGTGAGAGCTCCTTCCATAATATGGAAGGGTTTATGACATGTGACATTATCAAACGTTATAAACCCGTACCATTATTTTGCAACTAGTAACAATTCCTGAAAATGAACCAAACACAAACCTTAAATTCTCTGTCCCTGCCACCATCCTCACCAGGCAATGTAACACAGAGTTCAGCCTAGCATAAACAAAATAATACACATGATAATAATCAAAACAAAATGGAGCAGACACACTCCTGTTTTTGGATGCTTAAACTCTCGGACTTCTTTCATGCATTCTTGGTGTCCTTTTTTTCTTCCTTATGCTAGTGCACCTCTCCTAAATGTATAGCCTCCCCCCCTCCCCCAAACCCCTCCCAATGGCTTGCAGTGAGCACACAAGTTTTGAGACAAACAACAATATTAATGTTTAAGTGTTATTCAAGTGTTTTTATTGGATTAAACCACAAAATAAGACAAAATTGAGAGAGAGAAAAAGTGCACATAGTGTAGTTAACACAAAAGTTCTGTTACTCTGCATGAGGTGAGTGAGGCACAAATGGTATGAAAGTACCCATTCAGGGTGCTTCCCTGTTAAAATAAATCTGGTAGCTGGCAACCAGTATTTTAATAATATTATTGCCAAAAGTTACCATGTTTTAAAGAAATCATTCCTGTGCACCATGCATTTACTGTATACTCACTGGACTTGGAAGTTCTATACTGCTATATAAATTCTTCTCCCCATCAAATGCAGGCACATGGCCTTTGAAAGTCGAGTCTTTGTACTTCCTCACAATCTCCCTCACAACATCTCTTTTGACTGTCTTAGGACACTTATTCGGAGTTATCTCTACATCATAGTGGTATAGATCTGTCAGCTTTGGTGAAATATTCAGACGGAAAAAGTTTGCTCTCAATTTAATCTGGCGGCCGACAGTACCATGGTCTGGTCTTTTGGGGGGACGTAGACCCCCATTACCATTAGCTTGACGAGCTGTGTGGTCTAAAAAAGAAAGCAAACTACACTGTAAGTAAGTTACATGACTTTGTATGAATAAAAAAATATTAAAATTAAATCAACACCTACATGTCGTAAAAATGTTTTGCAGTAGTAGGTAAGAGGTTCTAAGCCTTGGGTCAATACTAACTTTTAAGGACACTAGCCCATTGGCTAGTAACAGGTCTGATTTCACTAACAAAAACAAATTTTCTTTAGCCGCAGTTTCACTAATTCATTTTATGAAAAGGGGAGGAAGTCGGGGTGGTCATACAAACATTTTTTTATTAGACAAATACAGTGTATAAAGTACATAACAGTTAATAAAAAAAATCTCCAACACTTGCAAAGGTGTTTGCAACTGAAATTTCAAGTTGATTTAAATATGAAAATGCTTTTAGTCTGATCTATGCAAACAGCACACAACGTGGCTGAAGTCTCTCTTCTCGTGATTTGATTTGTGATTTACCATTAAAATAATTTTGATTGCTGTTTTCCATCCAGTACTCCTGACCAGTTCTTTACAATTTTTAATCAAAAAGGTTAGCCAAAGAGCAAAACTTGCTAGCCAAAACTGAATTTTTACCAGTCTGTGGCTAGTTAATCTTACACCTTTTAAGTCCAAATTGAAGACATTTTTTTTTAGAGTTGCTTACAATACGATGTAAGGACTGTAAGAATTGTAAATAACTATTTTTAATTAATTATTTTTTATTTTAATTTTTTTACATATACAATTTGTTAGGCGCATTTGATCATATACACATGCTAATTTGCGCCATACCAATATCAATTATTATTATTATTGTTATTATTATTATTATTATTATTATTATTATTATTATTATTATTATTATTATTATTATTATTATTATTATTATTATTAGTTCCAAGGCCACTGTAAGTCTCAAGCCCTGCTTAGGTATGCATGCACATTTTTGGTTAAAGGCCTAAGTGACCAGTAAGATGAGTGTCCCAATTTATGATGATGATGATGATGATGATGATGATGATGATGATCACAATAATCATTTTGCGACTACTGTAAAGCCATATTATTATATGTAATGTTTAACCAACACCCAGTAATCAGTTTGAGAAATTTCTCAGTCTTTCCTGACCAGCATACCTTCTGTAGTTAAGCTAGATCCAAACTTTGTAGTTACTTGTCTAACATCTTCTTCAACACTAGCAGCAGCAGGCGGTGATTGGCTTGGGGGTGGCGCTGTCTTCTCTACAAAAATCACCAGACATTTCTGACTATAAGTCCCCTACCATCACAAAATATAAGGTCCCCCACCACAAAAGAGTTTCTTGATTTGGGATTCATTCTATATACGTAAATATGTAGGTATATGTTGTAGGTTAAAATGAATCTCAGGTTAAAAATGATTTCAGACTAGGTTGATTTGTATTTTCCTTTGTCCCAGATGTAAATACGAAATCCTTAAACAAAGTCCTGAAATTACAAAACAATCTAGTTTGAAATCATTTTGACCTGGATTCATTTTGACCTACAACATTATATAGTGTTTCAAGAATTACAACAATGTAGTAACAGAAATCCAGCGTTTGGGATGATAATCACTCACTCACTCAATCACGCAGGGCACACTTTACTTATAATTAATAATTAAATGTATTCCATGAGCATACATTGAATATTAAACAATTATTCCATGAGTGCATGTTAGATGTGAGATGGTTAATAGCCAACAAGGCGTGAAGCGCCGAGTTATCCAAGAAGCGCAAAATGGAATTTGTTTTTATTATTAAGTTCTCTGTGTTTGGATATTGCTGTTGAAGTTTACTGAATTTCATTTTAAGTAAAAATTTCTTTCAAATTAAAACAACCGGATTGTTGAGGCAACTTCCTACCAAAGCAACAATCAAATGATCATGACATGCACAGCTCTTTCCGAACGGAGTTAAATGAAAAATCAAAGCGAAGTAGATTGGACACAGCCGGACATCTCAAATTCAAGAAATGTTCAAGTGTATGAGTTACAATCTTTCTGAGACAAGTACATTCAAAAGGTCAAACTACGTATATGAGCTGATAACCGGGATTTAGTGAACCAATCAGAACACTAGAAATGCATTATCTGAGAATTTAATAAGTGATGTTATTATTCAACACACTGTCACACTGCCTAAACATGGTTATGGTGCACTTAATATTTGTTGTCCATATGTACACAAGAGATTTCCTGCAATATATGTACATGTAATTTCATCTGTTGGCAAGAAATTAAAATGTCACAGTACAATAGGCCTTTTGCAATAGTTGATCACATGACCAAATGTTGGCAAACTTGTAGCTGCAGCTATCTGAATTACAGGAATGCAAAGAGCATATTTTAGTTAGCTAGAACACCAATTTTCAGACCAATAACATTTAAGGCTGAGATTTCAGGATGATTTAAATGTTGGAAAAATTGTAAGGTTTTGTATGGGAGCGAGAAAAGCTTGCCATCCAGTCACGTTTTCTGTAGTTAATCGCACAAAAAGAAGTTGGTCTAATAATATAGCTACACAGAAAGAAAGAGGGCGACAAACTTAGCTGGAATATACATTTTCAGACCAATAAAATGAAAGCAAAAGATTTTGTGCTAGTTTAAAAATTGGAAAATTTACAAGGATTTGCATTGAAAAGCAATGAAGCGTGACTGGATGGCAAGCTGGCTATTTCTCATACAAATCCTTCTAATTTTGAACGTCCATAAAAATTTCCCCTTAGAAGATATAAGCCTGACAATTTGCGTGTCAGCTTATTTTTATAGACTCTTTCCATTTTCAATAAAATCATTTGCAAAAAATAGGTAAATCGTTGTATTTAAGAAAAGTAGGTCCCATGATCAACTGTTGCAAAAGGCCTATTAATAAAGATCGTCTCTAGTTTTCCTGCATTAAAACTATAGTTTTTCTTTATCAATAATGTGTTGAATAATAAAACAATTTTCCTGCTCAATCTTGCGGAATATCCCCTGATTTTAGCCAACTCGGCCTAATGACCTCGTCAGCTAAGTATCAGGGGTATTATGCGTAATTTCACTGGATAATTGTTAAATAATTATTAATTATCAAGAATGGACAAAGCATCTTGTTATAAAACTTACACCGCTGCTAAACGATCTAACATTGTTGTCGACTACATGACATTATGTTGGCTTTTAAACCAATGTTTCATGTTTGACCAACATTTTTGAACGGCTGAATTGTTGTAGTGATGCAACATTAAGCCAAACGTACGTCCAACATTGTCATACGACAAATGTTGTACTATCATGCATGTTGGCACGTTAACTCTCGGATCGGATCTTTATAAACAAGCTTACCTTTATTGGCAGGAGGAGACGTTGTAGGTGATTCTCCCAGAGCATGTGCTACTGGCTGTCGTTTACCTTTCCCTCCTTTAGTCTTTCCCTTTCGTAGATGACTTGGCCCTGGCTTCTCCGGTTCAAGCTGTTCCGAAGGTTTTTCTTGTGGCTTCTCTTCCTCAATAGGCTTCCTAGCGCTTGCGCGACTGCGCTCAAAAGCAAGCTTCTCTTCTGCTGAAGGTATTGGTTGATCTGGCTCACTCGTTGCCTCTGCCACACAACATCTTGCTTCTTCAGGTTCCTCATCATTCAAACTTTCTTTTTCTTCAGGAGGTTTCGCTGCTCCTGCTTCGCTTCTTCCAGGTCTCGGTAACTGTTCTTGTCCATTTTGACCTCTTCCTCTTCCTCCTCCACCGCGACCCTTTGATTTTTTTCGGTTTGGCATTTTGAAGTCAATAGTACTCTATCAGACTTAGCCTTTAACTTAATCTGCAGACACGTTCAGTCGAGTCATAAACATCCACAAAATGTCTTCGCCTTCTTTTGGATCGAAAATTTGCGACAAGAAAATAAAATAGGTTTACATGACTGATCTTGAAGGGAAATAACCATGACGTATCATCAAGATTTAGCCAATGAAATTGTTAGTCGAATTCTCGGAAGCAATGGAAATGATTCCAGGAAATCTTTCCTTACTTCCGCTTACTTTTTTCAGTTTTGCTTCAATTCCCCGGAAATTTTTTTCTTACAATTGAAAGACACTCTCTTACAGATACAGCGACGACTGCTGCGTAGATTTCATCTGTCCGCCATCTTTGTTGTTCCTACTCCTCTCTATTTATTCCTGTTTCCCAACCTCGTTCCCAGGGTCTCCCCTCTTCATAGGCCCTGGGAACGAGGTTGCCGGCGTCCTGATCCAGGCCTCAATTTACTCAATTCAAGCAGATCCCCCCCCCCCCCCCCTCCAATGCCACCCCCACCACTTCCCCAGTGGGCCTCCCCATGATTCCGAAAGAAAAAAAAAACGTGAGGACAGTGCCGGATCGAGTCATGGGGAAATGTCGTGGACGGTGGAACGAAGTGTGGTGGATTTATTGTACAGTGTTGTGGTATGGACAACAGGATGTCGAGGACAGTGGAATGTCAGCTTATGCAGCCATAAGCTGACACTCTGATGTCAACTGTACTGCAATGTCGGCTCAATCCTACGATAACTTTGGATTGGACCCCAAACTTGTCTGGATTTGCAACCGTTGTGCATTCCCCAACTTTTCTACAACATTTCTCCTCAACAACTTGAATACACCCCTGGGAATACACCGTATCACAAATGGCGGAAACGCGCGGAAAAGACTGGCACTACGCATCAAAACGAGGCGTTTTAGGATAAACAAAGAAAATTTCCAGCGAATGTAGGCTTCTGGAGGGTCGATAAGTGCTGAGTCTCTAAAAATTGAGTTTTTCTGATCACTTAGTCCAAACGAGTTCAAGTTCTAGTGTTTATTATTTATTGGTTGGCTTCTTGTAGTAATCTCAAATGCAAACTAGACACTCACAGGAAAAAACTGAGTTAGATTGTTTGTTTCAAACCTTCGAGTGTAATGTCTACAGAAAATATGAAAAGTTGTTAGAAAGATCTTCACTCTAGCAGGAGCCACAAAGGTTTATTCAATGTATTTTTTGGAAAGGTAATTAAAACAGGTTTCGAAGGAAAGAAAACGAATCTACAAACGGACGCCGAGTTCCAAAGAGGGTTGCGTGGTGATTACTACTCGGAAGTTCCGATCACAAAAGCTTCAAAAACCGACTCCTATACTATTGTGAACAGCTCTAATGCCTAAAAAACGAAAACAAAAGGAGGTGGAGGGAAGCTACTGAAAGAAAAGTTTAACTAAGGAAGCAATATGTGAGCCAAGATTTAAATATTTCGGCACATTTTAGGCGCTTTTCCCCCGAAATAAAAAAGATATCATGCATCGCAAGATTGGCCAAGATTCATGCAAGTCATTGGAAATGTGGCAGTTACCAAAGTCAAGAGGAACTACTGGAAGTAAGGTATCAATTTTAAGAAAACGATCCTGCAAGGAAATTCAGGAATGTCACTCTCAAATGCGTTATATTGTAACTGCATTACACGGAATGGCAAGTTAAGGAACCCAGTGTAAAGCGAAATACGATAATCTAATTCTGACAAATTACCTAATTAAGTATGCAAATCTTTAATGATTTCAACCGAAATGCCGGTTAAAAAGCCACAATGCTGTGTTCTCTAGTCCCTGTTTCACAGAATACAATTTTCTCATTCAGGCAAGAAGTGTTCCTTCTGAGCTTGTTCCATTATTAAACAGTTGGATTTTGATGACTTGACTGATTTAACAAATTATGAATTTTGAGGGGACTGCATTCTCTGCTTGTTGTTTACAGTACGGCTACAATATAAATGAATCGAAACAGACAAGTCTTGGTTCACCTGTTGCTTCTTTTTAAATTATTCGTCCAGCCGTTTCTCTCCACATCCTTCACGTCTTTTCGTTGTCGTCTTCGTCTTTTTTTTCTTGGTATTATAGCGGTTTAGACAAATGGTTGTAGTCTCTCTTGCGCTCGGAACGTCCGATACGAAGTTGATCACGCAACTCTCGTTAGAAATGCATCCTTTTGTATGTTCATTTTGTTTCCTTCAAGACCTATCTTATCTTCGGATTCCGAAAGACATACCAAACAAACTTCTGTAGTATCTCTATCCATCTGCGCTCGAAAGTTGAATCCTTCGGAAACAAAAACTCTAACCGATTTTTTTTTTTTTTTTTTTTTTTTGCATTTGGGATTGCTACAAGAAACGAACCAAGAAACACTAGACCTCTCTCGTTCGGAATGAAACCAGCGATCTGAAAAACTATCTGTTTAAGAGCTTATCAGCTAAATACAGTCGAACCTGTATATAACGGCCACCCTCGGGACTTGAAGAACTGGCCGCTTAATACAGGTGGCCGCTTAATACAGGATCCCTAAAATACTAACTGGGCGTTGTCTAATGTCAATTTTAATGGCGTATCATACAAAAACACTTCATGCAAGGAAACAATAGGACAATCAACACTCTTTCAAGCGATCAATACTTTAAACAAAGTTCAGTGCCAACTTGTAACTTAACAGTATAATTTATACGTAACATTGAGTAAAAGTACTATGCAATAAATTGTCCTCTACCCTTCTACGGTATACAGTGCTCTATTTCTATGACTTACAGTTCACAACAAAATATCTCATTCCGTAATTTCATAGTTGTTACGCTCAATGTTCAATGTCACATGGCTGAAGAACAAGCCAATTTAAGAGGAATTTCTTGCTGAAGAGTAAAGCATATTCAAAACAAACTTTTTTTAGCGTTCAGTATATGGTACTGTACTTCAACACCATGCGGATATCTGAAAAGCGTTAACGATCTTAAAAGGCCGAATATCTCATCAGCTTACAGTAGCTTTGTACATGTTATTTGATTCTCTATAGTGATGCTGGATCGCATTTTAAACACAATAAAATAACATATAGCTTAGTTTCCATTCAAGGGTGGCCGCTTAATACAGGTAAAAATAACAAAGAAAGACAAACATAGGACTGCTACAGGGTGGCCGCGGCCGCTTAATAGAGGTGACCGCCTAATACAGGTAACAAATACAGCGTTTGTACGAGCGAAAAATCGGGACTTTGAAAACTGGCCGCTTAATAGAGGGTGGCCGCTTAATACAGGGCCGTTATATACAGGTTCGACTGTAGTCTCTCTGTGAGCTTGTACTCGCAGGCAAATTATTTTTTGTTTATCCTAAAACGCCTCGTTTTGATGCCTAGTGCCAGTTTTTTCCCGCGCTTCCGCCATTTGTGAATACGATGTATAACAGTTTCCAGTGCCTCGAATCTACCAATTCTACAAGAGGATCGGATCAGTGTCGTATTCACTCTGTCCCCCCATGGGACCGCCGATACATAGTTCCAGCCCTACTCCAGCTCTCGTTCTACTAAACAACCTAAGAGAAAGCTTGAGATCATTTCACTCAATTGTAATGAGAAAGACTAAGAATCTAACCAAAAAGCCGATTTCTGGGCACTTATCGACCTGCACCAGCCTGATATTGAATCTGTACAGCGCCGCGCAGCGTGGTTTGTTAACAACGATTATAGCCGTTACGTTTTAGTAGTGTATCATCTATGCTCACGGACCTAAATTGCCTTCATTGCAATTAAGACGTAGCATATGTGATATCGACATGTTTTATCAAATACATAGAGGTCACGTTAACATCTCCCTTCCCCACGAGCTTATCTCTGTGCCCGCGTACAGCTGAACAAGGGCGAGTCATGACTTTAAGATAAGTCTACCGTCCTCTTCAGTCAGCCTGATTTAGCAACAGAACGGGAACGTCATTTGAGGACGCGAGAGCTCGCGGAATAGTCTGGACACGAGTCTATTTCGACTATATATGGGCATTCTTGACGCGCGCGCGGTTGTCAACTGACGTTCCCGTTCTTTTGCTAAATCAGCCTGATGCTTACAAATACTCATTTTATGTAAGAACGATCCCAGCATGGAATGCGTCACCACCGGCTGACGTCATCAAGTCTGGCTCTTACTCAGAATTTGTCAGTGGAGTATCCAACACACTTTCAAGCTTTTGAATTACTTTATGAATCAATAATGTAATCTGGTTCTTTATATGCACTGCATGTATTAATCTATTGTGCGGCCGCTGGCCGCTCCATTGCAGGATTAGCTTTGCTAATGGAAATTATGCTAATCAACGTAATAGTTGGTGCCGAGTTTGTTGTGAGCAAATGCGAGATTACATGTTTGGGGGTTTGACACTAAAATAGCCAATCATGTCCATTAATCGACATAAGCAACGGAAAGAAGAAATCGAGATTGAGACGAGCGAGCGAGACGAATATTCGAGAGAGTTTTCCAGTGTTTTTTGAGTTCACAGTGTATGAGATCAACGAGAAATTAATAAATCAGTTAACAACACAACAGAGATTGAAACCAATGTTTTTCCCAACAATTTACTCACAGACGAAACCGGTATATCAAAACAGAGTTTAACCTCCTTCCCAGGGACGGGAAGAGGAGAGACCATTGAACGAGGTTGGACAGAGTACCTGATAACGGTAACCTTTTTTGGTTGCAGATATATCCGCTCAAGTGCCTCAGTTAACTTAATCTTAGCCTTTGGTTTGTCTCTGGTCAACAGCAGCATCAATTCTGCCAAGGAGGATCCTGTAGAAAACTTAAGATGGAATGGAGAGCAGTGTGATGCCTCGTCAGTTATCGCAGTTCTGAAGGTTGCCTTTCTTGGGGAACTTGACAATTAAACCCTCGTTCAAGTCATCAGGTACCCGGCGTCCTTTTCCCAGATCTTTCTGAAGAGGTCTGTGAGGACCTTAGTCGAAGTATTAAGGTCAGCTTTGAGGATTTCTGCATGGATGCCATCAATGCCAGCAACTTTCCTACACTGTATGGCTTTGATGGAGAGCCTAACTTCTACTTCAGTTGGGGGACTGGTGTCAATGTCCAGGGCGATATCTGTTGGTGTAGGTCAGCAGGGTCACCTGGTGGACGGTGTATGGCTGAGCACTTCACGAAAGTGTTGTACCCATCTCGCTGCTTGCTCCTGCTCTGTTGTTAGGTTGTTACCATCCTTGTCTTTGACAAGGACCGACTCGCTAGTGCTCTTGTCACTGATTTGCTTAGTGATCTTTGTAGACAATACTCAAATCACCTCTTGCAACGGCACGCTCGGCATCGCCCGCCAGCGCTTCAACAAAAGGTCTTCTGTCGCTCCTGGCGCAATTTTACGCAGTAGTTTAAAAAATATACTATTTATATATAACATATTGCTATAAGTATAAAAAGACTATCATAGTATGCCCTATCTAATATTACGATTAGAACTACTGGAAAAGTCACCACTTGACGAGAGAATTCCAAGTTAAATTTCAGACGAAAAACCGATATTGCACGAATCGTGAAGCAATAAGCGCGATATCGGTTTTTGAAGTGAAATTTAACGTGGAATTCACAAGTTAGGGAATGAATTTTCCGTTACTCACATACCCGTTGTGCACAGTATGAAGGTTATTAATATTTAACTCTTTAAAACAAAGGAAATAAATTGTTAACTTTTCTCTTAACCGTAATGGAAAAAAAATTAACCGTTAGCCGTAAAAAGCCAAACATTTAGTCCTTAACTGAAAAAGCCACTACCCTATTGAGACCCTCATACATTAGAGAAACTGGGAGATCAATGCATCTACCGATAAACGATCACCATCAGACTGACCGTTGCGGCTTGCTTGCACTTAGACCTCCGAGTAGTTTAATAAGACCGGACACTTTCCGCTCTGGGAGAAGGTTAAGTTTAATGACCCCCTCCCCCCGACCCACAATGGTACACCCACAAGTTTAAAGGGTCCATTCACCTAAGACTTCATCCTTATAACATCACCAGAGATAATGGAATTGGAACTCCAGAAGCTTGGATGTCTACGATCAAATAACAGATGCACAACAGCGCATCAATGTCGTAGGGGGACTGCCAGGGGAACAGTGTGTTCTGAGCCTGAACAACGAGGATAGAAATCCTCCAATCGCTAACAACCATAGCGAGGATCGAAATGCACCAATTACCATCAACCATGGTGCTACTTATAAATCGAGTATTTGGTATATCGATATCAGCCCATCTAGCCCTTAGTCAAAACTCAGTGCCTGATCAGAAACGGTCAAAACGTAGCGATGAACACCTATGCCACAAAATCGTGAGACAAGCGATTAATTTCAGCTACAGGATAATAATAATAATAATAATAATAATAATAATAATAATAATAATAATAATAATAATAATAATAATAATGATAATATTTATCCAGGGAGCCCACTCGCCTTGGCGGTTTTCAGTGGGGCCCTGATACTTGATACTTGAAATTTAAACCAATCTCGGTGACTCAAACTAACCGCCCCCCCCCCCCCCCCTCCTCGGGGATTTCGAGTTAGAGATGTGAGAAAATAAACTAAAATAATATAGAGTTTTTCATCACTGCAGGGCAAAACTGCATTTCCCAGATGATGTTTGGTAAGGGGATTCAAATCTTCGACAGTCAACAGTGGCTTTTTTGAGAGAAATCAAAGGATCCTGTGAGCGAACTCGTGAATGCAGAAGTGAATAGTGGTAGCCGTAACCAAGAGAGAACAAGGGGAGAGAGAGGGAGCCCCCAGCATAGCCCTTGGGATATATAAATTGCGCTTAAGCTATTTTATATGTCGTGGAAACAGAAGTCTGTTTCCAGAGACGTCTGCAAACGCATTTAGACGCCTGAAAATACCACTAAGGAAAGTCATACTGAATATTCAACAGCCGTCATTACGCATTGCCACGTTAGCACGCTCCGATGACTTCCTGTGACGTCACACTAACCGTTTGCTGAGGTTTCGGGAAACCGACTGCCGTTTAGATAATGTCTAAAAATGAATTTAGTTAAATTCACATATTCCGGCCAACACCCCTAGTTTCCCTCTCTGTCCTCTTATTTTCTCTTGCCGCAATTCAGTGCTAGTACTCGTATCAAATTACATGCGTGAATGAAGTGTGACCTGAAAGGTATAGAACATTGTTCGCATTGTTTGCTTGATTCCGCATTATACTCCGCTTACATTTTTAACCGTTTCCTTCAGCGAGATTGAGCTCATTCAATAGTTTTGTAGTTTTTTAAAAAAAGTTTAAATGTTAAAAGTTGTTTGGAGCCTTTGGGGTGGTTGGCTTTTAAAGGCAAAACAAAAAAAACAAAAAAGAAGAAAAAAAATCTCCGTGACATTGGGAAGTTTGAACCAGGGACCTTTCGCATTAAAGACCATGCCACTAAGCCACATGCGCACGACTCCAGCAGAAGAGATTAATTTTTGTATTTATTAAGCTTGGTTTACACGTACGACGCAAGCATAAGCATACGCGCAAGCACAAGCACAAGCACAAGAAACCTACGTGTAAACTAGTGCGACGCAAGCATAAGCGCCTTGTGCTTGCGCTCGTGCTTATGCTTGCGTCGTCCCGGTTTACACGTACGACGCAACGACGCAAGCATAAGTACAAGCACAAGAGAATGGAACGATTTTCATTCTCTTGTGCTTGCGTCGTACGTGTAAACCGGGACGACGCAAGCATAAGCACAAGCGCAAGGAAATAAAACTGAAAAACAGTGACAAGTTGTCAGCGTACATTTTAGTTACTCATGTGTTGCCATTTGCAAAATGGCGGCAGCAAATTTTAATGCTTCTGCGCTTGCGTATGTCACCTTATGCTTGTGCTTATCGCACGTGTAAACATCCTTGTGCTTGTGCTTGTGCTTGTGCTTGTGCTTGTGCTTATGCTTATGCTTATGCTTGCGTCGTACGTGTAAACCAAGCTTTAGTTGTTAAGGGGTGTCTATCTGGCATGCGTGACGCAACGATTTTAACGGTTAAACGACTTCAGATCGCCAAAGAAAAATACGCGAATCAACATGGAACACCTTAACACATTTCTAAATCGTATTTTCTCCTTCCATTCGAAATTTTTTATGACTTGGCCGATCTGCTTGAGCGGCTTTTAACACTGACAACATGGGGCTTTTCTCACCAAAATAAAAAAGTACGAAGACAAAGTACGTTGGTCAAGTGTTCTTTAGGCTATTCTGTTACTTTCGAACTCTAAAGAGCGTAATTTTGTAATTGAAGAAGAGAGAGAAAGTGCGCCATATTTGAAAGTTTACATCCCATCGAGTGCCCAATCCATGGAACGATAACTGGTACATTGCGCATACTGCTTTCACGAGTTAACTAGAAAACTAGAAAAGAGAAAGCAATTTCCCAAAAGCGTCTTTTTTTACCATTCATGAATCAATATAAACAAGCAATCTTTGATTGGTTGATTGATTGACGGATTAATAGGCCATTTCCGAGTTGCTGTGAACCTCATTATGAAAGTGAGGCTAAGTGCAAAGTTTTTATTATGAAAATTAGTTTTCATTCATATGCAAACGAAACTAATTTTTCACATGAAAAGCTTTTGCACTTACCCTCGCTTTCATACTGAGGTTCACAGTAACTCGGAAATGGCCTATTGGAATGCTCTACTCCTCAAAGGCGTGGTCGTCTCTGCTCAGTAACTTGGGAACTAACATGCACGTGTTTATTACAAGTCTAATTGACATTATCGGTTTGTCTTGTATTGTATACCCGACTAAACTACTCCAACCAAATCGAACGTTTCATTTATCGATCTTAATCGAACTCAATCGAAGGATTGGGTTCGACAATCGAACACAATTAAACTCTCACAAAAAATGTAGCGATCAATCCCAATCGAACTTTGATTGATTTCGATAAGGTTGCATGGCCCAGTTGGCATATATTCGATTAAAAATGATAACAGAAGCGGATCAAAAATTGATGTTTCAGTAAAGTTACATCAATCAATTGTTCATTTCACTTAATTCTTTGTTGTTCTTGCATGTTAAAAAAGACTTTTCAAAATGCCTCTTAATTCGAGTGATGATTTACAACGTTCGAATAAGTTCGATTGGGATCGGAAATCAAACGCAATCGAACTCTCACACAACTGTTTAGGTTCGATTGTGTTCGATTACCGAACTCAATCGAACCTAATCGTTCGATTACCGAACAGTTCGAGTAGTTTCGTCGGGTGTACACAGTGTTGCGGCTGACCATACGTGTCTAGATTACTCAGAGTGGTATTGCTGTTTTCATCACAAATAAGCTGAAACTGAATTAAAATAATGCAATACTATGTTTTGAGAATTCATAATTTACAAAGGGCGCCTCTTTAGGCCCCATTTCAAATCCTGAGACGTAATTTTGGGGAAGTTTTGATTCAAATTTTTTTCGTAGGCATGACTGTTTGCACCAGTTTTATGTCAACGAACTTAAAATTCTGCAGCAAATATCTCAAGCCGGATCTGAAACGCTCAATTAAGATACAGAGGTGATACGTATACATGTTTAGTGTTGTTTGTTTACAGACACAACACTAAATATATAATGGACACTTGAGATTGTTGCTAAATATGAGTTTACTCTGACAATCTTCCCCCTGGTGGTGTGCCTTGTCGTGGCGGGGAAGCTTGTGTGACCTTACGACCCCCAGGGCTATGCCGGCGGGAGCCTTGTGCTCCTGGCAGGTCTAACCATGCCGGATTGGTCTGCGCGGTGAGGGTCCAGGCTAAAGCAGCACCAACTGGGGAGCCATAATACCCCTAAGGGAAGGTAAAACCCTGACAGAAAACCACCGGCCCTCCAGGTCATGGGGGTTGGGCGGTAGGCCAATCACTTGCCCCCGGAAAAAAACAGAAGATTACCGAAACTGCAATTTCTCAAGTACTAATTAGCAATGGCGAAGCTGTGGCCGTGGACGGAGGCACAACCGGACACACCATGACGTCAATGGGTGAAAACCTACGGGAAGCCCACAGACCGACAAGGTCATTGGCAACGCCAAAATCAAGAATGCGTGTGGGATGCTGGAACGTACGAACAATGTACACAGTTGGAAAAGCAGCGCAAATAGCACGAGAGATGGAAAGGTACAGACTTGATCTGTTGGGACTAAGTGAGATACGATGGACAGGAGCAGGACGTATTAAGATGGGGAATGGCTATACAATGATTTTTGCTGGAGAAGAAAGTGAGCATCAGAGAGGAGTAGCAATAATGATGAGTCAGAACACACAGAAATGCCTAATGGAATGGACAGCAATAAGCAGTCGTGTAATAACTGCCCGATTTTACTCCCGCTTCAAAAATACAACTATAATCCAAGTGTACGCTCCGACAAACGAAGCAACAGATGATGAAAAGGACGAATTCTACGAGCAACTTCAAAGAGCTTTTGATACATGCAACCGTCATGACATAGTTATTGTTATGGGAGATCTGAATGCAAAGGTTGGTGACGACAACAAGGATGTGGAAGGAATAATGGGAAAACATGGACTGGGTAACATAAACGATAATGGTGAAAGGCTATGTGACTTCTGCTCAATGAACGGTCTTGTCATCACAGGAACATGCTTTCCACACCGAACAACTCATAAAGCGACTTGGGTGTCACCTGATGGAAGGACTCAAAATCAGATTGATCATATGATGATCCGTAAAGAATGGTGTAGGTCTGTGGAAGACACACGAGTGTACCGGGGTGCAGATGCAGCAAGCGATCACCTTCTGCTAATCATGAAAATAAAGCTGAAACTACATAGAAACCCAGATAGAGCAAAGACTAATGCAAGACTTGACACAAACAAACTGGAAAACGAAATGTTCAAGTCCAAGTTCAGCGTCGAACTGCGAAACAGATTTGCAGCATTAGAGGTCGAGGAAAACATCAATGAAGATTGCATGCAAATGGAAAAAATTTACATAGAAACTGCTGAGAAAGTACTAGGCCGGGTGAAAAAGAAAAACAAGCAGTGGTTGAGAGAGGAAACCTGGAAAGCAATAGATCAACGACAGATGATCCACGACAAAATACACTGCACGAAATCAGAGAGAATAAAAAGCAAGCTACGAGTAGAGTACAAATTGAAAGACAGAGAGGTTAAACGCAGAGCAAGGGAGGATAAACGAGCTTGGCTAGAACAGTTAGGAAATGAAGCAGAAAAGTATGCCGAAAATGGGAGAAATAGGGAACTGTACCAAACAGCAAAGAAAATCACAAACAAGAGACGGCGCCAAGTTGCAGCAATTAAGAACAAGAGGGGTGAGACAATAAAAGACAAGAATGCCAGACTTGAAAGATGGGCTGAACATTTTGAGGAGGTGCTAGTCAGGGAGGCCCCAATGAACCCAATTGAAGAGAACGAAGTGGAGGAAGACAAAATTAGCGAGATGGATACAACAGAGATAAGGGAAGTAGAAGTAAGGGAGGCACTGAAGAAGACAAAGAGTAGAAAAACACCAGGTATAGATGGCATTCTAGCGGAGCTGTACAAAGCAGATAGTGATGTGGCAGTTAAGGAGCTGACAAGACTGTTTGATAAGATATGGCACGAGGAGAAGGTACCTGAACAATGGAAGAAAGGCTTGATAGTAAAAATACCCAAAAAAGGCGACCTGAAAGAGTGCAAGAACTGGCGTGGTGTGACATTGTTACCTGTGGCTAGCAAAGTAATGGGCAAAGTCATCATCCAGAGAATCCAAAACGGGGTAGACAGTGTCCTTAGAAAAGAACAAGCTGGGTTTCGAAAGAACAGGAGCACAGTAGACCAAATATTCATCCTCCGTAACATCATAGAACAGGTGAATGAATGGCAGGCGACACTTTATGCACACTTTGTCGACTTTGAAAAAGCTTTTGACTCAGTACACCGCGAAGGACTGTGGAAAATCATGAAGACCTATGGGATCCCAGACAGGCTGATAAGAATGGTGAAGATCATGTATGAAGACTTTGAATGTTCAGTACTGGATGAGGGAGAACAAACAAGATGGTTCAAGATCACAACTGGCGTTAAGCAGGGATGTGTCATGTCAGGTTTCTTATTCCTGCTTGCTGTAGACTGGGTAATGCGAAGAAAAACAGAAGGACAAAGAAATGGCATCAGATGGAACTTTACAACTACACATGAAGATCTCGATTTTGCAGACGATATAGTCCTTCTCTCATCAAAACACCAACAAATACAGGACAAGACCAACCGACTAGTAGATAATGCAGGGAGAGTGGGGCTGAAATTGAATGCGCAAAAATGCAAAGTGATGAGAATGAATGCACGAAGAGAAGACAAAGTAATGATTGAAAGAAAGGAAGTTGAAGACGTCGAAGAGTTTGTATATCTGGGCGCGACTGTGACAAAAGAGGGTGGTGGCACGGAAGACATCAAGAAACGTCTAAGCAAGGCACAGAGAGCTTTCTACAACCTAAAGAAGATCTGGAATACAAGGAGCATTGGTCGGAATACAAAATCAAACTGTTTAAGACTCTGGTACGACCAGTGCTATTGTATGGATGTGAAGCATGGAAATTAACAGCTGCCGAAGAGAAGAAATTGGATAGATTTCAGTTCACATGCCTAAGACGGATATTGAGAGTATGGTGGCCGCAACGTATGAGAAACGACACAATTTCAGAAATAACAGGCGTGAGAAAGATAAGTGACGAAATACGAAGGAGAAGATGGAACTGGCTGGATTGGCCATGTGCTTAGAAAGGACAGGAACGATGATTGTATGGTAGCAATGGGGTGGCAACCCGAGGGAAAGAGGAAAGTGGGGCGACCTAAAATCACGTGGAGGAGGACAGTGGAAAGAGAGTGCAGACAAGAAAGGTGGACCAGCTGGGCGGAAGCCAGGACTGCAGCAAAAGACAGGACTGGTTGGACTGGTTGAAACGAAAGTTGCAGCCTTATGCGCCTCATGGCGCGGAGAGAACTAACTAACTAAATCACGAAAATCCCGCCTTTTGATTCAGACGCCGAACTTAATTAGCTGAACTTAATTTACTTGAAGCAAAACCAATTGAAAGGTTTTTTTTTTTAAATTTTTTATTTGAAATACGTTATAATATTTTATGCATTAGGTTCGGCTCATGAAAAGTTCGACGCCTGAATCAAAGCCGTTCCAAAGCCCAAATTCCCGGCTGAGCCAGGCGGGAAGAACGGCTGAGCCGTTCCAAATTGAAACAGCCGTTCTCAACTGATTCAGATGCCTAACTTTTCATGTACTTAATTCGAGGTATTAGGTTCGGCTCATGAAAAGTTCGGCGTCTGAACTGGGCCTAACACATTTTCATCTGTTCCTATTCTTTAGCTGAGAATTCAAATGACAGAAATTTCCGACATGCCAAAATTTCCGACATGCTGTCGGCTTTCTATAACTTAAATTGTGTTTGTGTTTTTCCGAGAGTTCCCGAGACGAAGTCGTGGGAAACATCAGGACTCGAGGGAAAACAAAACTAACTAGTTTCGCGAGGAAGCATACATTAAGTGCTTTGTTGTATATTTAGACTTTCGTTATTTATTTAGCAAAACAACCAAACAACGAAGAGAGCAACAACTGAGAAATGGTATCCCGGTCGGGATACATTTATATTTGATCAGGGGCACGTGACCAAGAATCAACCAATCACTGTGCTCGTTTTGTTGAGTGAAAGTCTAAGTATATAACAACAGCCATTATTAAAAACTGGATCATTGTATAATGCAATTCGAACGATTTGATTGGCTTAGCGGCCATGGTATATGAGCCATTAAACCATGCCCGAGAAATAGAGACCATTAAGTTGTCCTCTCAGTGTTCTTGCAAAGTGAAATCAGCAAAATCTAGCAATATTTCTTGATTGTTTTTAATAAAACAATTATTCCACTCACGCTTGTTGGCATCTCATATCCAACGCGCGCTCGTGGAATAATTGTTTATTATACCATGCCCGAGAAATAAAGACGATTAATTTCTTTTCTGGTTGTTCTTGCAAAGTGAAAAGCAAGATCTAGCAAAATTTATTGGTTGTTTTTTATAGAAAAATTATTCCACTCGCGTTTATTAGATGTGGTACAGTACAAACCCGCGTGTAAGAACCTACATTTTTTGAAGTCTGGCTAAATAGGTTCTTTTATTTTGGGGTAGTTATTGGCAATTTAGGGTAAGTAGGTTCTTAATTTCTATGACGGAGATATAGTTGTTGTTTCCATGAAAAATAAATATACTTAGGTTTGGTCCTTACATATACAGATATATTCACAACTGTACTTCGTAAAAACTCGTTTTCGTTTAAGAAATTAATACTCTTATTTGTAATTACAGTTTGGTATTTTCTTGCAATATAAATTTGCAATCTCGAAGTCAACTCTTTGGTTAAAATGTTTATCATAATTTAACTGTTACCCACATATAAGAACCTGCTTGATCTTGCTTGGCGAAACAGGTTCTTATCGTTTTGGGTATTAAAATGGCAAATTTCTGCCAGCAGGTTCTTAAACCACTAGATTCTTACACGCCGGCTTTTACTGTACGGATTATAGCAAACTCGGCGCTACGTGCTTCCTTGGCTATCTATATATATGTTATTTACCGGGCGGGAGGTCCGTATGGTAAAAAACTGTGCCCGAGGTCTTGAGTACGGCCCGAGGCCGAAGGCCGACGGCCGTACTCACGACCATGGGCACAGTTTTTTACCATACGAACCGACCTAGACCGGTAAATAACTTATTTATTTTTTTCTGTTTGTTTGCTTTTTTTTCGCTGGGACGTGTGTAAGAGTGTAAGTTTAAGGCTGGAGGAGGAAAGTGGTAACAAAATCCTATGAAACAAATGTAAATAGGGCATCAATTTAAGTGGCATGTTTATAGGAAGTTTAATTTTATTTTCACTCGCAAGTCATCATGTAAAAAAAGAAAAAACCATTTAAGAGTCATTGAAATGACAATCATCTGTCAAACGTCAAAAGTGGATGAATGTTGACACGCTGCAAATGATTACACGCATGTCCAAAAGGTCTAAAAATATCGATCGAATGATAAAAATTGTGAATGAAGACTCAAACACGGCGAAGTTTACTTTTCTTAACGGCTCGATACATGTTTAAAACGTCCCTGGATTCGGTGAAAACTAACTTTCCAAAAGCAAGTTCAAGTTAATCTGAGTCTGAGTCATCTGAGATGATAATGTGGCGTTTTCGCGGCTTTGACGAGCCGAGCTTTCACCACTGCTGCAAGGCGCTGTATTGAAAGAGAAATTGAACGTGCAGCCTTCAACTTTACTGATGTTCGACCCAGCAAAAAAACCAGTGAAGGGATCCTCGCCTGAAGAAGCTTGCTTGTCTTCTCTCGGCTTGAATAGGTGCTGCGAGGCTTTGACTGCTTGATTAAGCGGTGCATCGTTTGAAGAGATGGGAGATTTCGTTTCGCTGCTCAGTAGCAAGGACATCTTGCGCTGGTGGTCTTCGGAAGCAGTTTTGTAGGAATCTAAGCTTTTTAAATTCTTATGTCCACTCAGCTGAACTACTTAATTAACAGGAATTTCTGCATCCATCAGCCTCGAAATGCAGGTTTTTCGCACAGAATGGTTGGTTACATTTCCAGGCAGTCCTGCATTCTTCGCAGCCTTCGTCAAAAATTCTCCGATCTTGTTTTTTCCGAGAGGAGCTCGACTGTACCACTCCGGATCTGCAGGCTTTCTTTTGTGGTTTATTGCCAGGAAGAAAGGCGCCTCGGGTCTCTTCATTTCTTCACGACGATGGCTGGCGAACTTAAGATACAAATGAACTTGGCAGTGCTCGTTTTCGGTGGCGTACGATTTTGGATTAAAAGCTCTGCAATGGCCGTCTCCTTGCCTTGTTTTCGATCCTCGTTCTGCTTTCCACACCAGGACCTGCTTTCCAGTGACAGGATCATTTTCTATTGCAATATCTCCCCACTGAAGTCTCCTACTCTCATCTCGTGCTCTAAATCCGAAGTGTAAAGACAGTACCCACCAAACTGTGCGCTGGAGAACTTCGGGGTCGTCTTCTCCAAAATGACCTGTTTGAAACAAGAGGTCTTCTTCACCTTTAGTTAGCTCTCGGGCAGCCTGTGGACGATTTCCCTTCGCGTTAGCTCGTTAGGAGGAATGTTTTCCAAGGTTCTTGTCTCTCCAACTGAGGGACAGTATCTTCGCCAAATGTTCAGATCGTAAGTTGTCTTTTTTTTAGTGTTATCGGGGCGAAGTGAGTAAATAAAATCTTAAATTTTGCTTAATTGCCTATCTTGTTCAACTTCTTCATATTTTAACGCCGTCGTTTCGTTGGGGGTTTCTTCTTCTGGGTAGTAAAATTCACTTTCGCTGTGTACACTCTCGTCTGAATCCAGTTTCCTCAGAATTTATACTTTCCTTACATATTTCCACGGGAAGTTGTTTACGTGTAACTGTTGCCTTTGTTTGTAAACTTTCGCAACAATTATTTCAATTTGCCGCGAATAGCGTGGATAAAAATCCGGACCGTGGTCCGTATCGTAAAAAGCTGGACCGGTTACAAGCGCGCGATTAGCCAATCAGATTCGAGGATTTGAGATTCCGGCCCTCGGAGTTGCTTCAGAAAAAAATAACACCTCATATCCAACGCGCGCTCGTGGGATAATTGTTTATTAGGCCCGGTTCAGACGTAGTACTTCACATGAGCCGAATTCTAATTCGAATTTAGACCGACCCAAACTATTAATCTCGGCTGAATTGATTCAGACGCCGAACTTAATTCAGCCAAAATTACAGTGCGACACGCCTTACCGTGGCTACCCAACAAACCTTTTTTTTTTTTTTTTTTTTTTTTGCAAGTTAACCATTAAATACAAAACGACATGTTTTCAATAATTCGTTGTTACGTCACTTGCCTGTTGGACTTTGCAAGGAGGCGTGACCGCTAATGAAATTCGCGTACCCTGATTGGCTCACTTGTGAAAAAAGGTTTGTTGGGTGGCCACGGTAAGGCACGTCGCACTGTAATACAATGAGGCATATTATGACTGAAGAAAATTGCAGATTTGTAATAATTTCTGCATTTGATTCGGCTCATGTGAAGTATGACGTCTGAATCAAAGCCGGTCCATAGCCGCTATTCCTGGCTGAGCCAGACGGAAAAATTGCTGAGCCGATCAGAATTAGATCGGCCGTTCGAAGTTGATTCAGACCCCGTACTTCACATGAACTTAATTCATTGAATTCGATTCGGCTCATGTGAAGTACGGCGTCTGAACCGGGCCTTATTTCGCACGACATATTTACCCCTCAGCCCGAAAAACAAATGGAATAGTTAGCTAGTTTTTCTTCACAGTTAAATCCGAGGCCTTTCCGAACAGATATCTCACCGACAAGAACCCGGCGTTAGATGTTCCTGATTAGTTAACTGACCTTTGGAGATCACAGAGTAACTGACCAGTAAAAGTGCCTGAAAATCTGCAGAGTATTTGAAGTCACACGTTTTAACACAACTGAGGTACATTTACTAAAAATCACGTTACTTTAGCTGACAATCACCTTAAGTTTTGGAACTTATTACAACATAAGCTGAAACGATTTGCTTAGCATTTTTACTTTTCAAGGAGGCTACAGTATTACCTCTTTTTTCATTGGACCTTTACGTTCACTTTAATGAGTAAAGTGCGCATGCCGGCTCTCCCATACATCTCACGTTTCTGGGGGCGAGCAAGCGTTTCAGCGTGGACTGGGGTAAAAATGATACACAAACGATAGCGTAGACGGGAAACATTTTATCCACTTTAGGGGCGAAAACGCCGTTATCAAATTTATGTGGATTAGTGTGGACGGGACTTCAGCCTTTCTCATCAATCCCAATCAACAACAACTATTTATTTACAATTTCTGATATAAGTTGCTTGTCCCGCAAATAGCCACAAAGCTAGTCGAGGCAGGACAAGACGAGCACGAGAACATAATGGAAAAAAAAATTACAATAAATTACAAAACATGCTGGAAAACGGAAAAGAAAAAAACTTGACTTTACATAATAACGCAGATGTAGATAAGGCTATGCAACAAAAGCCGAAAAATCCCTTCCTCCCCCACGAAAAAAAAAACAGCTCTTCCCATAAATAATCAACTGAAATGTTCTTTGAAAGAATAGAGACATTTAACAAGCGCACCCAACGAAAACATGCTGTCTCCTGTTTTCCCAGATCATTTGGTGGCCATTTAAAGACTAATCCACTTAGCATGACCTGTTCGGATGTCTTAGCTGAAAATTTAAGTCTTAGATAGTTTAAGGAAACGGAATTTTATTTCCTAAATTTACTAGCTGTTGTTGGCCTTACAAATATACTAGCTCATCTTACTTCGCATTCTTAACGAGATACTTACCCCCCGAAAACGAAAGGATATCAGTTTTCCAGTGTTACGAAATTTTTCCGAACCAAACTTCACCGAAATGAACCGTTTTGTGCCCCTGTGTAATCCACCCTACCGAAAAAGATGTCGACTTGTACATTTACCCATAATTCTTACCCTAAAATCGCTTATTATAATGCATAGAAAAGTTCTACAAACTTCAAACCTAGCATACGCAATGTTGTTAGTGCAGGGACGAATTTAGAAAAGGTTTATGAAAAAAATATAGATATATGGGTTTGTGTTTGCCCGTAGGCTCTGTTACGTTCGCAAGGTATCGTCGAAAAATGTTCAGCCGCCATCTTTTCCCGTACGGTGAATATTAGCCTGTTCCAGGCTCCAAGAGGGACGCGCGAAGGAGAGGACGACGGGACGAAAACGAGGGGGGACTGGGGGAGAGAAAAAGAGGGGCCTCTTTTTCTCCCCAGTCTCCCCCGTTTTCGTCCCCTCGCCCTCTCCTTCGCGCATCTCTCTAGGTGGATATATTAAAGGAACATTATTCTTTTGTCACCCGTTAGCTATTCGGCTTGTTCAAAGTAGTAGCCGATCTCCCAGTATTATTTATTTATAAAGGACACTATTTCACTTCTTCTTAAGAATAAAAAAAGTGAAAGAAAATAAATTTTAAAAGTTTGAAGAGACAGGACTCATTTCTCCCAGAAAGTATTGAACAAGATATGAAATTATGAACCATGCTTGAAAGGTGGATTGTTACACGCATGCGTAACGCGTCAAGTCGTTCCACGCGACTGGTATAAGACACAGTTCTTGACATACTTTTTTGAAAAATCAAAATATTTAAACTGGATGTGGGTTGGGAAAATATGTAAATAAAAGTTGAATTGTTCGACCCTCACATTGGAGGGAAGAGAGCAAGTTTTGACATGAAATGTTGAAACATTGAAACTAGATGTCAGGTGGTACATTCGGTTGTAAGGAAAACTAAGATGGAGTGGATCAATCCTCAGGTAAAATACATCACCCCTTTCATTTTCTCGCTTACTTGAATAGCTCTGGCACACTTCAGCAAATCCATAGCTTCCGTGTTCCTACAATAAACAGAATTTAAAGGTAAAAAGTTAAAACGCACTCGGGACACAGGCCTATATAAAGTTAAACGCACTCGGCCCAAAGCCGGTACTTGTCCCCTGGGGCCGGGTTGGGGGAAGGGGACAGACCCCCACCTCAAAACTGCAAAGTAAAAGCTATGACTTGAGACTTGGAGGATAGGCACTATGTCCAATGCTAAGGTGATTTGAAAATGGGAAAAATTGGAGACACGAAAATTTTAAAATTTGAAATTTACCGTTTATTTTTGTAATTAAGAGCGCCTGTCTGTAAAAATCAGACAAATTTTAAATTTCGTGGCAAGGGTGGAAAATTCGATTTATTTCATATTTTAATGTCAGATAGGCTAGGATATAACTAAAATTACTGTATAGTTTTTTCGGTGAAATATCCTTTTGTTTCAAAGAAAAATGCAAATAACGAAAATCCGTTAAAATCGTCATTTCAGGCGCTAAATTGTTACACGGGTTTGAGAGCCTCGCGTGCGAGAACAAATCATTCTACCGCTTTTAAAACACTAAAATCTTTTCTTACTATCTCTAAATATCTGTTGGAATGATTTTGGGAAATATTGCGTCGTTCTGTGTATGCGAAATAATTTAATTTCGAAGGCATACAATTCACTGCAGTAAAAGTACTTCGTGAATAAAATTAATTTTCACCATGTGCGAAACCTTCAAATCGATTAAGCTTCTGGTGGTTGAATGTTAGAAGGATGGTCTATACATTGTTGTAAAAATTTCTTTGGGCAAATGATGAAGGGCGACGTGAGAACTTTTCAAAGTCCGTACAAAATGCAAATATTTGCCCCCCCGCGGTAAACTTTAAAGTCGTGGGTCAGACATAATTCTTATTTTAGTCCGTGTTCATGTCTTGACCCATATTAGGTTAAAATAAGCACATAGAAAAACATTTCGAAATGTTCTAACCTTATAATATGGTAAAAGACAGGTCCAAATGCCATTTTAGCACGATTCTCTGGTCGTTCGTCGCATAAGTTTGAGCCGGCTGTTTGTATTAAACGTCCGATGAGTCACCACGCAAACTGGTCGAATACGAATCTTTGATCAACTTTCGGCGCATTTCATCAAGACTGCATCTTCTTCGACGGCTAAGTCATTTGTGAGTATTGCTTGGTTTACAGTGCACGAAAACATTACATTTGATCGCTGCTAGAATGACAAAAATATGTCGGCGTTCAGTCTATCTTTCTCTATCTTGGACGCAAAACAATGTCCTGGATATTTTAGGGAGGGGGGGGTGGAGGAGGGTGAAAATGCGAAATGCTTGATAAGTGAACATGAACATGCTCAAGGCAACAACAACAACAACAATTAAAAAAGTGATACCTGTCGTTATGTTATTTTTCCCTTGCTAAAATCCAGATAATTTATGTATTCGCAAACTCATTTGCACGCGCAGTCATGGTTGTTGGGAGCATTGTCGTTGCGGGGGAGGGGATAAGGTTTTACTAAACAGTATCAGTATTTACTGATGAAGATCACTGCACATCCTTTAGCTAGTTCTTTCCACCTTTAAATGCAATAGATCCTAGTATGAAACCAAAAATATCCCTAATTGCAGGCATCTGTTTGTCATACTATGTTATGGGCATGGGCGTGGGCTAAAATGCTTGAAAGCTGCACTCGGTACTAGTCCTGGAATTAGTACATACTCTAGCTTTGAAACACAAAACTGCAAAATTAAAAAAAAAAAAGATTTATTTAAGGAATTTCGTCTTTCCTTGCTTGCTTCATCTTTGATAAGCCCCAAAATTAATTTATCACCGGTTGCAGGCTAGCACTATTTTTAGACAGTGTTAGACATGATAACAGCTTTTCGGGCCTTTATTTTTCTTACTCCTCTTAGTTATGCTAGTCCGTTCACCAAAAGTTGAAAAAAAATTACCTCAACTAAACAGCTTGCGCAAGGCTATAACAGCTTGTAAGTGTTAGGTTAATCGACTGGACATAACTCTGATCGCTGCAGGTAAGTATGCTATCCTTGACAGGTAGATAGGGCTAGTAACAGGTTGTGGTCTGTTGACGTAACTGAAGGGAGGAGCAGAATCGACTCCTATATATTGACTAATAAATGCAGTCTGAAATGTGAAAGAGCGTCTGTTTCCAACCTGATAGGCGACACTTAGGGCCTAGATAATGCCTTATTACTTACGGACCAGAGGAGGGGTAGGGTGGGGAAGGGCGTAGGAGGAGATTGGTATAAAACCAGCCTGTAATAACTAATCTCCCTTCGAGTTACTGTTATACCTTCACTTTCCTTGCCTAATTCATAAACCAATCATCATGCCACATGATGATTTCGACCTCAAATTTGATACGCTCTTCGCTCCTCCATTTTCCTAGTAATTTTGAAAACAAGTAAGCACCCCACACTGTCTCCCCCATCCCTCACAAAAAAAATGTTCCGATCCTTCAGTTGATAATAATAACCGGTGTTTATGTGGTGCTGGCGTGGGGTGGGGCTTCTGACAGGAGGCGTGCTCTCGGGACGGATGATGTTGTGGCCCACGCGCGTTACGTAACACCATAATTTCCTTCAGGTAGTATCCAGATACGTTTGGTGGCTTGTACCGTGTAGTCGTAATGTTGTACCACCAACAAGGGCCTTGAAAAAACTACAACCCTCCATTTTCAGTGTAACAAACTTGACTTCAAAAAAAATTAACTTGTGCCCCCCTCAAACGGCGCCAAGTAACTAGCACGACCAGAATTTGTTTACCTAGTAACTATTTGGCGATTCTTTCTCACGCCGAATGGCCATAGCCATAGCCATAAATTCGACAGAAATCTTTAAGCGATTTTATTTTTGAATTTAGAAAGATCTTCATATTGTTTAATTTAGACATCATAACTTTGATAGTATTTGAAAAACAACACACCTAACGAAGTAACACGCAGATGAATGAACACCCGAAGCTACAGCGGACCCAGACTTATTTACGGAAGAATGAAAAAATGGGTGATTCAATGTCCCCCTAGGATTCCACTAGCTCAGGAAAACAAACGAACGGCAATATTTTTCGCAGGGGTGCGCTCTTTCAATGCTATTTATCAACTATTTATATGGAAAATGCGCTATTTGGGGTCATCTGCGTGCAGAAAAAAAAAGACCTTTCTCTTCGCTTTTTTAGTTTCATACTAGGATCTATTGTATCCAAAAATTTGTAGTTATCTCCATCAGTAAGTACTGATACTATTTTCGTAAAATGTAATATCCACCCTCCCCCCCCCCCCCCCTCGAACGCTCCTAACAAGCCAGCCCGCGCGCGCAAACGAATTCGCGAATGAATAAATTATCTGGATTTTAGCAAGGAAAAAAGAATGAAGTAAAGGTATCACTATCTTAATTGTTGTTGTTGCCTTGGGTATACCTGTTCCAGTAATCAAGCATTTTCGCCTTTTCACCCTCCTCCACCCCCCTAAAGTGGCCATGGGTGGTATTGCGTGACAAACAAACGGCTCCCTGCAATGCAAGACAGGCTGAACATCCTGAAAGCGCCGACATTTTTTGTCATTCTAGCAGCGATCAGATGTTATGTTTTCGTGCACTGTAAACCAAGCAATACTCTCAAATGACTTAGCCGTCGAAGAAGATGCAGTCGTGATGAAATGCGCCGAAAGTTGATCAAAGATTTGTATTCGACCATTTTGCGTGGTGACTCATCGGACGTTTAATGTAAACAACCGGCTCAAACTTATGCGACGAACGACCAGCGAATCGTGCTAAAATGGCATTTGGACCTGTCTTTTACCATATTATAAGGTTAAAAAATTTCGAAATGTTTTTCTATGTGCTTATTTTAACCTAATATGGGTCAAGACATGAACACGGACTAAAAATTATGTCTGACCCACGACTTCAAAGTTTACCGCGGGGGGGCAAATATTTGCATTTTGTACGGACTTTGAAAAGCTCTCACGTCGCTCTTCATCATTTGCCCAAAGAAATTTTTACAACAATGTATAGACCATCCTTCTAACATTCAACCACCAGAAGCTTAATCGATTTGAAGGTTTCGCACATGGTGAAAATTAATTTTATTCACGAAGTACTTTTACTGCAGTGAATTGTATGCCTTCGAAATTAAATTATTTCGCATACACAGAACGACGCAATATTTCCCAAAATCATTCCAACAGATATTTAAAGCTAGTAAGAAAAGATTTTAGTGTTTTAAAAGCGGTAGAATGATCTGTTCTCGCACGCGAGGCTCTCAAACCCGTGTAACAATTTAGCGCCTGAAATGACGATTTTAACGGATTTTCGTTATTTGCATTTTTCTTTGAAACAAAAGGATATTTCACCGAAAAAACTATACAGTGATTTTAATTATATCCTAGCCTATCTGACATTAAAATATGAAAGAAATCGAATTTTCCACCCTTGCCACGATATGTTTGATTTTTACGGACAGGCGCTCTTAAGTACAAGCATCTCCCCATTTCTTAAAAACTTGCTTGTCAAACATTGGTTGCCATGGTAACATTAAATTCAGTCAACCGCTACATACCGTACCAAATTGCTCCCAGAAACATGTCTGAAAAAGTCACGACGTTTGGCGGCGTTTGTTCAAATATTAAAAATGTTATAAACGTTCAAATTCGGCGCGGGCACAATCCACTCCCCACGGTCTTTGCATTATAAGGCGACCAAAGCCATTACAAAATTTTCGCCGTATTTTGTTATTTTTCTCCCTTATATATTATCGCCAGACAGCAACACAGTACGTTAAGATGTGTCATGAGGCGCAATATACCCCAACAAAGAACTAGGAGATATCCGAAACATCGATTTCCCTACCCCACAACATCTTCATTGGTCACGTGGCATCTAGCTCGGAAAGCCGCCAAATGGGCGTAATATGCCGGGGCTGGTATAGAGACACTGCGAGTGCACCGGGCGTACACGTGACACAGCTGATAAGTGAGCTGTTGAAGACTGTCGGCTGTGAAGTAGTTGTCGTCGTACAACACGTGATAATGGGCAGGTCGACTTGTTCCCTGAGGAAAAGGCCAGTTATTTATAAAAACAACAACAACAATAATAATGATGATAATGATCACTTAAAATAACGAACAAACAGGAAGAGAAACAACATTAAAAAACAAACCCAAAAGTGGTCTAACTATTTACACTTAAAATCAGCGCCCGTTTGGTAAATCTTCCTGTCTGGTAATTCCAACACTATTAGCAACAAATTCCTCGAAGAAAACGTGTGTGAAGTGAACACGTCAAACTTTTAGAGCACGTCTTATCTTTTATTGAGGTGTTCTAACCATAACAACGTTATACAAAACATGTTCTTAGAAGTAAATGTTTCTAACAAGCTACAACTTGGTTCTACAGCAGGGAGATAAAGCGCCTCGAACCCAAATATTACCCTTTTACACGGAATACGATCCAAACGTGCCCAGTTTCAAACAAATCCTCACGGATAAGTGACACCTTTATTCAGTAATACAATCAGTTTGCTCAAGACATTTTTGAGGAATCCCATCTTATATACTAAAATGATCGGGTAGGTCCTACTAACACATATTAGTGAGAGAAAACTAACTAAACCATTCAACGTGTCTTTAACAAAGCATTCAACGGTGTTTGTGTGAACACTAGCGTGAAAACCAAGGAACAAAGTCGCAGGTAAAATATACATGAGAACAGCAATATTTGTCTTAATTTGGTGTCAAACATAGAAGTAAGCTTTAATTTGTTATCGAATATTTGCGTTTTATACATAACTGTGGACCAGCAACGAGTTTCTTTTTTACAGGCATGTTTTCCAGTGAGCTATAGTTAAGATAAAGCAGAGTTTCATTCAACCTCTCAGAAAAATTCCAGAACTGCGCGGTACAACATTTCGTGTGCCGTTCTCATCTTCATCGCAGCGAATTATTATCTGAATGACCCACAACCTTCTCCCTTTTGGCCTCGTAGCTCAGTCAGTAGAGCATCAGTGATCAAAATGCGGGCATCGTGGACTCAAATCCCACCGAGACTGACTAAGCTAAGAGCACGAGAAGCTTTCGTTCGCTTCTCGCGCTCGCTTGGTTATCATAACGAAACGACTACTACGCAGGCTAACCACGCACCAAGGTCATATATATATTTTTAACTTGCATGGGTCAAATTTCCTTACGAAGGGGAATTCTTAATAAGAAATTAATTGGTTTCTATTTACGCTGCAGAGTTCTCTGATTTTTCTGTTGTACGACCAGTAACTAAAGGTACGGCACATCTAGACAAACACCTTACTTGAAGCGCCAAATTTTGCGTAACGCGAATAGGCTGCAAAATTCGAATGTTAGATGACAAAACATTCCTTACCCAAGTACCAGGCATTCCCTAGGGGAGGGAGGGTAGAATGGAGAGAAATGAGGTTTTCACCCCCTCCCCCCTCTACATTCGACCTCCCTCGAAAGGCCGAATATTCGGGCTAAAACAAGCCATGATTGACACCAAATTAGTCATGATTTGTATACAGTGTCAACGCATACATGCAACCTTCAGTAAAAGCTAATGAAAAATCTGATTTTCCTACTTGAAAAAAGTAATGCACCACTGGATCAGTAGTCACTCTTTCGATTCGATAAATTTATTTACCACGACATACATTCATAGAAAGTTAGAGTAAATAATGGCATAACAGACATAACAAACAATACACATAGAGTACCTGGATTCCAAAGTGACTGCACAAATAGAAGTCAAACTCATATGGATGAGTGATTCCGCTGTCTACAGTGGTGCCTGGCGGCACATTGTTTGCTCTACCAGACGCGTCTCTGGGGTTTTCACAAAACAGCCTTGTGTGATGTCGCTTTTGTACCACGACAAACGTGATGCGCGGGCGATACTCTTTCTCAAGCATCATACAGGCCTCCTGTACCGCTCGCACCTCATGAGCAAGCACTTGATCAAACTGCCCCTCGCTGACTCCATCTCGGTAAAATATGATTTTTGAAGCCTTAAGCTTCTTGTTGGCCTTGTAGAACTCCATGAGAAGCTCTTTGACAATCACGGCCAAATCATTAATGATCTCCTGTGCGCCGCCTCCTTTTTCATGCCTCTGCGCTCGAACGCGCGCTTGGTACTTAGAGGCATGTGCGTCCATACTGGCTACAACAGCAGCAATAGACGGAGTACCTGTCTCCGTAGAAGAAGGGTGGGTCACATCAGCGCCAAACACAATGGTAGGTTCTGTGAACACAGGGGACCTTACTGAGGGATCAATAATGTGATTGATTCCTCCCAGTTTGGAATTGATTTTCAGTGAGATGTTGGCGCACACTTGACGTTTGGCCTGTTGTACTTGTTTTTGCTGAACGCACTGCGTTGGAATCCCAACCACATTATCACCAACACGTTTTACCTCTGAATATAGCTTCTTATCTTTCGGTGGCAGGACAACCATTATAAGCTGTAGGTATGGAAGATCTACCATCCAGTTGGAGAACAAACGTTCCACCTACCAGAAAAAAAACCAAAACAACAACAAAAGAAATTATGCTGAGATATTTTTAAAACCTCGATCTCCCTTATCACACCCAAAGTTTTTGACGGGTTTGAACTAAATTTACCATATTTTAACTTAAGCAATTGACAATCAACGAAAAAGAAATGTGACTTGTCCTGAGAGAGACATAAACCGCGGGATGGTTCCCTATCAGAATAAGAATATGAGCACTTCGATGCTACTTCAGTACATTTTTCAAGCAACCTTGGGCCAATATCCGTCGTGTAGTGTATATACGGCGGTCTGAACACAAGATTGAAACAACTGTCCCTGTTAAAGGAAGTCCTATGGCCTCTTTGATCTTGTGTTTCGTAAACTCATTCTCAATAGTAATGATCTTGGCAATTAATGGGCGGCACTGATTACAGTTGCAAATAGGGCTACTCAGAGCATTAACAACTAAGCTAAAATACTGTATCTCACATCTCTACTGCTCCTTGCATATCTGACCACTGCTGGCTGTGCAGTCATCTTCATTCCCTCTCCACCTGACACAGTGGACATTTGTCTACAAAAATTCCTCAGTGTTTCTTCATTGCACCGTTGGGGGGGCGCAAAACAAGCCAACGCCCATGTTTCAATCTGCGCACCCTGGTAAAGTGCCTGGTTGCGCATGTCCCATGAGCCATTACGGGGGACTAGTGCTTGATCTTGCGGTCCAAGCTTGATTTTTGGTGCTGGTAGCACTCGACCATGAACAGGAACCATTTCAGGGTCCACAGATGTCTGGAATTCCTCCTTCAGATACTTTGAACTGGTTCTTATCATTTCATGTGCCTATAAATATAAGCTTAAGTGTAATCAAGTGTTTACTAATGCCTGCAAGCCATCTTGTTTTTTTATCATTCAGATATTACAGATGCTTTCAAATTCTCGGTGAACTTTAAAACGAAAATAGAAAAAAAAATTTAAATTATCCTATTGTAAGGGGTCCGCTTCTTTAAAAATGGAATTGACAACAAACTATGAAGCTTTCGCGGCTTCTCTCGCAGATGCTCCTTCACCAAAAGATGAGTGAGTCACACGTCTAATCTGCCTCATAATCTATTCGAATCACTTGACACAGGATGATTGAAGACCACTAGAAGATCGTTTAATAAAATTATCCTGTTCGAGAAATACGGCATGAAGCCAAATGCGTTACTTAAGAGGTGGAGTGACACATCAATGTCCAGTTACACTGTAAATCAAAATTGCAAACACGTTCATCCGGTAACTCAGATAACCGAATCTGCAATGAAGTTGTGCGCAACTATACAACAAATTCATGGTTCTTTGCATATGCATATCTCAGTTATTTGTGGGTCATGTCAAATGACCTAAATTTGAAATGAAGAAAGTTCCAGTTGATCTTAAAAGTATAAATTAGGCGAAAAAACACACCCAATACTGCGTGTCCATCTGCCGCTCAGTTGCAGGCCGTGCGGTAATTCTGATCAAGTTTTCTATTTGTCTTTCAGATAAATGTCTTCTTTCGCAAGGAACAACAGTGCAGACTTCCATCGGCAGATAATATTCCTTTTT
This sequence comes from Pavona decussata, assembly GCF_977016875.1. Lineage (NCBI taxonomy): Eukaryota > Metazoa > Cnidaria > Anthozoa > Scleractinia > Agariciidae > Pavona > Pavona decussata. The sequence continues at coordinate 1,639,788 of NW_028145593.1, forward strand.
CTTGCCAGTTAGTAGACATGGCAGATGAGGATACCTGATAACAGTGGAAACAACATTTTAGTAAATCATTGCAGATTAGGTATAAAAAAATTCGCGTGTTTGCTTGAAATTTACGTGGCTTAATTGTGACGCGACCACAAACCGGTTGTTCAATCAGTAGCCTTATGACACAGGGAGTGAGCCAATAGAAAGCTCGAAATCATTATTATAATAAAGTAAGAAACTTTATTATATGCATTGTTTTGTTATAGTTACAGATGTTAGCCCTCAGTGAGCACTCTGATTGTAAGGCTACTTTTTGCATGAGGCCAGTGTAGCCACGGCTATGACGTAACGTTCGGCAAGAGCTAAAAAAATTGTTGATAACGGTACAAGGTAAATTGAACTCGGTCATGTAATGAGCGGTTCTGTATTCGGTTTGTCACGAGCATGGAGGCGTTTCGACCAGTGAAACCCATGAACTGCTAACACCAGTCATTTGTATTATTCTGAGTGAGTGAAAACTGCCCTCACAAACTCTATAATCAACAAACAGACAAACAAAGGTAAACAAGGAATAGCACCGTAGTAATATTTCTTTACTGTTTCTGTTTCATTTCAATCAGTTTAACAAGCCCTAAAAAGGCTCATTTGATAACCGACACCACACAGAGGGTGGTAGACCTGTGTTCTAGGGACACTCGTGACGAGTCACAATAGGTCCTTTGCGCAGAAGGCGATGGATTCAATGGTTGTTGGCAACGTACAACTGCTGAATTCTCTGAACTCTCTCAAGACATTCTAACCACCATCTGAAAATATATAAATGTATTTACCATTTCTTTGCCTTAAATGACCTACAACAAAAGGTGCGCATCCTGTCCTTCGCCAGGGATTCTTGCAAAATCTTCTGTATTTGAAATATTAGTATAGTTCTATTTTACTTCAATGCACGTACTTTAAAGTACGTGCATTTATTCCCAATGGGTTTGGTAGTGGTTGATTCTTGTGCCGCTGTCCATTGTGGACGCCTTGTATTGGACGAGAGATTTTTCAGTAGAAAGGCCATGTGACAGGTGTGCCTGCTTCGAGGCAAGGGAAGGGAAGTCCTCCCCAAACGGCATCAACTTGGCGATGGGTAACAGTAGGTCTTCTAAACTGATGTTGGTTTTATCAGGGTGTCCAGTGGCGTGGTTGTTCAGAAAAAATAGGAAACTAGGAAACTCAGGATTGAAAAAATAGGAAAAATAGGAAACTTTGATTTAAAAAATAGGAAAAAATAGGAGAATCAATAGTACTTTGATGGACAAAGATAGCCTCCCTGCACCCCATCAGCTATCCCAATCCACCACTTTAGTCCATAACAATGATAAACATTAAAACGGCAAAGCGAGTATTTCGGTTTTAAAGTTATTCTTCTTTATATTGCTTATCGCGTTAACAATATAAACAAATCATTTTGTTTAAAATGATGTTACAAATAGTAAACACAACAAAATCCTCAGTGAACACCTTCTGCTATAAAACGACTGTTCATCCTTTAATTTGACTTTCTTTTCTTTGATGGTGGAGCAGAAACACCAGTTGGTAGTGCCTTGTCCAGCAATTTATGCTTCTGTGTGTTAACCACCTTTTGCTTTTCCCTCACTGCTTCACGCTTCCTCTTTGCCTGTGCCTGATTTGATTTTGCCTTTTCTATCACGAGACATGCAACTTTCGCACTTTGTGAATCAACCTTTGAACCTGAAGATAGGGCAGTCTGTAACTTAGCTGTGCCTTCTGACAACAGCTCATCAGCTGTTTGCATTTCGTCCATTACTCCTTTACCTCCGGCTCCTTTCTGTCTAGGCTCTCTCCCTTTTCTTTCAACGATCTGGTCTCTTGCCTTAGCTTCTCTTGCTCTCTCTTCTTTCTTTCCACCTCTTCAGCTTTCAATTTATCTTCAGCATCCCTTTTCTTTTTCTCAGCTTCCTCTTCATCAAGCCGCTTTCTATAATGTATATGTGCAGATCTCACCGCAGTTAAAAGGCCATCTGTCAGGGGAATTTTCTCTGGTCTGCAGTTCGCAGGATCGTGAAATTTGACAGCATCTTTCACGGTTCTAAGGCCAACAATGGTCCTTTCTCCAAGAAGTGTCCGTTCCTGTGTCACAATACGGGCATTCACTGAAAGACTTCTTTCTGACTCAGCATTCGATTGGCAAGAATCTCACCTCTGTATGCTTTTGGAAGTTGTGCATCTCCACACCCATTGCAGCTTGTAAAGTGTGATAGTCTTCTCGTCTTGCTGCACTATACTTGAAAAGGGAGTGGACGTCCACACACAGCTGTTCAATGTCCTTCCCATATTCCTCTAAAGCCTTGCCGAAAGCATTATGAAAGTTATGAAGGACACAACTTCCTAAGTCAATAACACCTTTGAAATTTGGGTTGTCTTATTTGATTGCTCCTTCCAGCTTTCTAAAAATGGTTTTTTTGACATTGGGGTCATCTCTTATCTTGGGAGGTCATCTTTCACCATTGTTTGGAAGATACGGTCAGCCACCTTCTCGCCCTCTGCATGACCAAAAAATAATGAAGTGTAGAAGTTTACCCAAACTTCGTTATGGGTCGGGGACCAGTAACGTAAGGTAAGATCCATCTGCTTCTTCACCTGTGTGGTTGAGGTTTCGTCAAAGTGCACGCAAAATGGCAAATCTGACTTCTTCACATCATTTACAATTACCTGATGATAAACAACAACAACGATAATAATTCACATGTACCAAACTAAAGGTTAAAAGTAATCTGAATTTTAAGAATAGAGGCTATGCAAAAGTTACCTCTGTTAAGTGAGGACCCAAGCCTTCCCCAATAACATAGGATGCACTGCTTCTGCCCATTGCGAAACTTGACGCAATCTTGCTGTCAGAAAACATAGCTTTGAAAGTATTTCCAAGATCATCAACTGATCGAAAGCTAAAATTACATGATGCCAGCTTTGCTAAACAAATTACCTCCGCTTGCAAGCTAGCATTTTTGTAATTGATAATGGAGAGCTGTCCTGACGAACTCCCACTGTGTTCTGGCAAGTCGCTGGGGTTTGAGACGTCTGCACTTGGTTGATTTTGTACAAACAACTTTCCTTGAGAGTCATCCATAAAAAGTTTAACAGCCTGAACATGCTTTGCTTTCCTGGCATGTTGCAGTATCTGCGATTTTCCAGAGTTGTCACAAAGAAACTCACAATCACAAAATCGACAGTAAGCATGGTAGTCATCAAGTCCTTTACGACACTATGAACCCAATTTTTGACCATTGCAATCAATGACAGAAAGCCACGCGTTGTTATTCTTTGTTCTACCGCCAGGCATTTTTAAAACACAGTAAATGATCATCTGAAAACGTATAGCACTTCCTGCCGTTGTAAAGAAGGAAACCAAGTACAAACCTACTACTTAAAGTTTAACTAATACACTTAATACTAAATTATATAAAAAAATGGCTACAACTAAAAGGTTGAATGAAATAATGCTTGCAGGAGTGGCAAATGCAAACATTTTGAGTCTTGCATCCTCAGTCATCTCTCTGCAGAAATGACAAAAGCATATGACATACATGTACAGAACATTAAGAGTCACTTACCATGTATGTATGAACATCAACTTGATGACATCAGCATCTTCCAGTTTCAAGGGTGATGATAAAAGCGAGCAAGATTTCAAAATAACTACATTTATGGATAACGAAATGCTTACTCGATGGGTTTATTCAGAATATCATCATTATGCTCAGTTGAACATAGCCAAGTGAACTACATTACTAGATAAATGTACAATGGGGGAGAAGAAAATTTTACAAATATATAGTAATGATATTTTACTACTTGCTTTATTCTGACTCTTCGTCTGAAACACATAACTATAATTTCATTTTCAATTTTGTAACACACATTGGCTTCACCAGCTAAAAAATACGAAAAATAGGAGGTTTCATTTAAAAGATAGGAGAAAATAGAAATGTGCTCAAAAAATAGGAAAAAATAGGAATTGGACACCCTGTTTTATTTATGGCTGCTAGAACCTTCTTTTAAGGCTGACTACTGATAGCTAAAAGAGCCAAGAAGACAAAGGGTCTGCTCTAACGTTAACGTGAGATTCCCCGGACGAACAGACTCATTTGATTACAGTGCGACAGGTAGGCAACAAAGAGGGCCAGAGGCATTAAGCAAAGCACGCTGAACTGACACTAATTCATTAACACGTTCCTGGACTTGGTTTGATAATTAAAGATATGGTTGATGATTGTAGTGTCAAGCTAACGCGTCAGCAGGAACACTGCTGGCTTTTAAGATGTTCAAAATCTGGTCATAGGAAAGCCTCCTTCTGAAGTTGTTTTCTAAGAAGGAAGAAAATTCCTTGGAGATTTTCAAAGATGACCATCGTAAAAGGAATGAAGACTCCGTGTTCTCATTTGAGCCAGCATCATCGAGCGCATCTCACACTGTACAAGATGAGGGCTCATTTAGTAACCAGGATGCCTCGTAAAAATTGCCTTGATGGGAGGCTCAATAGCCTTGTTTTTTGGCTTAGTAGCCGTAATTGGGGCAATTGAGCGTGCTCCTCATACACAAATGTACTTGAGATATCCTCAGCACCCATGACTGAGAGAAATGGCGTCACAATCGAGTGCGGTCTCCGCTGCAGAAGTTGATTTTTTTTGCTCATTATGTTCATAAAAGGCCTACACAGTCGCTGCAACGTGAGACTTCATTGTAAAGGCTTTGAATGGATTTAAGAATGGACTCAAAGTAGAAGCATTGCTTCTGAACCCGCCTTCGCTCGATGAAGGGCGACTCTTTCGAGATGGGGCAACGAGAAGGCGAACGTGACTTTCGTCTGTGATGCGAAAGCATATAGAAGTTTAGTACTGGGACTCTTTAGTTGGTGCCACAAAACTGTAAAAAAAAGATTCCAGCAAAGGCATTTACGCTACGGATAGGAAAGAAGGAAAATAACGGATTGAAAACAAGGGTAAAATATATTATATACGTACCTGCACAAGGATCAAAGCACAGCGGAAAAAGCTGCGGGAACCCTGGGAGCACAGGGTCCCGGGGTGTGATAGGATTACGCCATCCCCTTGTTTTCTTTGGGTGTGCCCCCACGGGGGAGTGGGGGGGGGGGGGGGCGTTAAAAGCGTGGATTGAAGCACAAATAGGCGGACAACACCTGTTTTACTCTCATCTTTCGACCAAAGTCTCCGAAATACAATCCAAATTCAGCCAAGATTAGGTGTGAATTCCAAACTACACGAACTACTAAATTCAAGGATGAAATCATGTACCTTAAAACAAGCTGGTATCTGCTCTTAAAATACTCTACTACAGTCGTCTTGATTGCAAGACCGCTTATCTCATCTTCAACCTCAAACTGCAGCTTCTTTGCGGAAATTGTGGACAATCCCCACACTGTGGACTTCCTCTTCAAAGATGGCACATGGCTTGTTTCTACTCGGATACCTTAAAATATAAGATGTAAACAAATTAACAATCAATGACCACACTTTGGTCTGGAAGGGAGGGGGGGGGGGGGGGGGGAAGGTCAACTTTTACCAGTCACATCACAGGAAACCAAAGCATAATTTATTTGCTTACATGGGTTTGTAAGCTTAAAATTCTTAAGTGACAAATGAAAGCAAAGCACGAAACAAAAGTGATGAAACAACTGCGCTTTGTTATTTTCTGTCGCGCACTTTCCTCTTAAATTAGCAAATCAGTCAAGTGAGTCGAGTAAAATTATTGTTTGCTGTTACAGCATGCTGCAAAGCCTATTCCTCTCCTCTTACCCCTGCTCAATGTTGGATATCGCTGAGAGTGCGTTCCTTCTCACATTTTGATAAAAAAGCGCCACAACATTGTTTAGTAGGAGAGGGAGGGAGACAAATATAACGACGGTGTTTTGCAACTAACAATGACTGAAACTAAAATTTTCTTCACACTATAACAACTTGTCTACAATTGATCATAGTCTGCTTTGTTATTAATTTCCAAGCAACAGTGGTTACCACGGAAGTGATAGGGCATACACAGAGGAAACTACCCTACTCCTGCTGCGAGCAAATCCGCCCAAAATAACACAAAAATAAGAAGACGCCCTTGCAGACTAAAAAAAAAAAAAAAAAAATATATATATATATATATATATATAGTAAGTAAGTAAGTAAGTAAGTGAACTTTATTTAGACAGGGTGGCCCAATCAGCTACGGGGCTGTTATCCTGAGGGGCCCTGTATACACCTAAAATTATTATTATTATTATGGTATGAGAAAAAAATTACAATATATATGACTCAAACACTTTGGGTTACAATATCATAGGATAGAAAAAATAAATAAAAACATTTGCACACTAAGAAAAAAATCTATGCAAAATCGTGTTTCATCATTAGTCGCTTGAAAGCCTCCAAGGACGCTGCCCGTTTGTATGTTTCAGGTAACGAATTAAATAAAATCGCTCCGGGTTTGGGTCTTAAAGGATGAATGTCTTCACGCCGACGTGTATTGTAACTATGGAAACTGTGGTTTCTATTAAAATAATCAGAAAGATACTGGGGCACTAAATCATTAAGACATTAAGACATATAAAAGAAAGAAAACCACACTCTTTAACCCTGTCAAGGAAAACTTGCTCGTATGGAACCGACCCTATTCACGTGCCAGAAATATTTTATTTCGACCAATGCAGTAAACCGGGACCCTAAGTAAACAACTGTTAAATTTGTTTTTACATCACTGCATCATGTGCTTTGCATAGAGAAAGGCGCTCTTGGATAATTCCAGTGGACATGTACAACCATAAAATTGACAGGGGGCAAGATAAATAACACTGTTGTTGAAAAAAGTGAAAATAGTGGCGGGTATTTATATTTTCGAATGAGGTTTATTCATAAGTACGTGGCCTGTGCACAAGTACTTGTGTCGTTTATAAAAGTGTTTCAAGCGCATTTATACTCGATACTTTTATTGCTGGCTACATAATAATATTAGTTATTAATAATACCATGTATGGCCTTCTCAAATCTTTGCCTGTCAATTTGAAATCTGGGATCTTCAAGCTGACGTGTTGGCACCTCAAGGGTTTCACACAGGAAGTCAATCACATCCTGGCTTTTATAAAATCCTTTCGCAGAGACTGGAATAAAACATGATATTAGAAATTAACGTTCTACTGTAACACAGTTTTATTCGCTCACATAGTTAACTTTCTTCAAGACTCAAGAATCCTGGAACAGCTCTAAGTCATTTGAGTACACTTTTTTTTTTCATATAAGAACCTTTTTTAGTCTCTTTTATTAGAACGTTGAGGCTGAGATTAATACAAATTTAAAAACATACAAAGAACATTACCCAGGCTGAGGGTCAGTTAAGAACATTTTTATTTTGACCAAATGTTTTCAAAATGAACAGTTAAATACGGATAAAAATAGAACAGGTAAAACTTCAGTCTATACGCAAGCAACTTGACACCATATTACGGTACATATTTCTCTCTGATAGGTGTCTTGGTCACGTCAAAACTTTCAACCTCAGCTCCAAAACTAGACGTTCTTATATATAAAAAAGAGTGTACTACTTTGTTGATAAACATGCAAGTCATGACACAGGTGGCCCAAGCTCTACGATTTTTGTTGGCCTTTGTAACGTAAAAACCAGCGTTAAGTAATTTGAGCCTCTTGATGTCCATTTCGTAATAGCGAAAGTAAAGGGTTCGTATAGCAAAAAAAGTATCGTATGTGAAGGCAAAATAAGGAACATTTTTCAATGAAAATGTCTAACCTGAACTCCCATTGTAGTTATTTTTGTGTCCTGCGTGGTTTTTGGGTCGATGCAATTAACTTTTATAAATTAATTAATTTTAACTTTTGCAAACAATACGCAAACAACAATTGCCGATCATATTGGAGAAGAACTACCCACAAAGGCCTCACACTATGAAGGAGAGATAAGTGCACATATCAACGAAAACCGTTTAAAATGGGAGAAAACAACACTTTTAAGAAATAGCATGCAATTGCTGACCTCACTGGGTAAGAATTCCCGTGCCCAACACAAGCCGGACATAGAACAACCCCAAAAGTCTTCGAATACTAGGCGCTTTTAATTTCTGATAAATTCAGTGAAATTTATTCAAAGTTGCTAACTTTCCGATGAATGTTTGCGTTTATGATCACAAGACGGCAAAGTTTCCATTAATTGAAAAACACTAAATTTTGCATCTCTTTTAATATTTCTTACCATCAATGTTTACCAGCATAGCCTTCCATTCAGAGTGCCTGACGCCCTGGTAGAAACCAAACTGTGCTTCACATCCCTCCCCTATGGGTCTCGCACTACGACTATCAAATGGGAAGAAGGATCGTCCAACAGGTGTGAATTGGTATGATGGTATCTGTCGCAAGACAATGTCAAGTCCCTGGACAGCATCTTGTGCTGCTTTTCCATTTTGTTGCCCCATCAAGAACTTTTTCAACTCGACGAGGCTAACTAACGCTGCAAACTGGATCTTGGCCTGCAGAAAATTTGACAGTGATGATATGAACAAGCTCGTGGCAACTCAGTAGCGATGCTAGCAATTTCGATTTGAGCGCGGCATTGGAGCGAGGACTGATTCAAAAAGGGTAATTGTGTTAGCCGGTTACGAGCTTTATTTTAGTGAAGAAGGCATTGTAGTACAATTATAGTAATTAAATGCATTTGTTTTTCGGGCTTGAGAGGAAGGGCATACGAATCAAAGCCGCTTCAATGTTGCATTTTTGCTGCAAGCTCTGCCGTCACTTGAGAGTTCGCTGTATCTTATTCAAATTTTCCGAACCAGAGTGATTCAGAAGTCGTGTGTTTTATGCATTGCTCGAACCGGATCTTACAAGCATTTGGGAACTTATTCTCTGTGAAGTAGGTTTTTCTTTGCAACCTTTTTCTAATTCAGAGATCGACGGACTTAAAGAAGGTGTCAATTAATGACCTCTATCCACTAAAAACCACTGTCCACGTTTTTATAACCTCCAAGTTGGATCACTGTAACTCTCTTTTATACAATGTTCCGAAATATGTTATTAAAAAGCTTCAGTCAGTACAGAATACCGCGGCTCGACTGATCGCAGGCGCTCGCAAGTATGACCACATAACCCCTATTTTATTCGAACTCCACTGGCTTCCAGTTTCCGAGCGAATTAAATTCAAAATAATTCTGCTCACCCACAAAGCTCTTCACCAAAAGTCCCCCATCTACATACAAGACCTGGTACGCCGCTATTCAACTTCAAGAACGCTCCGGTCGTCGTACGCATTTCTCCTGTGTCCTGTCAACTATAATCTCAAGTCATATGGCTCCAGAGCTTTTGCTGTTTCGGCCCCAGAACTCTGGAACAAACTACCTGTTGACATCCGTTCTTGTGACAATTTAAATCTTTTTAAACGTAAACTTAAAACCCATCTTTTTTCGAATTATTTTAAATAGATATGAATTCTTTTCATCTTTGTAAAGCGCTTAGAACAGAACTGGATAAGCGCTATATAAGTAGTTATAATCCATCAAATATTTTCGCTCGCGCGCGATTGGTCTAAACGTCTCACGTGACCGAATATACCCCAGCTAAAACTGGGGAATATCCGATGATATTCCCCAAGTGATATTCCCCAATTTCAAAAACTTCAAGGCGCGTCAAGTTTGCAAATAAAATTAATGTCAAGATGGGGGAACGGTTAGCTTTTGTGACATAAGGAGAGATAAACCTGCTGGCCGAAAAAGCAGTATCAGAAAACAACATACGCTCTAAACGTTTTTGACGGTAAACTGTTCTTAAACGAAATGCTCAAATACTCAAGCTCGTTGCTACATGTAGGAAAAATATTTGAAGGATAATAACTACAATAGCCTCCATTTGGCTTTAAAAATATGCTCAGATATTTGTCCTTGGACCTTATCTGCTCCTCGAAGCTCACAGTTTTCCTCGAGCTTCGCTCTCGGAAAACTGTTCGCTTCTCGGAACAGATAATGTCCACGGACAAATATCTGAGCATATTTTCGTGCCAAATGGAGGCTATTGTTTACTTATTATTATTATTATTATTATCATTATCATTATCATTATCATTATCATTATCATTATCATTATCATTATCATTATTATTATTATTATTATTATTATTATTATTATTATTATTATTATTATTATTGTTTTAAAATGAACCAAACACAAACCTTAAATTCTCTGTCCCTGCCACCATCCTCACCAGGCAATGTAACACTGAGTTCAGCCTGAAGTTTGAAACAAATCAACTGTGAGGGAGAATTGGTTCAGTCTTTTGTTGAGCTTACTTTCCTGTACAAAGTCGTTTCACTTTTATAGAGGATGTGGGCCGGGGAGAGGTTAGTATCCTTCGCAGCCCAAACGACGGCTGTGAAGGAGACATGGGAGAGGTAAGTGATTTAACTAAATTTAGTGAACGATTCTGGTGGAAACCAAATTCAGTTTTAAGCAGTGCTTTCCTAGGGCTCTATTCATTATGTTGCCGCTTTCGCTCAACAGATCATCAAATGCTAAGTGTCATCAATCTTGAAGGAAACCTTGAAAGCTTGTGTGGTGTTGAATAGTTTGCAAACTACATTTGGACTGTTTCATTTTAAAGTCGAACTCTGAAGGGCTAGAGTCAATCCTCAGGGACCCAGGCGCAATCTAACAGCTAGCGGCTAGTTCCGATTTCGTCCGATAAATCTTCGTCCCGTCACGACAAACTGCCATTGGGTACGATAAAATGGCCTGCGATTTAAGGCATTGAAACTGCAAATTAAACAGACGGATTCACTTATCACTCTTAATCTGGCCCTGTTGGTCCCTGATAGCAATACAGCACTGGAGAAAATTTAACTTGCCAAGGTTCAAAAAGAGGACGTACAGCAAATCATGAGACAAATCCCACGATACTGTCTCATTATCGCATCAATCATCAGATACATATGGTATTCTTATGTTGCTAAAGAATTCACTCCTATGCACTTACGGTAAATCCTTTAGTAAGCCCACCATCTCAAAAAAGCCCTCTCCCCCTTTTGGGAAGAAGAAAGCCGTTAACCGCCCCCCCGCCCCCCCACACACACCCCCATCTCTTTTGAGCTACCCTTCCCGCCCTACCTTTTAATTTGCTCCATCTTTTCCTTCACAACTAAATCAGATGGTATCACGGTAATAAATCACGAATGTAAGACTTCACGAGCACCGACTTTAGTTTCACGTGCTGAAACTTTGAAACACGGACCAACCTCGTAATTCATTCTTTATCTTCGGAAACGTGACAAATGGGTTTTGTTCGAAACGTTAAGCATCTCATTCCACACTACGCTTAATTTGCAGTAACTCTAGTCTGTTTCCTCCTTTAAGGTTTTGTAGTGCATTTCACTAAATTTTCAAACCAGGTATCAAGCCAACTGGGAGCTGGTCACATTGTAAGTTCGTAATAGACCATATGCAAAAATGGCTGACATTTTCAAATTCTTTTAACTGTATTCAAATTAGCCTCACTAGCCTCATTCACGGTGAAATTTCCCTTTGATATTTGAACTCAAGAACGAGGTTAGTGAGGCTAATTTGAATGCAAACAAAAGAATATTAAAATGTCCACCATTTTTGCATAGGGTCTACATACCTGTGAAGGATAAATAAATGAATGTAAATATATATTCATATTCATATATTCAGCTCCCAGTTGGCTTGATAGCTCAATTGGTAGAGCAACCTAGTTGTGTTCGAATCCCGTTCAAGCCTGATTTTATTTCCAGGCTTTCTTTTCGCAACTGCTTAACTTCCATAAATGACTGCGAGGATCCTTCTTCTATATAATCAATCACCCGAATTTCATATATGTATTTCATATATTCATATTAATTAGAAACTTTACGGCACGAATTACTCACTGGACTCGGAAGTTCAATTCTGCTGTACAAATTCCTCTCCCCATCAAATGCTGGTGCATGGCCTTTGAAAGTCGAGTCTTTGTACTTCCTCACAATCTCCCTCACAACATCTCTTTTGACTGCCTTAGGACATTTATCTGGAGTTATCTCTACATCATAGTGATACAGATCTGTCATCTTTGGTGAAATATTCAGACGGAAAAAATTTGCTCTCAATTTAATCGGGCGGCCGACAGTACCATGGTCTGGTCTTTTGGGGGGACGTAGACCACGATTGCCATCAGCTTGACGAGCTGTGTGGTCTAAAAAAGAAAGCAAACTAAGTAAGTTACATGACTTTGTTAGAATAAAAAAATTAAAATTAAATCAGCACCTACATGTCGTACAAATGTTTTGCAGTAGTAGGTAAGAGGTTCTAAGCCGTGGGTCAATACTAACTTTTTTAAAAGCACATTAGCCCACTGGCTAGTAATAGGTCTGATTTCTCTAACCAAAACAAATTTTCAAAAGGGGAAGAAGTCAGGGTGGTCATACAAACATTTTTTTATAAGACAAATACAGTGTACAAAGTACATAACAGTTATTAAGAAAAAATCTCCAACACTTGCAAAGGTGTTTGCAATTGAAATTTCGAGTTGACTTTAATATGAAAATACTTTTAATTAACTCTATGCAAACAGCACAAAACGTGGCTGAACAATATAGGTTTTGTTTAAGTCTCTCTTCTCTTGACTTGATTTGTGATTTTACAATTAAAATAATTTTGATTGCTGTTTTCCATCCAGTACTCCTGACCAGTTCTTTACAATTTTTATTCAAAATGGTTAGCCGAAGAGCAAAACTTGCTAGCCAAAACTGAATTTTTACCAGTCTGTGGCTAGTTCCAAGGCCACTGTTAGTCTCAAGCCCTGCTTAGGTATGCATGCACATTATTGGTAAGAGCCCTGAGTGACCAGTAAGATGAGTGTCCCAATTTTCCTTTGCTTATAATAACTTATATGTACACAATTAAAATGATGATGATGATGACAATAATCATTTTGCGACTACAGCCATATTATTATATGTTATGTTTAACCAACACCCAGTAATCAGTTTGAGAAATTTCTCAGACATTCCTGACCAGCATACCTTCTGTAGTTAAGCTAGATCCAAACTTTGTAGTTACTTTTCTAACATCAAGTTCTTCAACACTAGCAGCAGCAGGCGGTGATGGGCTTGGGGGTAACGCTGTCTTCTCTACAAAAATCACCAGACATTTCTGACTATAAGTCCCCTACCATCACAAAATATAAGGTCCCCCACCACAAAAGAGTTTCTTGATTTGGGATTCACTCTATATACGTAAAAATACTCATAATGTATATGGCGGCCGACAGTACAATGGTCTTGTCTTTTGGGGGGACGTAGACCAACATTGCCATTAGCTTGACGAGCTGTGTGGTCTAAAAAAGAAAGAAACTAAGTAGGTTACATGACTTTGTATGAATAAAAAAATTAAAATTAAATCAGCACCTACATGTCGTACAAATTTTTTGCAGTAATAGGTAAGTGGTTCTAAGCCTTTGGCCAATACTAACTTTTAAGCACACTAGCTCATTGGCTAGTAACAGGTCTGATTTCTCTAACCAAAACAAATTTTCAAAAGGGGAAGAAGTCGGGGTGGTCATACAAACATTTTTTTATTAGACAAATACAGTGTACAAAGTACATAACAGTTATTAAGAAAAAATCTCCCAAGACTTGCCAAGGTGTTTGCTATTGAAATTTCGAGTTGACTTTAATATGAAAATACCTTTAATTAACTCAGTATGCAAACAGCACACAACGTGGCTGAAGTCTCTCTTCTCGTGATTTGATTTGTGATTTACGATTAAAATAATTTTGATTGCTGTTTTCCATCCAGTACTCCTGACCAGTTCTTTACAATTTTTAATCAAAACGGTTAGCCAAAGAGCAAAACTTGCTAGCCAAAACTGAATTTTTACCAGTCTGCGGCTAGTTCCAAGGCCACTGTTAGTCTCAAGCCCTGCTTAGGTATGCATGCACATTTTTGGTAAGAGCCCTGAGTGTCCCAATTTTCCTTTGCTTATAATCACTTATATGTACACAATTAAAATAATGATGATGATGATGATGATGATGACAATAATCATTTTGCGACTACAGCCATATTATTATATGTAATCTTTAACCAACACCCAGTAATCAGTTTGAGAAATTTCTCAGACATTCCTGACCAGCATACCTTCTGTAGTTAAGCTAGATCCAAACTTTGTAGTTACTTTTCTAACATTAAGTTCTTCAACACTAGCAGCAGCAGGCGGTGATGGGCTTGGGGGTGGCGCTGTCTTCTCTACAAAAATCACCAGACTTTTCTGACTATAAGTCCCCTACCATCACAAAATATAAGGTCCCCCACCACAAAAAAGTTTCTTGATTTGGGATTCATTCTATATACGTAAAAATACTCATAATGTATATGTTGTAGGTTAAAATGAATCCCAGGTTAAAATGATTTCAAACTAGGTTGATTTGTATTTTCCTTAGTTCCAGAAGGTCGAATTTTTCTCCAAAACAAAAAAAAAACGTTTTTAGGTAATTGTTGAAACAAGAAAGGGATGCAGGGTTTAATGAAAACGGTAATTCGAAATCTTGAAAAGAACGCGAGCTATCTGGAAAAAGGGAACTTAATTTTACCGCTGGTAGTACTCCGGTCTTTTTTTCGCTGTGCGAGCCTCTAGCGTTTCTCAGAAATCGTCAGTAAAATGTATGCATGAGCAACCTTCGCAGAGAAGAAAACTTCTCTAGTTCAATTGCTGCTCTTCAGTTGTGAAGAATGTTCGCTTTCATCACCGACACCAGTACTAATTTCTCCTTATCTTGTATTCTCTCTTTAGTTTTCAAATTTGCCGGTCAGTGACGTTCCGGTTGGGAAAACCAGCTTGGACCGTTCCACCGGTAAACACAAGATGCTAGTTGGACTGCAGTGATTCTTCTTGATGAAAAATCAGCTGAGTTGTCATTACTGAGGCAATATCTCCAACACCGTGGCTCTGTTAATCTATTGAGCTCAGGCTCGGTTTGCCACGTACTGCTTGTACTGACCCGAGGGACCCCGAATCCAGTGAAGAGTAGCTAAGCTATATCTGTCCAGCAGACGGTTCTTTAAATTCTGTACTTTAAAAAATGGCTTGCTTTACGTAACTACATAATCGAGCTGCTTTAAGTGTGCCATTTAGCTCTAACCTAGGGGTAGTCATCGCTTTAATTGGAGCTACAAGCCTCTTTGCCATCACTAAGGATGTCTGAATGGTACATGATGGTGTAATTGTTCTGATGTACATTACCCCAGCATACGCACTTTGTGAGTGTAGCATAGGGCCTGAGCCCGAGTTAGCTTGGGCATGCGTTGTAAGTTGTGACGCGAACATGCTTGTAGTCGAGCTTTTATGTTGTGTTTGAGACTGATGTACGGTAAACTGTTTTTGAGACTAGTTGTGTCTTTAGTAGTGTTACATTTGGTGGCAGCGGTGGGATCTGTAATGATGGAAGCAACTGGGAAAGCTTTGGAAACAAACGTGGCCCAGTTAGAAGCTAACCTTGCGAAGAAAGGCGAAACAGCGTCCAGTTCGCCCGGCACCGCGAGTTCACCGATCGTTTTGGTGGATCATTCTCTTCGCATTAAACCCGAAACTTTCTCGGCTGCTTCAGGGCAAAACTGGCTAGTATGGTTGCGAAAATTTAAAAACATCGCTTCGTTGAATAAATGGAAAGCCGAGCTTCGATGTCAAATTTTGCCAGCTTACCTGAAAGGCCTCGCCGAGCAGACATACCACAGTCTTACTGCCGAGCAAACATCCACATGGGAGGTTCTTGAACGCGCTCTGACAGATCGTTTTCATCAAAAAGAATCACGACAAGTGTACATATCCACTCTGCGAGCTAAGTTACGCCGACCTGACGAGGATTTACATCAATTGCGATGGGAAATTTCCCGCCTTGTCGAGCTGGCATATCCCGACGACCCGCCAGCTATACTTGATCGTACTGCAAGAGATTTCTTCACTGGCGCTTTAACTCCCCTTACGTTACGAGAGAAGGTGTTAGATTTGGGCCCGAATACCCTGGATGAGGCACTGGCGGCTGCTCAGCGATATGAATCGAATCAAAAAGTGTTAAGCAAAGGGAGTGCTCACGTCCTTTCTTCAACGTCCGAAGAGATGGATGGGAATTCTACTCCACATCAGACGACTCCAGAACCCCCCGTATGGGCTCAGCAGCCCTTTCAACAACAAGCAGAAATTTTAGAGAAGTTGAAAAACATTCCCCAAGGAAGGCAAGGTAGAAATGAAAGTGTAGAGTATCCTCAGGGCCTCAGAGCATGCTTTAAGTGTGGCAGTCTGAACCATTTCATCTGTAATTGTCCTCGCCAAGTTCGTCACGACCAGGGAAACAGGAGACGGGCGGGGCGCAGCCAGAAGTGACCCCGCCCGATAAATCTAAGGGTGCCTTTATGCCATGTCGTGCCAATGGTGTTCCGTCCCTTGCCTCACTGGACCCTGGTGCAGAAGCAACAATTATCAGTGATGACATTTACCATTGTATTAACACTAATGCAAATAAGCTCGAACTCCCACGAAAGCCTGTCCTTGGGGCTAATAACTTGCCGCTTGATGTTGTTGGTGAAATAGAGTTGACACTTGAGCTTGGTAGTATCAAAGCGCAACATAAGGTGCTAGTATGTCGTGGATTACCACAGCAAGTGTTGATTGGCATAGATTTCCTAATGACTCACAAGTGTATTATTAACTTTGACAATAACACTGTTTGCAGTAAAGGGGATCCCAATAGGATGGTGTTTGGTCCCCTTGATAAAGTTTACAGGATCACTGTTGCTGAAACCGTAACATTATCACCAAATATGGTTGTTGTTATACCTTGTGTGATTGAGGGGGTGAGTGGTCACAAGGAATTGGGGGGGGGGGGGGGGGTGGTTGAACCAGGAAGCAAGTTCTCAGAAAGGTATTCTGTTAGAGCTTTGCGGACTGCAGTAACTGTAAAAGATGGTCAAATACCAGCTCGCGTGTTTAATTGCCTCAACAAGCCTCTCAAAATTTATCGCTGCAGCAGTGTTGGAGACCTCCAATTACTAGTGGAAGTCGATGAACTGCCTGACAAAGGTGTGAGTGAGGGTTACAAAGTTGTAAGGGGTGCTAAAGAAAATGTCAAGGGAGAGTCAGGGGCTAGGCAGTGTAGTGCAGTTTTTGTGGAAAACTCTGAGGCTGATGATGTTCCTCTCGAGGTAATGTTTCCCATAAGTAGTGATTCAGTTCCAGAGGAAGAAAAACGTAAGCACTATAAGGTCCTATCCACCTATGCTGACTGCATTTCAAGGGGGCCATGGGATTTAGGCAGAGCCATAGGTGCGAAACATACCATTGACACTGGTTCAGCACAGCCAATACAGGTACCTCCTAGAAGAGTCCCTTTCCATAAAAGGCAGGAAATGCGCCGTCAAGTGGATGAAATGCTTGAAGCACAGATCATAGAGCTTTCAAAATCCCCCTGGTCCTCTCCTGTGGCTTTGGTTGCCAAGCCTGACGGCACTCAACGCTTCTGTGTGGACTATCGATCTTTGAACAAGGTAACCAAGCGAGATTTGTATCCGCTTCCACGGTGTGATGACATATTGGAGAGTTTAGCTGGTGCACAGTGGTTTTTTCATCTTGATCTGCTCCGTGGATACTGGCAGATTGATGTTGCGAAAGAAGATCGGGAGAAAACAACCTTTGCAACCCAGGACGGCCTTTACCAATTCCGCAAGTAACGTTTTGGTCTTACTAAAGCACCAGCGTGTTTCATGAGGGCCATGCACCTTGTCTTAAAAGGCTTGTGCTGGTCAGACTGTCTAGTGTATCTAGATGACATCATTATCTTTGGCCGAACCCTGCAAGAGCATCGAGAGAGACTGTCACTAGTTTTGTCGCGTTTGTCTGAAGCAGGCTTGAAGATTAACCCCCAGAAATGCAAGCTTTTGTCAGAGCGAATGGTTGTGCTAGGTCATGTGGTGACCCGGGATGGCATTTCTACTGATCCAGAGAAAGTGAGGGTCATTAAGGAGTGGCCAGTGCCAGAGGACGAAAGCCAGCTGAAGGCATTCTTGGGAACAGCCAGTTACTACCGTCAATTTGTGCCAAACTACGCTGAAATTACTGCCCCTTTACACAGTGCTTCTCAGAAGGGTGAACGTTTTAGATGGACAACGCAGTGCGAGGAAGCCTTTGCGAGCATTAAGCCCCCCATGCTTGCTTTTCCTCAGTTGGACGAGCCATTTATTTTAGACAATGATGCCAGCGACAGGGGTTTGGGGGCAGTGTTATCTCAGGTTCAGGTTGGAAAAGAGTGTGTTATAGCTTATGCGGCACGGGCACTTTCCAAGGCCGAAAGAAACTACAGCACGACCCGGAAAGAACTCTTTGCCCTTGTCTGGGAAACAGATCACTTTGAGACATATCTCTACGGCAGACGATTTCTTGCTAGGACTGACCATAGTGCTCTACAGTGGCTAAAGAATTTCAAGAACCCTAGGGGTCAGGTTGCTCGCTGGCTAGAAAGGCTGAGTGATTTCGACTTTAAGGCGGAACATCGCTCTGGACAACTGCATGGAAATGCAGATGGACTCTCTTGCCTGACATGGGTAAGTACCACTTTCACTGAACAGGATGAGGATGCCGTGTTGATCCACTCTGTCAACGTAGAGCCGCTTTCAAGGGAAAGTATAAAAGCAACCCTGAAACAGGATCCTGTTCTGTAGCAGGTGGTGGATTGGCTTCAAACTGGTGTGAGACCTACAAGGTGTGATGTGGAAGGAGGTGGGCGCAAACTTCTGTCATACTCGTCACAGTGGGGAAGACTGTTGCTCAGGGATGGTCTGGTGTTGAGACGCTGGGAAAACGAAAAGACAGGTCAAGAGGTCTACCAGCAGATTTGTTTGCCAGACAGCTTTGTGCCTCAAGTGTTGCATGTCTTTCATAACAGTCCTTCAGCCGGGCACCTCGGTGTGTCGAAGACTTTAGAGAAGGTGTGAAGGAGATTTTATTGGCATGGCATGCGTGAGGATGTCGAAAATCACATCAGAAAGTATGGTCCATGTGCTGAAGTTAATGACCCAAACAAGTTGCCTAGAGCTCCTCTTATCAACATCAAGTTGGGTCACCCCTTGCAAAGAGTGGCTATAGACATTGTTGGGCCTACGCCAAAGTCAAGCCTTGGTCACGAGTGGTTGCGGGTGGTTTCCGATCACTTTACTAAATTTGCCCAAGCTTTTCCCGTGAGGAACACTTCAGCTGTAACACTTGCAAAGAAAGTGATGGACGAGTACATATGTCGGTTTGGCTGCCTTGAGGGCCAGGGAGCCAATGTGGATGGAGCTGTCTTCAAGGGACTGTGTGATTTAATTGATGCAGCAAAAAACTCGAACGACTCTATATCATCCTCAGGGGGATGGGCAAGTGGAGAGGCTAAACAAATCAGTGGTAAAAATTTTGTGCAAATTGATTTCTGACCATCGCCGGGACTGGGTGGACTTTGTACCAAAAGCGGTTCTTGCGTACAATACCAGCGTGCATGAGTCAACTGGATTTACCCTTACCGTCTAATGTTTGGCTGGGAAGCTATTTTGCCTCTTGACGCAGTCCTGAAGCTTGAGACACTCACCGCCCCAGAGAGGGGGGCAGAGCTATCCTGATTATGTTGTTCAGCAGAAGAAGCAACTGGAGGAAACAGAGCACATAGTGAGAGAGAACCTCAAGCGGGCACAGAAAACTCAGAAAGCTTATTACGACACCAAGTGCCATGGTCAGCGGTTTCATGTAGGAGACCGAGTCTGGTATCGAAACCGAGCCAGGTCAAGGAGGAAGAAATTCCTTAAACCTAAACCTTGGTGTGGTCCTTGGAAAATTGTGAAAGCCCTGTCTGATGTTACCTATCACATTGAAGAGGAGAGGAGGAAAGTGGGGGAGCGACGCAACAGAAAGGTGGTCCATTTCAATTACCTGAAACCATGTTTTACTCCGCCGCCAGTCCATGAGAAACCTCCTCCAGCAACCACTTCCGGAGAAGCGGCTTGATCAAAGTCGAGAGATGTGCTACAGCCAACTCAGGCAGGGGCTGATGATACTGGCGCGGTCGAGTTAGAATGGCTGGAAAATCCTGTTGTTCTTTCCACAGAGGGCCATCAAACGCCTCAGGTTCAGAGCGGAGGTCCCGAGACGCAAACGAAGGGAGCCATCGTGGCTCCAGGAGTATGTTAGGACAGTTCTTGTTTACCCTACGTGGCCTCTTACTCTTGTTTGAACAATTGCGTATTAACTTTTTATTAACTTAATCTCTAACCTCTGAACTTATATGGGAGAAGTAGTGTAGCGTAGGGCCTGAGCCCGAGTTAGCTCGGGCATGCGTTGTAAGTTGTGACGCGAACATGCTTGTAGTCGAGCTTTCATGTTGTGTTTGAGAATGATGTACGATAAACTGTTTTTGAGACTAGTTGTGTCTTTAGTAGTGTTACATGAGGCGTCACTGAACACTTTTATCTAGAGCTCTATACCGTTTGTTCTGATTATGAAGTGAAATGGCAGCAAGGAACTTCCAGCCTGGGAATATCCGATGATATTCCCCAAGTGATATTCCCCAATTTCAAAAACTTCAAGGCGCGTCTTGTTTACAATTAAAATTAATGTCAAGATGGGGGAACGGTTTGCTTTTGTGACAGAAGGAGAGATAAACCTGCTGGTCGATAAAGCAGTATCAGAAAACAACATACGCTCTAAACGTTTTTGATGGTAAACTGTTCTTAAACGAAATGTTCAAATACTCAAGCTCGTTGCTACATGTTGCGAAAAATATTTGAAGGATAATAACCACAATAGCCTCCATTTGTGAGAAGCTCACAGTTTTCCTCGAGCTTCGCCCGAGGAAAACTGTTCGCTTCTCGGAATAGATAATGTCCGCGGACAAATATCTGAGCATATTTTCGCGCCAAATGGCGGCTATTGTTTATTTATTGCAACACGATGCTCTCTGCTTAAGTGGAAGTACTGAGCCCGTTTATAGGCATTCATTTAAAGAAATGCCATTTTCATTTTTACCTGTTGTGTCGAATCACGCTACCTGATGCTTAGTTGTTTCTCGTTCCGGTCTTATCACGACATGATGGAGCACAAAATAGATGGGACTATCATCCTTTGGTGTGATTTCCTCAAATGGGCATTGTTCTGATGTACCTAAAGCTTTGTAGTTTTGTAGAGTTTCTTGGTATTCTTTTTGAAGTGCAGAATTTCTTTTTAATTTTCTCTCAGCTTCCTTTAATCTCGCCATGGCTTGGACATAATTGCTTCTCAGAAGAAGTTTCTTGTTATCCATGGCAGCATGACCCTGTAATGTCCACTTTTCTCTTGCTCGATATTTCTTTATAAGTGTTCCATTATTTCTTGATCTCGCAGCGACGCTTTCATCCGTTCTTTACGTTCCCATGCTTTCAGCGTCAAACAACCTTATCATTTTTTCATTCAGTTCCTCGTTTGAGATTTGCGCTCTCACGGTTCTTGTTTATTGGCGTCGCTAAACCTCGTTAAGTGGACCACACAAAATCCAACCAAGCTTTGACCGCACCAGGAGTACTTTTAGGACCAAGGACCTTTGGCTCAGACGTTGGAAATTCTAATTCGAAATCATCCCCGATTAGAACATCGACAGTTTGTACTCCTCTTAAGTAGTTATCTGCAAATTCGATCTTGTCGAGATGGGGCCATGTACTTGGAGCAACTCTGACTGTATTCACCGGCTAGGGTTTTGAAATTACCTCAATTCTTTCCTTCTTTGTAAGCCAAAGAAAATTTCACCTTATGGCTTCTCACAGGCTTTCCAACACTTTGTCCAAAAGTTGTAGTTCCGTTGAAGTGAAGTTCATCCACAAGTCCCTTTCTAATCGAGTCTTCTCAGAGCCATCATCAAACATGACTCTCATCGTCTTTTCCAGGCCTGAAACACTCTTGTTTTTTGCTAATGTTGTTTTGCCAGCACCTCTGTGTGAGAGACCGAGCTTGGTGCTTCACTGCATGGCACTGGTACCTCCAAGGGCGTCGCTGGATAGAAAGGCGTCGCTGAAGGATTGAATCTTGATGGAACGTCTCTCTCTGGTACTCTTCCGGATTCACAGTTTGAATTGGTTGGCGATCGACTTCTGAATGCTAACATATCGAAGTGATAATGCATAACTCCCATGTCGTCATTCACAATTGTAGCTCGTTTGTAACAAAACAAAAGCCAAGCTTTCAAAGTGAAATGCAGAGACCTAACCCGCCAAAAATGCTCCGATTACTACGCCTTAATCGTCGTTGAAAAAGCATGAAAGATTGCAATCGGTACAATATTTTGTGTTCTTTATGGAGAGGTGGTTTCTAGCCTGTGCCTCTATCCATATGCTCAGTGATTTTATAAATTTAGTAGAACAACTGAGTTCTGTGCCCCGTCGTTTGGAACCAAAACGAAAGCCTACTACGAGATCTTTAGAGCCCTTGGCTAGAGTTATTATCGTTCTTGTCCATTCCTGGTGATATCTGACTGCTCACGGAAATTGTTAGCAGCTTTTACAATTAAGTCACGACAGACGAAATTTTTAGCGGACAAAATCACCACCCGAAAACGTTAGGGGATGAAATTATACGCTCTGTCAGGCATAAATACGCCCCCTGCTAACGGTCAGGGCTATAGTACCCATAAATCAGGAAAATTACATTATCATTAGTGCCCATAACTAGCGGAGTAGCGCTATTACCGTTCATGTAAATTTCTGATGCTATCTGAATTGCTCAACGAAATTTTTAGGGCTGCTTTTAGAATACTTACGGTGGACGAAAATTTTAGCGGACAAAAACACCATCCGAAAATTACGGGAGTTATAAAACGCGAACACATTATTTCCGAAAATTCTAGGGCAACTCGATGGTTTTCCGAAAACCTCGAAAAGTCTAGGAGATCGCTAAGCGAAAATTTTCGAAACTTTTAGGAGTCCTTCCATCCGAACAGATATTTTACCGAAATATTCCGTTGGGTGCCCCTGACATATGTGTGAATGCTTCCGATGTTACATCATCGCGCCTGTGTAAGAAACGATGTTATGTTCTACCACATCCACCCACTGAACATTTTGGCTTAAGACATGCACTCGTGTGCTTGATGCTCCGTAGAATCGAGGCAGTTGAAATGAAGCCTGGCATTAAACACTTTTCCCAGCTTCTCTTGTAAGCTCAACTGCTTGGCCTTTCCACACTGGGAAGTTCATACCGCAAAAGACATAAATTCCTTTACTTTCGTTAATTTTTCGATCCGCTAATGAAGCTCGAAGCGCAGCAGACGAGTACTTTGAAGGATCGGAACGTAGAGGTCTACGTCCTTTGTTCTCGGCAGCATGATCGGCTGGTTTCCTGGAAGCGGCTCAACGTCTTTCACGGCTGCCCATTCATCCAAGAACTAGTACTCGAGATATTTTGGAAGCGAAAATTTATTTTCACCTTTAGTCTTAGACTTGAATTTTTCAATTAACTTTTTAGGCACTTTTCTCATAAGCAAAGGGATTACAACAGGTGCGAGGATTTCGTTTTGAACACCAAGTGGAAAAACGGATCGCAAATTAGACTCCAAGGTGTCTAAGAAACTTCGCACTTCGTTTTTTTTTTTTTCATTGAATCGAACTTTGGCAGATCAATTATCACGTCCATGTGAGCTTGTTTTATGAGGCGATTTTTGCCGAATTTTTTCTTTGGAAATTCCACTACCCAAGCGTAGATATCTTCTGTTAACATGTATGGTTGCATTCAGCAGCTTGATCCGTGAGACATGGTTTCAAATAAGCAGGCTTCTGAACATCTTGCAGTGCCTCATTTTCGTCCACCGCTGCTTTAAATTGATCCCCTAAACTAACCCACTCAATCGGTGCTTGGCCCGAAAATTTCGCCACTGGAATTTTTGGCAGCTTTTTGTTTGCGGAATTTGCTCCTGATCCCGAAGCGCCGTCATCAAAAGTTTGCTTCGAGTCGCCGCTTTCCTGTTCTTCATAAAACACGATACATCTGCTCTGTACGTCGATTATGCTTGCCTTGCTTCCACGCCGTATCGATATATTCATCATCTAGATACTCCTCTATCTCGTTTTGAAAGGACTTCATCCGTTCTCCATCCAAGCCTTCTAAATTTCTTAACCAAAGTTCTAACGACTGTGTTTTCTTACACTGAATCGTTTCATCGATTTCATTAATAACTCGCTCTACGTGTCACCGACTTCCTTTTCTTCCGTATTTTTTTTTCCAAAGTTGCCGCCGAATCTTCAATCATATCGGTTCTGGCGTCTGACATCGTTTAATCTTTATAATTCAACCATTCGACGAACATGGAACAGGATGTTCTCAGGTTGTTCTCTAAACATTCATACAATTAGAGATCTACTTCAACTTCATATTTATGGTTGATTTTTCTTAATTTCTACATATTTTTAATTGCCACCTTCAAGTAGCCAACTTACTTATCGAGGAGGTAGAAAAGGAAGAAATACACCGGCATCACAAAGGTCATGAGTTCGAATCTCATTCAAGCCTGAATATTTTTCAGGCTTTCTTTTCGTAACTGCTTAAGTTGCGTACCAACTGCGAGGATCTTTCTTCTATTTGATCTTTCATCCGCAGTTCAAAATGTATGTTTCATATATTTACATTCATTTATTCATCCTTCACGGGTATATTACGAACTCACAATTGATGGCTTCACACTACAAGCTAAGTTAGTTTCAAGTAAGCACTTGCCGGATTCAAGTGGACTTGAAAATCTCAAGTCGCACTTTAGAAAACTTGGCTTCACACCTAGTGACAAAGTATACACTTGAAGCACAAGCTGTGAATTATCGTTCGTGGTAAAATCAGAAATGCGATTGCTCGCCGGAAAATCATGGAGCCTTTGCAACGGAAAAACGTTTTATGTTGTTTACTCTTTATTTTGTCTTTAATTTTAACTCAGAGAGTTATTTGTATCGGCTTTTCCTTCTTTTTTATGTTTACTTACAAAAAAGACTGTTCCATGGAGTCCTCAAACTGCGAGGCGTATCTCCACTGAGCCATCCATTTTGATTGTTTTTTTTTGGATTAATTTTAGTTCATGGCAAAATGTTTATCGTTTCCATGGTCACTAAGCAAAGTTCAAGTTGGTAGGTTTTACCCCTTCACACTCAAGTAGGTGTGAAGCCCTCGGCCTAACGGCCTCGGGCTTTCATCACTTTCCTCGTGTTTGGAAACCTCGGTAAAACACTCGCACTCGTTTTTGAAATATTACGTGAAGGATAAGTCAATGAATGTGAATACATGAAACATACATTTTAAACTGCGGATGAAAGATCAAATAGAAGAAAGATCCTCGCAGTTGGTACGCAACTCAAATAGTTGCGAAGAGAAAGCCTCAGGCTTGAAAGGGATTCGAACTCATGACCTTTGCGATGCCGGTGCAGTGCTCTACCAACTGAGCTTATCAAGCCAACTGGGAGCTGGTCATTTTTATGGGGTTCACACTAGAGCTTGTAAGTATAATCTAAGTGCACTTGAAAACTACTTGAGTGTGAAGGGGTAAAACCTACCAACTTGAACTTTACTTAGTAACCATGGAAACGTTCGTAGTTCAAAGAAGCCGAAGTACGCCGCCAAGTATGGCCAACACCACACTTGAGAACGTACTTGACCAATAGGAAAAGGGAAACCAACTGAAAGCCACGTGCTGCGGTGCCAGGACAGATAAACATTTTGCCGTGAACTAAAATTAATCCCAAAAGAATCAAAATGGATGGCTGGAGTTACGCCTCGCAGTTTGAGGATTCCATGGAACAGTCTTTTATGTAGGTAAACATAAGAAAGAAGGAAAAGCCGATACAAATAGTTAAACTTACGATCTTATTTGAATTTCATCTTTACAGACAGCCTGAACCATCGATTTTTTAGTTTAGAAGATGTCGCCTGTTCTTTTGTTTTGTCGCCAAGTACTCGTTAACATTGAAGTACCTATGCATTTCCTGTAATGTTAAAACTCTCTGAGTTAAAATTAAAGACGAAATAAAGAGTAAACAACATAAAACGTTTTTCCGTTGCAAAGGCTCCATGATTTTCCGGCGAGCAATCACATTTCTGATTTTACCGCGAACGATCATTGACAGCTTGTGCTTTGAAGTGTATACTTTGTCCCCAGGTGTGAAGTCAAGTTTTCTGAAGTGCGACTTGAGATTTTCAAGTGCACTTGAATCAAGTGCTTACTTGAAACTAACTTAGCTTGTGGTGTGAAGCCAACAATTGTTTTCGACTGTTTGGAAACCTCGGTAAAACACGAAGCACGAGTTTTTGAAATGGCTTCTCAATCGGCGCCTTATTGCAAACAAAAGAAAACAAACGAACAAAAGAAAGCAAAAATCACATAAGCATGTGATTTTTGCTTTCTTTTGTTTAATCAGCGCGCAGTTTGTGATGATAATGTCCGTGTTTTTCACAACTGAAGCTTGTTTATTTCAAGTACCCACAATTTGCATTCAGTGGCGTCCAGCTGGTTCCGAAGCATGGACTGATTAGCTGAGGATGAATTTTGCCGGTTTCGACCGCCCAAAAGTGTGCAAGAAGAAGATTCTTTGCTTGCATAGTCCAAGCCTAAAAGTACACGGTACAAAGACAAGTGGGCAGTTGAGGTTTTCAGAACTTGGCAAGCAGCGCGCGAGCCAAAATTCTGTATACTTGACCCGGGAAGCGTGTTCAAAGAATATGATCTGCACTGTATGCAAAGTCTCGAACAGAAGTTGGAGGACTTGGATAGTCTTTTCCTAAACTATTGGCTCACAAAATTCGTCCAAGAAGTTGCTAATAAGAACGGTGGTCGGTATCCGCCTCGCGAATTGCTTGTGCCACTAAGTTATTTAATTCAGGCGTTGAAGAAAAACTCATTCGTGGAAGGACCGGTCAAATGCGTTGCTAACCAACGAGAAACCTAGTTTAGAGTAAAGGGCTAAAGTGTCGAATCTACTTGGACCTTGTACATCCAGCAGTGTAACAGAAGCTAGTGGTAGCGGTAGTACAGTTTCTGAAACTTTATAAATTGTAAACAGTGCGCGCGGAATGTTTAATTCAGGAACGTTTTTTAATTTCACTGTAAACGTATTATGTAAACAGCAAACAATAGAAGTAATAAAGTTTTGTTGAAGTTGTGTATCGCTGTTTCTAATTGATTTCCAAACACTCGTGTTTGGATATCAAAACACACTGTTTTTCACCGCGGTATCAAGGTGCATCCATGTGACCTAAATGCGGGCACGCAATTGGTTTATCCCTTGATGAATCATTAATGAGTTTGAGAAGGTATATTACGCACTCATAATATGACCAGCTTTCAGTTGGCGTTATAGCTCAGTTGGTAGAGCACTGCACCGGCATCGCAGAAGTCATGGGTTCGAGCCTGAATATTTTTCAGGCTTTCTTACGTTGCGTGTATACCTGCGATCGTCTTTCATCTATTAAATTTGTCATCTGCAGTTCACATATATGTCATTTCATTTACTTCACTTTCAAACAAAAAGACTGCATTTTCCAAGTTATAGTAGATCACGGTATATCTTTGAGAGGGCTGCACAACCAGTAACATTTACGGCAATTGTGACCCTTCCGCCGCTCATAATTTGTTGTGTCCGCTAAAATTATCTCTTAACTGCCCTCAAAAACAATTTTGCTAAACAGTGCTGAAAAGAGTTTGTGGAATTTTAAACAATTAATCGCTTTTTAAAAGTCAAACATACCTTCTGTAGTGGAGCCAACTGTCCATTTACTGTCGTCATCTTTAACATCACTAGCTGCGGCTACAGCCTGGACTGAAGGCGGTGGTGTAATCTCTACAAAAAATTCATTATTTCGAAAGTTAAATATCATTTGAAATTATTACATGACATCTATTTAACAATTATTCCACGAGCGCGCGTTAGATATAACATGATAGATAGCCAACGAGGCGCGTAGCGCCGAGCTGGCTATAATCATCTTATATCCAACAAGAGTGAGTGGAATAATTGTTTTGTTGAAAAGAATCGAAAAATGTTGCTAGATCTTACAGATTTTTCTTTGCAAGAACAACCAGAAGACAATTTAATGGTCGCTATTTCTTGGTCAGCCATATACCATGGCCGCTAAGCCAATCAAAGCCCTGGAATTGCATTAAACAATGATCCAGTTTTTAATAAGAATGACTGTCAAATACTTGTGAAATGTTCGTGGCTTGTCTGACGCGGCGTTTCGTCTCGGCCAACAGACTCTTCAGAGACGAAACGCCGCGTCAGACTAGCCACGAACATTTCACAAGTATTTGACAATTTTTCAATTTCTTTGTTGTATATATCTATGAATTGGTTTACAAAAATAACAAAACCTGAATGTGAGAAGTAATGCACTTCAACTATGACTGCCTACGGAAGATTGGCCCACTTAATCTTGATCTATTGGGGCTTGGCCCACTGGTATAACTTGGCCCACTGAATTTGACCTTTCACTACTAGTGCCAACTCTAAAGTTCAAAATTTCAAGTCCTTTTCATATAAACTAACTGTGGTGCTGCATCGTTCTTGGTAATGGATTTGATTATCAGCGTCGAAATAAAGGTTTCTGCAGGCTATTTTTGGGTCGTTCCGGCAAACAGGCTGGAAATCTTTCTCATACAGACACATCGATATTTGTGCAAAGGAAAGGGTGAGGCGAGATCTCGATGACCGAGCTCATTCGATTTTCAAAATCTTGTTCTCAAATCAGCTTTAACGGTTCAGGATGTTCTCAAACCATTCATACTATTAGAGATCTTAATTCTTCAAGGTTAGGGTTTACCGGTTGTACCTGGTGGAATCTTGAGAACGGGCGGATTTATTAGCGGTAATTGAGCGCCAAGAGTTGACTTATATAAACATGACCACCGATCAATATAAGGGTATATGTACCAGAAATATGAACAGCTAGGCTTCCTGCAAACATCATTCACGAAATACCGTTATGCTGCACCGAATTAATGCTGATAAAAGAGTTAGTACACTTTAGAACCGCACCGTTACGGCTAACCTAATCCTACTGTGGTGGAATGGAATTAACCCAGTACATCAAGTTCCTTTCCTACAACCAAAGCTCGTCAAGAAAACTGAAAGAAACAGTTATGAAGCAAAAACTCCATCGGAACAAAACTTGTTTTTTCTTTTTTTGGTAGAACGTTCTAACGAAACCAATGGTCAATTTTCCTATTTAAGTTTCCGAGGTACTCTACTCAGATCGTGTTGTGGTAGATACAAAGAATCTCTTAGTGAAAAAACAGTTTAGTACAGGTTCTGTAGCATGATCAAAACAAGCTATTCAGATTATCCACTTGCTGGCACAGACAGGAAGATTCGGAAAAAGACATACGGATGCACAATACGCTGTCAGCAGTGAACTCCATTTTACGAGTACAATTTATTTACCAAAATTACATCATACACTCACCACTTCCGTCTTCCGATCCAATGTCTGATGGTACCGCACTCATTCCTCGTCCACTGTCACTTGTTTCAGAGATTAGACTGTGAGTCTTCACCGGAAGGTTTTCTAAATAATCTACAACATAAGCCCTTTTGAATGGGTCTAAATAACCCACGCGACCGACATCTTCATCTGAAAAGAAGTATAACAGTAAAATTTAAAGGTCACTATCACCAAAATTTTAGTTTCTTTGGGGAATAAGGGTCCCGCCAAACGATTGTAACATCATCCAACATTGTTGGACAATATAAAATGTTGCACAGTGTTGGATGAGGTGACCAAAACGAAAGCAAAATGTTTTATGCAACTCTTGGACTCAAGGGTCTGGGACCAAAATCTACCTAGACTTAGAAAACAAACCTGCACCATATTGGTTTGCCTAAAAATAGCCCGAGACCGATCGATCGACCTCCGGGTCGGACCATTTTCTCACTTTTCCTGGCATTACAGTTTAACTTATTCCTTTGCCCTTTCTCTTTCTATTTGAGGAGAGATCGCTTCTGTTTAAGAGTTCGTCGTTCACTGAGAGGTTCAAAACTTTGTTCGTTCGACATCAGTGCTGTAGCTTGACCACTCACACAGCAACGCGCCAAGAAAATATAAACAATAAGCCATCGCCATGGATACAGATACCTGCAAAGTCAGCTTAGTGGGCATGCTCCCGTTCAACAATGTTGAACACGACCGTGTCTAAAAGTACACACGAGTGACCACGGGTGAGAATGCATCAAAATATTATATTACCAAAAAGTCACTATTTGACCGCAAATGGACCGTTTCCGGAGACTTAAAAAGATTGAGAGAAATCTAAGGTAGAAAATGTCCTTGAATATAGACCGTTATATTTCACATTCATATGGTTGTTGATATAAGAAATTCACATTTTTGTGAGACCACCAGAATCGTTTAAGACTACGAACATGTTCATTCGCTAATAATAGTTATCAAGGAAAAATATGTCATATCACAGGAGCGTTGGCTCCTGCATTAAATTTAAGGATCATTAAAGATTGTTGAAATTGTCACTCTTCTCTTATTTCCTTGCTTTTTTCTAGTCTAATGGGAAAGCTCTTTTTATTACATATTTTTCTCTCAATTATTCTTTTTCTGAAAATTTTTTTGCTTAGCATTTTTCTTTGATGGCCTTGAAAAGTGGGTGGGGGAGTGTGGGGGAGGCGTGAAAGTGGGAATCTCAAGGTGGGGAGAGGTGGCAACATATCGGATTCAACATGTTGGATGATGTTGCAACAACACGTTGCATCTGCGTTGATCAGATAGCTGAAGTTTCAGCTCATCATGCGGTGCATTTTTCCTTGGAAAAACGACAAAAGGAAGTAGACGACAGAAATCAGACTTTTCTCATTTTTCGTCAATTTCTTTCGCTTGTTCGTAGCCGTTTGACTTTCGTGTATCTTGCTATTTATTTTTAGCAACTGTATCAACAAGATTAAATTATGGATTTGAATTTTCAGAGAACGTTGTTGCTGTTGGCCCCAATGTTTCCCACATCAATTATGACAGCTGTGATTGACTGAATGATTTTGCTTTCCGCTCAGAGCAGTTTAGATGGTCGTGTAGTAGTGAAATCGCTGGTATTAAATTCGCATTAATTTCAGTCAAAGAAAAGCATTGCTTTCTAATCCTGTGATGAGGTATTTACCTACTTTCCTTTTCTTTTCCTACCTTCATCTGTTTTCGTCTCCGGTTTTGGACTTCTTTCCTCAAAAAACAGCTCAGGTAGCTGCTCTATTTCTTTCTCTAGAATTTCTATTCTTTCTTGCTGAAGTTTAAATTTATCCTCCAACTGTTTCCATTTTACCAGAGTCACTTCATCTTCCTTTGATGTGGCAGTTAGTGCTGAGTCGGAGTTTCTACGACTTGTTTTACGAGGTTGCCTTCCTAAGTTTAACGAAGAAAACAAGGAATTAAGAAAGAAAGACACCACCTTAATTACGTAAGAAATTAATGGCTCTTCACCCTTTCTATAGTTTCTAAACCGTGCTCTTT
This sequence comes from Pavona decussata, assembly GCF_977016875.1. Taxonomy (NCBI): domain Eukaryota; kingdom Metazoa; phylum Cnidaria; class Anthozoa; order Scleractinia; family Agariciidae; genus Pavona; species Pavona decussata. The sequence continues at coordinate 1,671,339 of NW_028145593.1, forward strand.
TTCTTGTCTCTGGGGCCGAGAGGGGGAGCAGATTCCCCCCATAACTTCGCAAGTATAAAAGCTATGGCAATGAAGCTTGGAGAATAGATAGTACGTCCAAAGATGTTTCCTTTGAGGTCCACAATAAAGGAACATTAATATCAGCTAAAACATAATAGTTATAGCAATAAAAGTATTTTTTCTTCATTTTAAAAAGAGATTTGATATCCCGTTTTCCAATAAAATTACCTGTCCTAACTTGGTCGCCAAAGTCAACAAATACTAACTGACCACAACAAAATTTTTCCACATAAAAAAAAATTCTGAAAAATCCCGTTTCATGGCGTATACTCAAATTAAAAAAAAAAAGGAATTCAAGTTCACAGTGGTCGCTAAGTTGTCCTTAGCAGTTCTTGCACTTCTCTTAAGTTCTTTTCTACTAAACAACAATCATGCAGTATTTAACACTTCAGGCTCTGCATGTTTTACATATTATAAAATGTACCTTCTGCTTTACGTATAAACTCCCAACAAGCTTTCTCGTATTCTTCTTCCTCAATGGTGACAGTCACCTCGACTTTCTCTTCACCCTCGACAAGTTGTCGCATTTCCTCAGTCAAAAAGAAGTCTTGTAATCGTAGCTTCAGCGTCCCATCCTGGTACATATTCCACAAGGTGGTGAGCGCTGTTAAATTATCTGCCCGAATTGTAAAGCACACACATCCCTGACTTATTTGAACTAGTTGTGTGCCAGCAGGAAGCACGCAACTTGTAAAGCAGGCAAGTAACTGATCGTATGTGGACCAGTGTCTCAAGACCTGTTTGACGGTCAAAAGTGTAACTCCGGCTGCACTCACTTTGAGAATCGTCTTCATATCCACAACTAAAAAAAATGAAAACAAACCAACAGTATAGCAAAGATAGCATTTTCAACATACTCCTGTGAAAATACGCTATGGAAATTTGTAATGATCGGCACAGTTTAATACAAAATTGCGCACATTTTGTAAAGACTTAAAACATACATATACAGTCAAAACCAGCAGCAGCTTTTACTCAGGAACAGTCTCCCTGAGGACGCTACAACTAGCTCCATAGTAAGCCTCTTTCCATAACATATCATTCAATAAATTGTTTTCCACATCGGACTTCCACACGGTAAATATGAAAACCAGTTAACATAGTATGCAGAATGTAAATTCTCTATTCTCTATTCTCTTTTACGTACTGATTAGTTTTATGTTGTATCGTATTAACAAAAATTAGGCCGAATCATTAGGGACATTGGCCTCATTGAGGCCATTCTAGGACAGGCTTCACTTGTTCCCCAATTCCCACATTACAATATCAATGAACTGCAAAGAAGAGTTACGACATGTGATGTCTACAAGTAGTGAATTGTGAATTGGGGTCGGGGGAGTAAGTTATTACCGACTTACTGCAAATATGTTGATATTACTGAGGTAAGCGAAGTGGATAACAACTAAAAAAAAATGCCACAAGTCCCAAATCCTCTTAGCCTGAGTGTAGTGGGTAGTACAGAGGAAGAGGGGGATCTGAACTTTCCACTTCCCATAGCATTTACACCCAATCCCATCACTTACTATGTGGCTGTTGTCCCTATGCTGTTTCTTTTGTACAAAATTGCATAATTATAATTAACACTTTTCCTTTTTAAAAATCACTTACTTCTCCCCCTATTTTGTCATCTAAGTAAATTGCACAGAATGTGTCAGACAGTCAGAGTATTGGCTATTATCGAGGGCCATTTCTGGGAGCTAAGTTGTTTGGCTACTCCTTCTATATTCATTTATAAACTCGCTGAAAACTAATCCACGCATAAATGACATCTCTAGTATCAAGTCCAGCCCCTCTTTTTACCCAGTTCTTCACATCCTTGACTTCTGAATTTCCAACTTCCTGCCCCCCAACAGTCACAGTTAAACATTTTAAACATACCTCCTATAATTCTTCCAACAGCAGATCTTGCAGAAGCAACAAGAGCAGCAGTTTGAGCTATGAAATAAGAGAGAGAGCACAAGATTCAAAAGTGAACTGCCTAATACCCCTACCTCTAAACCTGTGTATGAAACTAGATATCATCACTTAGACACGATTGCATAATTTCTTAAAGCATTCAATTCATTCAGTCTGTCACCTGTTTGATAACTGAGTGCAGGGGGGGGGGGGGAGGTGAGGGGGAGGGAGGGGAGGATGGTGCAATTTTACATCGACTGGCTTTGTTAGTGGGTATGTTTCCTTTATTCTATTCCCCCTTTGAGTCAAAATAAATTACCCCCATAAGAAAAATAGCTCAAATCACCAACGTCACTCTCCTCTTACAAACAATCCATTTTTAAAACTCACTGTTAAAATGCATGTTGTGGAGCCGTTAACAGTACGGTATTCGGCCGTTAGGTCATTTGGGATAACGGCCGGGTCTCGATCGTTAAATAGTGGATAATTAAATTTCACCGAACTAGAAAACGGCCGATTTAAACTGTTCCTATAAGACTTATACCGAACAAGATAATGCCGTAATTCGTGAATATAATAATTTCCCAGTTTTTCGCCAGGTAAGTTCTTAAGTATCTGATTGCTATGCAATTACACATAACTGAGATAAAAATTTGAATGAAAACTCGAAACTGTATTCAAAGGACCAAGAATACACGGCTGCTTCTAAATAAATTCAGTATTGTTTGTTTTGACCTGTCACGTCTTGACGAGCATGGTTCGAGCTATCGAGGGTATAAAATTATATAGAAAATGACCTGAAGGGAAACGAAAATTGCTTCGATTCGAGTTACCGAGGGTAAAATTACAATAAAAGCATGAAGGACACTGGAGAGGAAATCGATTTTGGTTCGAGTAAGCGCGAAGTTAAGGTCGAGTTCGCGAGAGTTCGAGTTTATCGGGAGTCGACTAATTGTATTTGACTTATTTGAGCTTGACTCAAAACTGGCTCCTACTATGAGTGAATGAATTCCTCAGAGCCGAGGCTATTAAAACACTAAGGAATTTGAAACATTTGTACTGTTACAGTTACAACCTATTGGGTTATAGAATAAGCGATCGTATGCCCTTAAAAATCAATACAAGTACACTGCTTAAATGGAATTCTTTCGTTTTAAAAACACTGAACAAACGGTTACCTCTTCTACTTTCAAATTCCTCCTCCTCGTCCCGCCGACGCTCGAATTCTTCCAGCTTCTTAAGCAAATCATCGTTATTCGTTGCCCTCAAAATTTCTTTTAAGATATCGAGTCGACCAATTCCTAAATTGTTCTGGTTTTCCAGTTCTGTGAACAATGTCCGAACATTACGCACATTTCCTTCGCTTTCCACTGATATTTTCCCTCTGCATATCAAAATAAGCCGTTCCAGTTCATTGCTTTCGTCGAGTACTTGGCTGGCCTGTTGAAGCAATTCGTTGAATTCCCTTCTTTTGATCTCAAACTTTTTAACATGTTTAAGCAGAGGCCATTTTTCGACTGCTCTTAAAAGCTCTTTCAAGTGTTCCAGTCGATCAATTCCCAAATTGTTGTGGTCTTCCAGTGCTTTGAATAACGAACGGACATCTTGGATAGTTTCTTCGTTACCAGGTGCTATCGTCCCCCTGCACAAGAAAACTAAATCACGCACATCCACCTCGCTGAGTCCCCGGCTTATCTTTAAGAGTAAACCATTGTATTCTATAGTCGACATCTGGTGAATACCAAAATTCTGTTCCCGTAAGATTCATGAACATCTGAGTTGAAAATCGAGAACTGGCGGAAGCACATTTATGTCACGCTATTATTGTCTGGTTCGATTGGTTGTCTGGACCCACTATGTGGGAGTGGGGCTGGGGAACAAGAGGTTGTTTGCGTTGGGGAGGGTAAGTGTTCAGCTTCGATACAGACAAAGATCCGGGTTCTCCCGAAAAAGATTTCCGAGTACAAGTTCGGATGCTGAAGCTACGGATTTTTGCTTTTTTCTGGACACGATTTCGGATTTTGCCCATTGTTTTGTGCGGATCGTAAGCTTTTACAGATTGTTCCTCGTTAAGGTTGCAAGCACCTGTAAACGCCAGCAACTTGAGTGTCGTTGATGGAAAAGACTCACTGACCTTTCAAAGCAATGCATGATGATTGTGAACATCACTGGACAAGCTGTCGACCACCGGTGTATGTGCTTATTTCTTTACATTTTACACTTAGACGACGTTTTTATTTTTACACTTGGACCAGAGTTTTGCATTGATCTTGAAGTCCGTGAACCGCGAGCGCGGTCTGCTATTTTCCGATGGCAATACAAGTGACAATTGAACAAAAAGTGCAGATAAGCTGCTGAAATTTTTTTATCATGAAACTCCGTCGGTTCCTATTTGCAAGTTCATAGGAAAAGAGAATCTGCTGAATTTGTTGTTATGAAAGCCATCGATCTGACGAAGGCCTGACTTTCGAAATGTCAACTTAATTTGCATTGTATCTCTTCACCGTGGCCAATTCACCTTTTGAACTTAGCAGCTAAAACCAAGCATCCGCTTTTACTTCCCCAACGACGCTGCATAACAGTTACTTTAGAAACTAGCCCCGTTTACACTTTTTGTAATGTCTGCATACAGACAAAAAAACTTTTTCTTTTGGTTTTGAGAAGCAAACTGGTATAATTGCATATTGATGTTCATGTTACCATGTTTGTCTCCCAACAATGTATTATATAGTCTAGACGAGACTTCCGTTCAGACGAAGTGAAAACAAAATTATAAACTGATGATAGAGCATTGAAGACCAGTGAGTAGCTTTGTTACTCCTGGTATCTTCAACTATCGTTTTGGTGGGAATTCTAGAATTAAAACTGAGTGCACTTGCCCTGAATTTCTATAATCCGCCCCATATAATTCTGTTCATTGGTAAAAATCTAAAAGAATCCTGAACTACTGATTGCACTGAAAGTCAGTGAGAAGTTTTATTTCTTGAGCGTGTGACTACGTTTCCTAAATGGGACCTTAATTAAGAAGTATTTAGAAATATTTTTGGACTTATGCCCTTCTTAATGCCGGATATAACACAAGTGCCTCACTACTTGGAGTCGCTATAGGGGTGAGCAAAGGGTGAGCTACTCGCAATTCAAACTGCCATACTTATAATCCTTACACGAAGGTTTATAGCTTACTTTTCATACAGTTTACTATAGTTAATTAAGGGACTGGTTACGAAACGTTGCCATGACAACAATGGTGCTGCAATTTATCTTGGAAGGCCCGCAACTGTGCACAGTGCACAATCTTTTGTTTTAACTTTCACACTACAGTTGAATATCTTAACTGGAACGTTTCGATTGGTCAGTTGCTCCAACACATTTCAAAGTGTATTGTGGTTTGTGCACGATCTAGGCCAAACCTGCTAACAAAAACGTATAACAAAAAAGTTTGTCAGGCTTCATAACCATTATTGCCTTTATTAACTGTGAGTTTACCCAGATGAGGAAGTGATGCGGTTAGGTTTATTAAAACACTTCCGATATCGAAACCGATGGAGCTTTCACGCAGTCAGGCAGAGGAGAACTGAGAAGGCGAACTTGGGCGTTGGAGATAAATGCCCTTTCGTGCAATCAGTAACAGAGGGTGAGGTCTTTTCTCTGACTAAAATTCAGACTCTGCTAATAAATCAAATGTGCTGCCATCGTGCGTACAGTGTTCTTTAAAGAAATATGAAACAGTATGTACTCATAAAGTTAATCCCAAAGTTTTACTCCTAAGAGTACACAAAACCAAGTCAACATCTGGGACTTAAAAGAATAAATAATAATAATAATAATAATAATAATAATAATAATAATAATAATAATAATAATAATAATAATAATAATAAAAATTAATAATAATAATAATAATAATAATAATAATAATAACAAAACGACAGACACCCTCGACATAGAGAAGTTTCAATTAGTTCGGCCTTGTTTGACGATTGGCTGCTGTGTGTAGTTTCAGAGCAAAGATCTGTGTTGTCTTAACTCTCATTCGCAGAAATAAAACCACCTCGATTACATTAACTTTCATGATCGATAGTTTTCAATGTATTAATCTTTATTCAATCTCCTCAAGCACTTTCCTTAAATAAGTTTTATAAATATTCTAAACTATTTACATTATACTATGTTTGTTCTAGTTGTGTATATTTTACCTTTCAAGACAAACATAACAGTTGTTATTAAATAATAGATATCAGTCTTCAGCATTTCTGTGTTAGATGTCACTTGCTAGATGTCACTTGTAAGATGTCGATTGATCGATTGATCGACTGACTGACTTACTGACCGATTGATTGATTGATTGATTGATCGATCGATCAATATATAAATATATCAATCAATCAATCAGTCAGTCAGTCGATCGATGAATCAATCTATCGGCTCCTCGGGCGGCTCCGTTTACTAACAACCCATCTTTTACGAACAGTTTGTTACTTGCAATAAACGGATTCAGCAATAGTCGGTGCTATTTCCTTCCTTTGTGATCCTCAGGTAAAATACATCGCTTTCTTCATTTTGTCATTAACTTCGATGTCTCTAGCTGACTGCTCCAAGTCAACAGCCTCTTCACCCCTAAAGAAAATAGTCAACGAAAATATTTTCAGATATCTTCGGATGATGTGCCCAGCACTGATATCATTTGTTTAAATCCCACTCCTAGAAATTCATTTTCAACGAAAGCGTACGCGCAAAAAGGTGTGTCTTTTAATTAAGTTGACAATTAAATAAATCTAAATAAAGTGGTAATTGAAAATTTTAAGGTGGTCTACGCCTTTGCAGGCGCGAGGCACCTACCGCATAGATTAAAAATGTAACAAAACAATTACGAAAAAGAGTCAAATCTAAGGTCTATGGCAGGTCTGCCACTGGCCAGGTGCATGGCCTGGCAACTGGCACACTGTCTTTCTCAAGTGATGAATATGAATTGTTGACGTGCCACTTGTGGCACTTGGCTGAGGGTTGTCTGGATCACATGCCATAATGTCCAACTTTCCCGTAGACGTTATTCTAAATCTCTCTAATTATCTCTGGAAAAAGGAGGTTTCTAATCAATAGCCTAATTAGAGAGAAAATCAGATACCACCCTTATTTTTTCAAGTCTAAATATATTTTCTCTACCTTCTATTGGTCACGTGGTATCTTGCGCGGAAGGCTACCAAATGAGCATAAAATGCCGGGGCTGGCATGGAAACGCTGCGGGTGCACCGAGCGTACACATGGCAAAGCTGGTAAGTGAGTTGTTGAAGATTGTCAGCTTTGAAGTTGTTGTCATCATATAACACGTGATAGTGTGTGGGTCGGTTTGTTCCCTAAGGAAAATACAAAGACAATTAACGTGAAACACATAGTTCACGGTAAAGGTTTGTTGGGCGTTATTGCATTGACATCTAAAGAACACTAACAATTCATAAGTCTACACTATCACAAAAAATCACCACGCGAAAGACAGTTTCTTTACATCAAACTGTGCGTATACCTATTTAATTGTTGTTTGGAATGCTACGTTTCACGATTTTGCAAAGATGGCGCTAAGGTAAAAACAAGATATATCAACGCTACGTAAGCAATGACATTGTCGAGAATGAGGCAAAAGATAAACTTTGTAAGAAATTTGTTCGCTTAACGATATTAGAGAACTTAAGCAACAAAGACGACGAGGCCGGACAACGAGAACGTCAGGAAACAATAGTTTTAATAAGCAATGAGCAGAAATCATCGCCAATTTATTCAGTCAGAAAACGCGAAAGTATTTTTTACAACCCGTTTTCGTTGGGGTCATCATCGTCTCTTCTTAAGGTCCTTATTATCGTTGTTGTTCAACACAAAAAGCAAAAAGTAACGCACTGTCTTACCGATATTTTTGACAGGCTAAGGAGCACGGTGCAAATTCAACACAAACACTTATATGAATGCGACACCATGCCAAGGGGAAAACTGCACTTTGTAATGTACATGTATAATATGACAAAGCGTAGCATACTAACCGCCACGAAAATAATTAAAAAATGTTTTTGTTTTTGTTGTTGTTGTTGTTGTTTATTTTTCAATATTAAACTCAAACGACTCAAATGAAAACAGATCACATGACTTCTAGTTTAAGATAAGACCACCCCAATACTGAGTACGCAATGGTTTCTCGATTATATAAACGTGATTTGGTAGTGCAAGCTAGGTACCTTGATTCCAAAATGGCTGTTCAAATAGAAATCAAACTCATATGGATGAGTGATTCCTCTGTCTACCACAGTGCCGGGTGGGATATTTTTTTCTCTTCCACAAGCATCTCTTTTATCTTCACAAAAGAACCTCGTGTGGTGCCGCTTTTGAACCACAATAAATGTGATTTGCGGGTGATACTCTTTGTCTAGCATGGTGCATGCCTCTTGTACTGCCCGAACTTCATGAAGGAGGACTTGACCAAACTGGCCTTCACTGACGCCATCTCGATAGAAGATGATGCGAACAGGATGTCTTCGGGTTGTTCTGTAGAATTCCAAAAGTAGCTCTTTCACCATAACAGCTAAGTCATTGATAATTTCCTGAGCACCTCCCGACCTCTCATGCTTCTGCGCTCGAACCCTAGCGTAATACTTTGCGGCGTGAGGATCCATACTAGCTACCACCGCAGCTATAGAGGGAATGCCATTCTCACCAGGAGAAGGGTGCGTAACATCTGCGCCAAAAATGATCACAGGTTCTTTAAACACCAGTGACTTGACTTTGGGATCGATAACGTGATTAACACCACCCAGCTTGGCATTAATCTTCAACGAAAGGTTAGCACAGACTTGGGGCTTAGCCTCTTCGACCTGTTTCAGCTTGACGCATTGCGTTGGAATCCCTAGCAGATTGTCTCCCACTCGTTTCATCGCGGCATACATTTCTTTGTTGTTTTTAGGGGGTACAACAACCAAGATGAGCTGTAACTGTGGATACCTCTTCAACCAATCTTTGAACGTACCTTCCATCTAACAAAAGTTACAACCAGATGATCATTTTTTTTTACGACACTGCTAAAAGTCACAAGATATATACGAAGTAGCCAATGGCCTAATGTTCCTGAATGAATACTGATCAGCAAATATTCAATTTTAAACGGCGGAATAATGCAAAACGTGCAGGAGACTCGTGGGAGCTAGCTAAGGCCATTTACCTACGTTCATGGGGAAAACATCCTGCATACTGCATCTCAAGGAGTCTTGAGAGTGACACAGGCATACTCGGAAAAAAGGAAATCCGAGTTCTCCTAACAGGAGTCGAACCTAAGATCTTCCGATTACTAGTTCGGATGCTCTACCACTGAGCTACAGGAGACTCGTGGGAGCTAGGTCATTAAACTAGGTTCATGGGACAAACATCCTACTTACTGCAAAGATTGGGCATATGCGCAATAAAATAGATGTGATGGTACATTTTAAGCCTGGTAAATAAATGAGAGGGATGTATTATTCAGTCGGTGTACATAGAACATGAATGCTTTGGAGTTCTTCCGGAGAAAAACATCTCGATATATTCCTGAGGTGCTATTTTGTGTTCAAGTTACATGCATTCCACATGAATGATGATTCCCTCGTAGTAACAATCGCGAATTACGGATTAAGTACGTCTTACATGTGTGTAGTGAAGCAATCTGACCTGTTCCTTGAAATAATACAAAAACTTAAACTCACCTCGCGAGTGTCTCTCAAGTAGACAAGCTCAGCTGGTGCTGCCATTCTCATTCCTTCTCGACAGGAAATGTTGGACAACGCCTTGCAAAATTTCCAGAGTGAATTCTCACTGCGTTCATTACGTGTCAGTGCAAGGCAAGCGACTGTCCAGACACTTAACTCAGCTCCACTGAACAAGTGCTTGTCACGCAAATCCCATGATCCATCTCGAGGAACCAATGCTTCATCTTGAGAACCAAGTTTGAGTCGAGGTGCTGGCAGCACTCGGCCATCTAGTTTGACCTGTTCAGGGCTTACGGAGATACCGAACTCTTTCTCCAAGTACTTGCCACTGGTTTCCACGTACTCATTCACCTGTAGTTTTGGGAGCAAAACAAACTTTCAAATACTCGTCTAACATGAATGAGGGGAGCAGGGATGGCGCAGTGGTGAGAGCACTCGCCTCCCACCAACGTGGCCCGGGTTCGAATCCCGGACTCGGCGTTATATGTGGGTTGAGTTTGTTGTTGGTTCTCGTCTTTGCTCCGAGAGGTTTTTCTCCGGGTACTTCGGTTTTCCCCTCTCCTCAAAAACCAACACTTCTAAATTCCAATTCGATCTGGAAAGTGTCTCCAATTAGTGCTCCAGGCTAAATACATTGGCGCTTAAATAAAGTGATTTTTTTTTTTTTTTTTTTTAATCTCAAAAGCACCTAGTGGTTAACCCGCAAAAACATGGCAGCGTAAAATTCCGAATATAAGCACAGGATTTATATTTGTTCAAAAGGATTTTTCGGGGGTTTATTATTGAAGAAAGCTCGTTTTTAGCAATAGCTCATTAATGGAGTGAATTTTTCGTTTCAAAACCCGTGTGAGATTTTTTTTATTGAGCGGGAGTATATTCGTAAGAACTTACAATACAATAAATGAATATGAATATATGAAACATATATTTGAACTACGGGTGAAAGATTAAATAGCATTTAAGGTGTATCAACTTTCTCCCTCTTGTATTCAGCACTCCGCTTACAAGCACAAGAAGAAAGACGTTAACACTTTACAAGTCCTTGTAAATACAGAGACGCTTTCCACTTCGACAAAATTTTCGACTCCAAATAGTCCTCTACATGTAACTCTTCGTATCAAGTGGTAACGCTTTTCCCATTCGGCATCTCAAACTTGTAATCTCATTGTAGTTCAAACAACTCAGTTACGAGATGGCGCAAGAATACAACAAAATGGAACGTGGTAAACGAAAAACCTCGGGTACCTCGAGTACCATTCGGATTTCAATTGGTAGAACCGAAAATGTTCGCCCATGGTGTAGCACCACACCTGTAGAACCTCTAAGTTATCTAATTTAATCCAGTTTTCTAATTCAGCACCTTTTCTCGTTAGCGGTACACGACAAAAACAAGCTTCCACTAAATCTCACCCAATTAACAATGTCTTCTTCCCGCTTTGGCGCGGGGCGTGTTGTATGCTTGATCATGTTTGCAGTCTGCTCATCAGTCAAATGCTTCCTTTGGCAAGGAATAACTTTACACACTTCCATTGGTAAATATCTGTCTTTCTTTGGCCCGGCAAGAAGACACGGTAGATGGCCATATCTAAAAGGCAACGAGAATCATTATGATTAGAAGTACCTTATAATAGGAAATTAACGCCCGTCTTAATTAAGGTATTAGAAATTAACGTGACTTCAATTAACGCAAATTGAAGGAAAAATTACTTCCCAATAAAGGAAATTAACGCGAAAGAGGTTCTAAAATTTCTAAATGAGGAAAATTAACGCGACTAACACAAAGAAACAGAATTTGTTGAGACAACAGGAACAAATTTATTTTAACACTAAGTGTAAAAATCCGAAATTCAAACAATGTTCGTGGAACTGTCCCTAAACATAGGGGTTTAGCGCAAGAATGTGGCCACTTCAAGCATTCTTCACAGTGTCCATAATACCGGCGGATCTCCACCCTGATAAAACAATGCTTTTAGCTTTCTGGACTGTACCGAGAATTTGGGGCGAAAACACAAATGGAAATTAAGATCGCGGAAATTAACGCGCCACTTGATTAATGACGCGGAAATTAACGTTAAGAGAATTTTTAAAAATTCGCATTAATTTCATGAAGTGTTAATTACCTATAATAAGGTAGATAAAATCATAGGTTGGTTAAGCGCATTCGATTCTCTGATTGACTATAACATAAGCCTAACTGTGTGATTTCAGGAACTAAAGGGTTATAATGAAAAGGCTTTCTTTACAGTCAATGGTGATGATTGTGATGTAAGGGGCGTAAATCTATCTAATTGCTGCGAATACTCCCATAAGAGTATTGTCTGCTAACGGTCATTGATTTCAGTCACGGAAAAGTTTTGACGCATTTAATAACGCAAAATATGCAACTTTAAATCAATATACTTTTATGACCATCAATATGTCAGCCACCTTCTCTAACAACATAAAAATAGGGTGAACTCCAAATCAAAAAAAATTACAGCAGTGAAATTGAGGGGCTCGGGGCAAGATTTCGTCGATTTTCGATGTGCTCAAAAGTAACTGAAATTTGGCATGTGGACTTCATTCCAGTTAAGAAACATTGTTCTGTATTTTTTTTTTTGCTGATTTCCTCTTCGCTTTTGAGAAATAACGTATACAAAAACACAAGTTTCTCCCGTCGGCGACTTGTGTTTATGAAGAAACAAAAGAATTATAATACACACCTCAATTGAATCTTGTGTTTTTCTTTAAAATACTCAGCCACCGTTGATTTGACTTTTTGGCCAGAATCAGTTACTTCAAACTGTAGATTATCTGCTGAACATTTTGTCACTCCCCACACTGAATATTTCCTTCTGTAAGAAAGATGGGTGGTTTCCACACGAAGCCCTTGAATAACAAATTAAACAAATTTGAAACATATTTTAGGGGTACCACAATGATAATTAACATACTTCTTCCCCTTTTCCAGGCCTATGAAGGTTTGTTTTTTTTTAGGGGGGGGGGGAGGGTAGAGAGAGGGTGTGATAGGGCTTTACATTGGGGAGGGGGCTTATAGAACATTTTGACACATGGGATAGGATCGGACGGGTTAACTTTATATACTGTGCAAAGATTTGTACTGTGCAAATAAACATACATGTATGTTCACATTTTTTTGGAAACAATGTTACTTAGTGGTAAAAATACTTTTAGACAAAAAATTCAAACTTGATCTATAACTACTGTTGATTATAATACCTTTTATGACTTGAACAAACTTGTCCCAGTTGAACTTCCTTGATCTTGGATTCTCAAGCTCACCTGGTCTTAGTCTTAATATTTCATTGACTAACTCAATCACTGGCTGAGTCTTGGTGAAACCTTTGGCAGACACTTTAATGAAAGATAACATGAATCTGTTACACACTCACAATCAAATGCATGTGACTTTTTCATTGAATCTATAACAACTTACTAAGTTTTCTTTTAATTATTTTGCCATGACACAAAGAAATTCAAACAAAGCTGCAATAAAATAATTTAAATTAAATGATTACAAAGAAAAAGTGGTAAGGAGACCAAAAAGAAACTGGCAAGCTTATGCATGATTTGGCCTCCCTAATTAAACTAAGTTTAATTTGTGTAAAGACATAATAGGTGACCTATTTCCATAGTTTTTAATTTACAGTGCAACGTGCCTTACCGTAGCCACCCAACAAACTTTTTTTACAAGTTAGCCGATCAGGATATGCGAATTTGACGCAACAACGAATTGTTGTATTAAAGATGTTGTTTAGTATTTTATGGCTAACTTGTAAAAAAAAAGTTTGTTGGGTGGCCACGGTAAGGCACATCGCACTGTAAAAGTGATGTAATTCTGAAAGAAAAAGAATAAAACAAAACCTTCTTACTGCACTTGATATTACTGCAGTAACCTGACATTGTTTCATCTTCTATTTGGTCTGCCCTCATGACTGAAACACAAAACATCCCCAGATAACCATGCAACTTGGTTTCTCACACTTACTTGCACTACAATGCCTAAACTGCACTAAACTTACCATCAATGTTTAAGAGTGGGACTTTCCATTCTGAAGGCCTAACGCTCGAGTAAAAACCAAAGCGTACTTCGCAACCTTCCCCCAGGGGACAAGAAAAGCCATCATTAAGAGGAAAAAATGACCTCCCAACTGGCATAAAATGAAGAGAAGGCATCTGTCGCATGATAATGTCCAATGCTTGGATAGCGTCCTGTGGCACTTTTCCATTTCCTTTGCCATCCAGGTAGTCTTTTAATTCACCAAGATTCACTTGTCCGGCAAACTGGACTTTCACCTGATTTGGGAAATTAAGCAAATTATATCATACATGTATTGTTCAACAGCTTTCAACCCTTAATTCCCTTCTTTAACATGATAATAATTATCCTTAAAAAAAACTTTGAACCTTAACCTCAAAACTCTCTGAGGTTGTTTATAGAGTACTCACTAACATTTGCATATTTTTAAGTCAAAGTGGTGTTGATAATACATACTTTAATATTTCTAAGGGTAAGGCACACTTTTTAAACTTGAATTTAATTTGTATGAGTTGCATTCAGCTACATTCATTTAGCAAACGGCTAGCACCTCACTTTCAACATGGAACAGTTATCTTATAAACAAAGTACTTAACATCAACACCTATCAGCAGATAAGATTTGCACTTGCAGATAAGCTGGATTTAAAGTTTAGATGTAGAAAAGATCATGCAACGTACATTTTTCAATGCCTTTTTAAATTTTGCTGTTGTTGTTGTTGTTTTGTTTTACTAAGGGTCCAAAATTTTCAATAATTTATTTAACAAAATTGTTTCTTGAAAAACTACTAAGAACTGAGTATACAAACCTTAAAATCTCTGTCTTTGCCACCATCTTCCCCACATAATTTGACACTTAGCTCAGCCTTAAATAGAAACCAAGACAAACTTGTTAGAAAATTATGTACATTTAGATTATTTGTCTTAACTGAAAGTAGTCATTCTAAGGATATGGAAGGCTGGATGCTTATCCAAGCACTGGATGTTACCCTTTTGCAATTATTACCTCAAGGGTACAAAAAGAGACCCCTTGTGGGTGGGGCCTTCCCATGCAGATCACTGTATGGACAGAGCACCTCCCACCCACCCACCCTCCCCTGGGCTTATCCCTTGTTCTCCTTCCATTCCACAACACATACTATTACATTTTTTTTGTGAGTATGCTAACTATGATATCCAGTGTTCCAGGTAACTTTCGAAACCACAGAGTCAATGAAGAATTTTGAGGGGGTCATTAGGCGTTACAGTTCTCACCAAATTTTCTTCAGTTGCATGACCATTTCATTTGTGAGTCAGGAAGCCAACTTTGACTGGTTTTTGACCTGATATGGCATACCCCTCCCTTATGTGAAACACCGGATATCTCTGAGAGGAAGGAGACACAGTACCCACAGTCTTTGATTTTCTCTATACAAAAGTGACATATTATCAGCTGTACAAAGGTAAAACAGTGATTATTAATAGTGTTTATTTCACTTACAGCTCCTTCTCCATTCCCCACAGGAAGTTTAATCCTGCTATATAAATTCTTCTCCCCATCAAATGCGGGTGCATGGCCTTTGAAAGTCGAGTCTTTGTACTTCCTCACAATCTCCCTCACAACATCTCTTTTGACTGCCTTAGGACACTTATTTGGAGTTATCTCTATATCATAATGATACAGATCTGTCAGTTTTGAGGAGATCCTCAGTGGGAAAAAATTGGCTTTTAACTTTATAGGGCGACCAACAGTCCCATAGTCTGGTCTTTTTGGAGGATGCAGTCCGTGGCCTTGACGAGCTGTGCGCTCTAAAAACAATGTTATTAATGATCAGTACATGATAAAAAAATCAGCCATCTCCAAGTATATTGTTCTGTACACAACATGTAGAGTAGGCAGGAGTTACCAGGATAAAGAAGAGGAGAGGAAACTCAATATGAGACAGAGTGTGTTCCCTACCAGGGGAAGGGATATCGAAAGAACATAAACTAAAGTACGCACTTAAGATCAATTTCCATTCATTTTTACCCCTAGCTAAGATGTACAACTCATGAAACCAGTCACATGATTGTATTTTTTCTAGAGTACACGTATGTCCCAAATCGTAGCAAATATACATGTACCTAGATAGCAATCGTCACTTTGGTCTTCAACACCCTAATCATTGAGTACCAAATTAAATGACATTATCTTTTAGCTTATCTCTGAAAGGTAAATGAGGGCCCCTACTAATTTTATAGAAGTCCCACCTCCTGTAGACTGGTCTCAGTTGATGTCACCATTGTTGACAATGTTTTTTTTTTTTTGCAATAACATTCAACTTTTTCCCAGACTTACCGAAGTTTTATGGAAATATGAAGAAGAATTTATATAGTAGAACCTCCAGTTTGGGACACAACCATTACGGGGACACAAGCCTTTGTTCCAGGAAACATTCATATAATCTACATGTATCTGTGAACTTTATCAAGGAAACAGGGACAATTTTTGAACATCCCAAATGCCATTAAAGCCTTCATTAAGGGGACAACAGGCATTGATTTCCTGGTACTTGGCTGAATCTACCAAAGAGATGAATAAGACTATTGATGTGCTCTAATCAAAGAAAAGACAATTTTCAATGCTTGACCTTTAATAATATTCTGGTCAATGCATTAAAAGTCATGCATTTATGATAATTACTTAAATCCTAGTCAAGAAAACTGGCTGTTTTGTTTGGGTGGTCAGTCATCAACTACAGTAACAACGCCATTAAGGGGACACTCATTTCTCTTTCCCAAGAGTGTACCCTAAATGGAGGTTTTTCTTTTATAAACATTTTCAAAAAGTTCAATCAACCTTCAGTAGTCAAGCTAGATCCAAGCTTTGTCATCGGTTTTTGGGCACCTCCTGGAAAAACACTCGCAGCAGCAGCAGCAGCAGAAGCAGCTTGGCTTGGAGGTGATGGTGTCTTCTCTGCAAAAATCACATTTCTTGGAATGAATGAAACCATAAATTAGACACAACAACCCCCCACCCCCACCCCCCACTTCTCCAGCTTCCACTACCACTTTGCTGACTGTTAAGGTCACCCTCTTAAAGCCCAACTTGAGGGTTTTCATCATAATAGGTGGTTTGCATTGTGGCCATGTTGGTGGACAAAACAAAAGAAAACTTGTTCACAAAGTTTGCATAAAAATGGCAGTGAACTCCCAGAGGAGAAAAATCTTATTGTTCCTGTCCATTAATGCAACATGGCCGCCATGACGTCAGGTGCAAACCAGATAAAAAATAGAATGTCCCTGTTACTCGTGTATAATTAGAATGCATAATACTTTAATGAAATTTGTCTCATGACATGTTTTAGTCCAAGTACATGTACCTTCATTGCCAGGAGGACGCGATGTAGGTGATTTTCCCTGAGGTGCTCCTGGCAGCTGTTTCCCTTCTCCTCCTTTAGTCTTTTGTTTAGCTGGATGACTCGACTTTAGCTTCTCAGGTTCAGTTTCTTGTTCCGAAAAACTCTGAGGTTTTTCCTGTGGCTTCTCGTCCTTTATAGGAGTCTGCTCCTTCGAAGCACGACTGCGGTCAAACGCAGGCTTCTCTTCTGCTGAAGAATGTGGTTGATCTGGCTCACTCGTTGCCTCTGCCACACGACAGCTTGCTTCTTCAGGTTCCTCATCATCCAAACTTTCTTTTTCTTCAGGAGGTTTCGCTGCTCCTGCTTCGCTTCTTCCAGGTCTCGGTAACTGTTCTTGTCCACTTTGGCCTCTTCCTCTTCCTCCTCTTCCTCGACCCTTTGATTTCTTCCTTGGCATTTTGGAACCAATATTCTATTAGTCTTACGTTCTAAATTAAACAGTAATTCAAACAGCCCCACTCATAAATATCCGGGAAAACAACGTCTTCGCCTTCCTCTGAAACGAAATTTGCGACAAGCAAAATGTGCTTACTTGACTGATCTTGAAAGGGAATAACCATGACGTAGACATCAAAGTTCAGCCAATGAAATGGTTAGTCGAATTCTTGGAAGCAACGGAAATGAGGGACTAATTCCAGGAAATCTTTCCTTGTTTCCGCTTCATTTTTATCCCATATCCGAAGACAAAATGACTCAGTGTTGTTGAAACTGAATCGAAAGCCTCTTTTTGTGTGTTTTGTCCCGTCCGCCATATTTGTTGACAACGTGAAACCCTACCCACTCCTCCTCAACCTTTTTTCTGAGGCTTGTTTCCAGGACCACTCTTTAAATTTTACTGTTTCTTGAGATCTGCATCTGAGCAGGAGCCTGATCTGGCCCTGAGCTCAAGTGTTATTGGGAGGTGAGAAACGTTAAATGAAGGTTTTTTTCCCTGCATGACTTGGAATAATGGGATGATGGCTTATGATGAATTAGCCACATTTCCCAGACTAATTATTGTACTAATGAGGATGAAGACAACGAAGATGATGATGATGATGGTGGTGGTGGCGGCGGCGGTGATGGTGATGATGACGATGATGATGTATGAGGCACAGAAAATTGGATTATATATGGACGGCACTGACGTGTACAGTCCCGCATCCCTTACCACCATAACGGCCAGGGGTGCCAGTCCAGTGTTACACACTAGTAACTTCCTCTAAGTTCCTCTCTAATGACAAAAGACGGGTAACCAATGTCTAGTTTTTGCGTTCGTACAATTCATATACTAGTATTAACCAAAGATTGGAGAGTGCGTGTATGCATGCGTTCGGTGATCTCGATCCCAAGCTCTCTCTCCTTTGCCAAGTTGGTGATGATGTCATTCTCCGCTGCAAAATCTGCGGGGGATGCCAGACACGCGTCCCAACATCCATTTATTCATTCGTCGATTGATTGTCCCATACAATCTCGACTCCAAAGGCAATTAGAAGTGCATTCTTTTTAACGTCGAACGCAATCAGAGCTTATCTCCTTTATCCGATATTAGCGTCCGCAATTTAATTTTCTGTCCGGCTTCAGGCAATGCACCTAAAGGCTATAGGGACACCGTAATTATTTGTTGTTTGTTGTTTTTGTTGGTTTTTGTTGTTTTTGTTGATTTTCTTGTTTTTGTTCATCTTCAAAAAAGTGTAAATTTGTAGCTCAAAGCTCAGTTTGACTATTTTTTTTCTTGTCTGAAGGTTACCCCAATTTTTTTCAGTCCCAGTCATCGTGGCTAAAACCGAATTACGTATTACAAAGGTGTCCATCTTTAGAGTGCCAATAAGCTTAAGCTTAAGCTAATGTACCCAAAAGACACCATCTCCACTTGTGCATGCATACTTGCTTTTGAGAGTTGAATTTCTTCGCTGAAGTGTGTATCTTTATTCGAGAGATACCAAAGTAGTCTGACATAAAGTAAAGAACACAAGATCGGAAGGAACCGGCACAGGCCCCGTAGGTTGGAGGGGTTCGGTGGGTTCGTCTACCCCCCTCCCCTCCCCCACGACCTAAAAAGGTCCGATCAATGAGACAGAGGTTTCTTCTTTCATTTAGGGAAATCCGTACTTTCTTGGCCCTGTCCATTTTTCCACCAGTAGCGGGTTTAGGCTTGGATACTAATTGTATTTATCGCGTTTTCATCGCAGCTTGATTTATCGCTAAGTTTTTTTGCATGATGTAAATTCGTCCGTCTTAAAGTTTTAGCCCGGGTCCGCAGTAATTGGCCTTAGCTGTTGCGGTATTCCTGTCTATGTATTTACTGTTACTTTCAGTTTCTGTTATGTCATTACATTCTTGCGATGTCTATTGGACAAAGCTAATAAAACAAAAAAATAAAATATAATAATAATAAATTAACCTGCGAGAATAAAGAAAGCCTACGGCAATGACGAAAGGTAAATGAACATTTTGTTACTTTGCTTAGCAAGATTCTCAACTACCTTGAGACAACTAAATCAATAAATGGCGGAGGCATTACGAACAGTGGAGAAAGACATAAAAAACTGCTGTTTCAAAGTGGCTCCTTAGTGCCCCTGATTTACAGGTGAAAGCTAATTAACTTGCTTACGTTCATTCAGTCACGACCTATAGAGCGAGCGGTCGCCATTTTGGGGTTTTAGAAAATCGAGTACATTTAGAAATCTTTATTGCTTCAGTAATTCTCTAATTTATTGCGTAATTCCGGCCTCTACGTTGTAATAATTTTGAGTTGGACAAAATTGTACCTGTCTGGTCCGTTTTAAGACGCTGGTCAAAACCTAGCCCACGGGACTGCAACATAAATACACTTCTGCCAGGTAAATGTTTGCAGTATATGAGCACCATCCTCACGACCATCAGATGGTGGTATTGGCCTACGTACTAACCCGGACTTTCAACAATTAGCGTCAAAGGCCGAGTTGTATTCGAGTGGCAAATCAACGAGTCGCCCCCTCCCACTCTCCCCTCCCAGTGAAAACTTTTTATCAGCCAGAGATTGGTTTTTATTGATCACGTGGTGTGGTGTTTATCCACGGGGGAAACACTTTCATTCAATACACTATTACACTGCCCAAATATGGTTTAAATTGATCACGTGGTGTGGTGGTTGGTGCACTGTTTATTCGTCGTCCGTAGTCAACAGATATCCTAGCTGCGACATACGAAGAAAGTCTCTGGCTTTTCTGCAATAAAACTGTGCTTTCTATCAATGTGTTGAATAATAAAACAATTATTCTGCTTAATCTTGCGGAATATCCCCTGATTTTAGCCAACTCGGCCTACAGCCTCGTCGGCTGAGTATCAGGTGATATTCCGGGCGATTTCCCAGGATAATTGTTTTTTAAAAAAAGAATACCCGGATGGATAGAAATAATCCATAAAGTAAAGCAAAAAGACTTCTTTCATTAGTTGTATTTAATTGCTTTGTATCCGGTCCTATCCGTTTATTTGTCTTTTTCCTTTCATCATTTTAACTTGATATAATTATGATAGGTCAAATATTGTCTACTTCCTAAATTAATTGTAATTAGCTGAAGTGGGGATTACCGTGGAATAAAGCTACCTACTAATTTTGAGTACCCTATTCTTTCCTAGTCGATCAGTTTTGCTTGGAAGTGAATGTAATTGAACTTTGGTGTTACAGTTTTTCTTATGGATGTTTGAATGATCTTAACTGAACTGACATAAAAAACGTCCTCGAAGCTTCGCTTTCGGGAGAGAGGTTGAACTTCAAATTCCTGTGACAGCATATAGCTTAACCTGTCGATAGCTCCACGAGAGAAACACAATTGTTTAAAAATACACGTGAGAACTGCAAAGGACCGCGAAAGATAATGCTGCTAGTTGACGTAGAATCTACAAGTCGATACAAGACACCTAATCAATTAAAAATACGTCCGCACTAACCTAATAAAACATGGTGAACGACTAGATTTAATGGTGCTTACTACGTTTACGTTTTTACTTACACCCTTCTACCCAGAATTCTTGCAGGACTACAACAGTAAGCTCAAAACAGACAATCTCGTTTCCAGGCAGAACCCGCGTCACCCTTATACAGTGGTACTGAGGAACGTTGTGTGACTTCACCCTCATAGAGCGGTACTGAGGAACGTTGTGTGACAGTCACGTTCTCGTTTATATACAGGGGAACACACCGCTGGATGAGGACAACTCCGGCCTTGGATATACCAGGTGTAATTTTAATAGAACACAGGCCGCTGTTTCCATAAGTCGGATCTTGTTGGCCACTCGGATCGTTCAATTCAAAAGGAATGCTTCCATTTGAAGGACTTTCTAAATGC
Source organism: Pavona decussata (assembly GCF_977016875.1). Taxonomy (NCBI): domain Eukaryota; kingdom Metazoa; phylum Cnidaria; class Anthozoa; order Scleractinia; family Agariciidae; genus Pavona; species Pavona decussata. Next base: position 1,692,741 of record NW_028145593.1, read on the forward strand.
CAGCCTCTTAATTAAACGCCTTCAAACTAACGCTCAACATTTTAAGAATCGGATATTTTAAGAGTACGTTGCTAAATCCAGCCGTTTAAAATGGTTCATCTGATTTCATTTTCAAACATGAACTTTCCGGCCGGCTACTGAGTTCTGATATATCGAAAGGTCCCGTGCGAATAGTCCTTTGTGCTTACCATTTACGCAAACCACCCGGATGAAAATTTTCGGCAGAAATATGAAATGATTGAGCTTGTCTTAACAGAACATGTATAACATGCAAAATGTCTGAACATCAGCTATAAATCCCAAGAAGAGCAATAAAAATGCATCACTTTGAACAGAAGCCCATAGTCAGAAGTGCTCTAAATGGAATGATGCGTACCATTTGATTTTGCAACTGGAATTTCCGGGTTTTCCCATGTAAATGGTAAGCACCCCCTGTTTCTCTGAAGGGTAGCAAGGCATGGGCAATCGAAACACGTATGGTCCGGTTCGCTCGACGCACTATGGGAGAAACAAGGGACTCCTCACATGCAAATAAGATTTTAAAAACGTTTCGTAGTATTGAGTAGTTGGGTGCATGTTATAATACATTGACGCTTAAATAAAGTACTTTCTTTAAAAAGAAAAACAACAACAAAAGGGTGATGACGAAGTGAATAGGCCATTTCCGAGTTGCTGTAACCTCAGTATGAAAGAGAGGCTAAGTACAAAACCTTTCATATGAAAATTTGCTTTGTTTGCCTATCGTGAATGAAAACTAATTTTCATAACAAAATCTTTGCACTTAACCTCGCTTTCATAAAGAGGTTCACAGCAACTCGGAAATGGCCTATTAGAAAGGCCTTATTTTGGACTAATTTCTCTGCGTTATTCATTTGCACAGTAGCGAGACTTTCCAAGAGGCGAGGGCAGCAAATCGTACACATAAAACCCCTCCGAGCATTCTCTCACACGAATCTGAACTTTCCTATAACAGCAGTTATACCACCCGTGAAAGCACACTTCTCTTGTAACGATGCCATCTTCTAGGGATGGATGCACACCATTAAGCCAGCCCGTTACGCCAGCCGTACATCTGTGATGAGGTATGCAGGTGTCAGTCATTCTTGTATATAAACTTGATTTGAACCGATACCAGCCTGGCGCGAGGGCATGGTCCGATTTGGAGCCTCGGCTGTATTTTTGGTGCCGATCAGTCTCATTCAGAAGATTGTAATTGGAACACTCCGGTGGAGCTGTATGAACAGAAACAAAAATAGCTGTATGTTATTTGACATTACCTTTAAACTCTGAAACAATTCAGAGCAGTACGAGAGCAATAAAATAATAGCAGCAAGGCACCTAGTTGGACATAAGTTTATCAATCCTTTGCAATCAAGTCAGTAAGAAAGTAGATAAGTAAGGATGGATGGAAGGGAGGAAGGAAACCTTTATTTACCGAAGGTAACATTTGACATTAATTAAAGTGATTACTTCATAATCCTCAAACTAAATAAAATAGAAGACTATGAACACTATACACAGACGTATTAAAACCATTCGGTAAACTAAAGAAGACAGAGTTTAAAATTTCTCGCGTTTGTACTCCGTTTCAGGTTGGCATTCGTCTACAATCACCACATTGGCTAGATTGAAATATCATCTGACACAAGTACGTTAAAATGTAAAGGAACATTTGTATTTAACAAATAAAGAAGCCTCGATTGTGCTCTGTTCTGTTGTAAATCACGCAGGAAGCGACTAGAGAACGAAAGAAGTGTTGATAGATTTCATATTGCCGTGCGTCTGTTCAGTAATAGATCATCGATGACGTCAAAATGTGGTAAGAACAAAAAAGTGGCACACGAGGAGCAGCCGAGCGTGTCACTGATGTTCTTACCACATTTTGACGTCATCTGTGATCTGTTACTGAACAGGCGCACGGCAACATGGAATCTATTTGTTTTATATAATAAAGAAGCAAAAGTTGTTAATGGAGACGTCATGTATGCGTCTGTCCTCCAATAGATCATAAGAAAGAACCAATCAAAATGCATGTAGAACTCAGCTTATTATATAACTATAGTTAGACAATAACTCAAACAATTCAATATATACAGTACGATGAAAAACCCTCACAGCGTAGTGAAGTTAACACTAGGGTATGCTTTCTGTTCGACCACAGTAAAGTGAAAAGCTCAAGGGATTAAGTTGATACTCTGTGGCTCTCCGTAGTAAAAGAACTTCGCAGTTGCGTAAAAACCAACTGACGGCAATGCGAAAAGAAAACCTTAAAATAATTAGGCTTTGACAGAGTTTGAATCGCTGACCTCTTTTTCATTCTTTCTTTCTTTCTTCCTTTCTTTCTTTCTTTCTTTCTTTCTTTCTTTCTTTCTTTCTTTCTTTCTTCCTTTCTTTCTTCCTTTCTTTCTTTCTTTCTTTCTTTCTTTCTTTCTTTCTTCCTTTCTTTCTTTCTTTCTTTCTTTCTTTCTTTCTTCCTTTCTTTCTTTCTTTCTTTCTTTCTTTCTTTCTTTCTTTCTTTCTTGCTTTCTTTCTTTCTTTCTTTCTTTCTTTCTTGCTTTCTTTCTTTCTTTCTTTCTTTCTTTCTTTCTTTCTTGCTTTCTTTCTTTCTTTCTTTCTTGCTTTCTTGCTTTCTTGCTTTCTTTCTTTCTTTCTTTCTTTCTTTCTTTCTTTCTTTCTTGCTTTCTTTCTTTCTTTCTTTCTTTCTTTCTTTCTTGCTTGCTTGCTTGCTTTCTTTCTTTCTTTCTTTCTTTCTTTCTTTCTTTCTTCCTTTCTTCCTTTCTTTCTCTCTTTCTTTCTTTTATTTTGTTGTTGGTTTTTTCCCTCGGGTTTTCTTTTTAAAGCTTTTTCCATGACTGCCATGGTTTTTTATGTCACAGGGCCCCAATTAAGTTCCATTTGATCATACTGAGAAAATGCCTAATGCCTTAACTTGTCCCCAGTCGCCCTTAATTGGGCTCGTCCGATCAGTATGAGTGCTGACGCCTGGGAACTAGGCTGCTTGCTGCTCAAAGCCCTCGTTTCAAACTTTGCCATTCTTGGCGTTTTCCTCACTCATGTATACCTCGGACTAAATGACCGCAGCCTCTCAATTTTACGAAGGTTAACTTACTTCGTGCCTTGCTCGGAAAGTGAACAGAAAGAATTCTTTACCCTTCGATTATTGCGCGGGACGTCGTCGTTTGGTCACTGTACTTAAAACATGGCAGACGTTTATAGAAGAAGCCGTACCAGGGACTCGGCTTACCGACGACATCCGCAAAATTTTTTATTTATTTTAATTTTGTTTTGGAAGGGGGGGGGGGGGGGGGGTTGGGTTGTTAACAAGCACAGATATGCGAATAGAACAATAGTTTGCAATATATCAAGACTCCCCTAGACTCTTTATTTTTTACCCGTGCATGTGAAATCTTTCATCGATCCGTGGTTCACATATACGATAATTCCTATTTTACATTGACTCAGAGTTTAACCTCTCCACCAGCAAGACAAAAGTCATTACTTACCTATTTCACAGTGATCACCAAGATATCCCGGATGACAGGTGCACTTGTATGTCCCAACTCGGAGTGAAATCGGTGAACATATTCCATTATTCAGACAAGGCTCGAAGGAACACGGATTCTGGAAACGGCAAAATTATATCATTAGGTTACCTTCCCCTTCTCTTAAAGGGGCACTGAGTCGGCGATTGTGCTATATTTTGGTCAAAACGTCTCTAATATTTGACAAAGAACTTGTTTTGTAACCTGAAATTGCTCTTAGAACGGAAAGAAAATGGTAAAAGGTTTCCCTCGTAGGAAAAAAACACAGTATCAATTTTAGCGACTTCTCTAAAATATACGGGAAGAACTTGAAAAAACTGGCCAATTTTTTCAAGTTGCAATTCATTTTCATCCTAGTCATCCGCCGCCAAACATAATTAATAGTCGTTTCTGTGTACAACCATTATTTTAACGATTCCATTGAAACCAAGAGAGGATACCTTCATCCTCTCTTGATTGAAACAAATACGCTTTTGGTTAAAAAGTTGTTTGACACTCAGAATAGCTGAAACTGCCCCCTTATTGCGATTATTATTTTGGTGGGCACTTTACAGTTTTCTAAAGCAGATCGTTTCCGTTCGTATTAAAAGTCGCTAACCATGTTTTGACCAGACGTAGACGCCATACTTGTCAAGAATTCGAAATGTAAATCGATCCTACACCCACAGAGGATGACTTATTATCAAATGTTTATTTTGTTAAGGTTAATTTACACGTGCCGTTTAATTGGACAGATTTGCGCCAATATTTGGCAAAGAAACCGAGTGAGCGGATGAACATTTTTGGACTGATTTTTCTTATTAATCGTGCCGATTTTCACTCCCACGTTACACCAACAGAAAAAGCGGAAATCGACCAACAAATGTAGTAAGTTGTAATGTGGAACTATGCTCATGTTATTGAAACTATAAAATTGGTGCGTGTGAATTAGCCTTTACTCAAGAAATTAAAGGCATGGATCTCTTAGTACTACCCCCCTACCCCAAATTAAAGACGACAGTTTATTTTCTAAAGTTGATAAAGCCATAAAAGCGTAAGACCTTAGCAGAATAATTCGTTTGCAAATGTCATTAAATACAGGGAGTTTAAATAAGGAACAACGACGGCGACAGCAACGAAAACGTCACAAAACCACAGGATTGATTTCATGAGAAAATAAAGGTCCTGCAAGTGCGTTAAAAATTTTGGTACATTTTTTCACCAAACTCGGCCAAACAACAACGAGCTGAGAAATGACCAAATTAAATGTTTTGTTGAGAAAGTGAGCTCATGACGGTAAATTTTTCATTCTCTGTCTCAACTTGAACGCCGTTTCTACCTGCTCTGTTAGCGGACAGTTTGAATTGAAATATTCGCGTAATAGTAGTTATGAAACGCGAACTTATATTTTCAAATTCTCGTTCTTATTCCTAGGCGCAGACGTCGTGTGCAAATTAGGGCACGTCCACATGTTAATGTTTCATCCAAGAAAACATTTGAGCAATAATGTCTAATTTTGAAAATAAATGGCAATTTGTGCCAGTGAAATTTCCCCTGAAAAACATTATTTCTTTTTTCTTTCTTTCAAGTAAAATTATCTTAACGTTTCGCGGCAGACAAATGATGCGCATTAAAGGAGCAGAGTCACCGATTTTTAGTGTCACTTTGAACAGCTATAAAACATATTTGAATCGATGGAAACGTTGAAATAATGGTTCAGTTTTGTTAAAAATAAACCTACTAGTGAACAGAAAAACTAATATTCATTACCTTTGGCGGCAGATGGCTAGGATGGAAATGGGTTGCAACTTGAAAAAAATTGGCCATTTTTTTTTTCAATTTCTTAATCTTGTGTATTACAGAGAAATCATTGTCCGTGTAGAAATCCCTTAATATTTTCCTCCTGGTTTTCTAACTGAAAATCTCAGTCAAGTTAGGAAAAAGGATCTTTGTCAAATATTTGAGCAGTTTTGCACAACACACAGCAAGATATCTGTGACAGTGCCGTCAAAAAGTTACAAATTAACACTATGCAAATATTCTTCCAGAAGGCAACAAAAAGTACCGGCGTCTTGAGTTCACGTTACCTTATAACCTGCATACGTCACTCACATCAAGCGTGATGACATTTCCCGACATTTACGCCCCGACGACAGTTTAAGGTCGAGCACCTCTAACTTCTTGGGTAAAGACTAAAGAGATGTTCCTTAATTTTCTAGACTAAACACAAGGTGTCGGTGACGTTAAGATGAAATCGTAAAGAGCGCAGCCATTGAATTGAAAACCACGAACGGTCGGCGCCTTACTGTGATACTATATATCAGGAAAAACCAGCGAGTAAATTTGAGAAAAATACCTAAAATGTTGTCTTCTCTATTCCCAGGTCTTTTTAAGTCCTTTTAAACACATTTGTGTATTAATAAGCTTATATAGTTTGATCTTTTTGGATCCTTTAGCTGAAAATTGAAGTTGCAGAAAGTTTTAGGGAACGGAACCTTGTTCCCCGAATTTACGAGCAGTTGTAGGCTTTACGAAAATGCTAGTTGACTTTATTTCGCATTTTTAATAACATCACATTTACCCTTTCGTAAACGAAAGGAATTAGCTTTCTGGCCCAGTGTTACAAAATTTGAAGCCGACAATCGGCGGAGGAAAATTTTAGATTCTCTCCACATCTAAATCCGAATTTCTTAGTCGATTACGACATTCCGAACAGATATCCACAGAAGTGAATCGTTGGGTGCCCATAACACTATTAAAAAACTACTATGTATTATGCTGTGTAAACTAGTTTTTACATTTGATCTGTAGATGACGACTATTCAATTCTGATGGAATCAAAGCCAAAGTACTTTCCTTTGGTGCTGTTTATACGCTTTATGGAGTCGTTCTTACTTTTGAATCTGCGTCCGTGGGAGAAATCCTATTGTTGACCATTCAAATAAAAATATAGAGCAAGAAATTTTGCGTGGTACTATTCAAAATCAACGCGAGGTGCGGTGCCAATCTGAATCTAAGGATGAAGCTATAAAGTATGACTGTTCAAATGACAGCCTTTGTGCAGTACTTTCCCGTGGTTTTGTTAAAAGGCTAGTTCTGTACAAGATGGATTGTTTTCAGTTTGAGGACTGAAGGAACACAAAATACAATTAAGTGGGATCTTTGTCGTCGAATTTCCAATACCAATAAATTACTGAATAATTCTCCATTAGTTTCTTTGGTTTTAAACGTGTCATTTTTGTACTGGAAACTGCGCTTTTGCTAGTTTTAAACTTAAGACCATTGAAAACGTACCAAAAAAATGTTAAATTAGACGCGGAGAAGATTGCTCACTTACTGCCGATCCCCCATGTTGTTTACGTATTTTCTCTGTTGTGCACGTCGGCTTTTATTTCGCCTCTTACCTTCAATATCAGGAAGTGGTGAAACTGTGAATCTGCGATTAGCTGTCCTTCATTTTCATAGCTGCTAGAAGGAAGAAGATCACAGCGGATTTTCTTGTCACCATCAGGGTTGACAGCCGCGTTGAATGAGACGCATAAAGTGTTTCGAATACAAGCAAAACTGCAGTCCACATAGCTGTTCGCGAGTTTAGACTGTAAGCGTTTAACTTTTAGAATATGGAAACGGTGAGATTCAAACCAAGCTGTTACAATTTCGGCGTTTGTAAATAGCTTGCAGTTGAGACTCATGCAAATTATTGCTATAAAAGTGACTAAAAGCTTCATGTTTTTTACTCGGTGGGCAGCTGTTTGAGAGATAAATCTACTCGCTGATCAAAAAATATGTTAATTTGTGTGGAAATGTCTTAATGTTTGTCGATCACTTGTCTTTTTCACGGCATTGTAAAAATTCATTTGTTTACATACCTTTTATAAATATTTACACATGCGTATCACGTAACAAGAAGCCTGGGGGAGGTTTAAGACGGTGTTGAGTGGTTTTCCACCCGCACTCGGCAATTCTCATTGACCTTGCACTGTTATGAGGCAGAGCGGGCATACCCCGGCCATTTGACAATTTTCCATGCTCGAAGAGTAGATCATTTGACGTAATAAGCCAACCAGAGGGTGATGGATTTGAGCATTACCTGGATGGGGTGGGGTGGGGTGGGGTGAGGAATTTGAACCTGAAGACGTTACCTCTTTTCCGGCGGAATAACATGGCTCCTTTTTCAAGGGGAAAATGCCGCTTTCATGAGCAATTGGCTCGCAAAAAAGGATCTCAACAAACGTTTGCAGTGTTTTCGAAGGTTTGTATAGAAAAATTGATTGAATGTAAATGAACCAGTTTCCAAATAGTGTATTCAAAATTATAAGGAACATTTGCTTTTGGCGAGGGGCATTTGATTGTCAAATTCGGTGGTAGGGTGGGCGGGAATTTTAACAAACCAATTTTCATAGGGAGGCATGTTGAAGTTTGAATTGATCGGCGCATTACAAAGAATTGTGACCTCATTTTACATATTATATATTTACTCATATACTCTCTGAGAAACCAACGCGTGGCCGACAAGAGCCTCAAGCAGTTTAAGGTCTGGGTTAAGGGCTTTTAAGAGGAAAAATGGTTTATTCGAAATAACTTTAACAAATTGAATAACACTGAACTGAAATTTGGCAGATGAAAAGGTATTATCATCCTTAACATTTCTAAGCATAATAAGTAGTGCTATAGATCACGTGACATGTCACGTGATCTTTTCCGTGAAAAATCAAAGATTTGACAGGCAGGCGACGGTTTTAGAGAAAACATCAAACAAAAACGCTTTTCTGATGAAGATTCAATATCTCCAGCCCTTCACGTTTGGAATGATCATCCACTGTTCTCTAAAACAGTTGTCAGGACAAAGGTCATATCTTCGTCCAAAATTCAACCTTTGATCATTAATTACTCCAATTTAAAAACTTGAGGACAATCATTCCAAACGTAGAATGTTCAATATTTTAAATCTTCATCGCAAACGCTAATTCAGTTATCTGTATAAAAAAAATTCGCCGCCGTATCTCCGATTTACGAAAATTTCATTTTCTTTTAATTAACTGATATGTGACGTGATCAAACTTATGCGTTAAGGCAAAGGAAAACATCGATGTTTACTTTTAAGGAAAATTTCATCCTGTTCTAAGCAGTCAAACCGAAGATATAGAGGATCATTCATATTTTCTCAACACCCTTCAAACCCAGACCTTAAACTGCTTTAGCGGTGGAAACCAGGATTCGCGCGTTGTAAATATGAAAGTCGTGAAGGGGAAATCACTAATATACCTGTCGTAAATTGTACGTCAAAGCCTGTCTTCTTTCAAATTAACTTACCTGTCGCCTGTTGTATGAACACCTTTGAGCTGTCATGAATTCAGAGTAATAACGTCGAACCTCCTGACCTGTCTTGAATTGTAATCCCTGTCGTAAATTCTAATAATGGCTGTCGTATTTTAAAATTAAAAGTATGTAAGAACGTATCTATCGCAAAGTGTACTAGAATAACACATTGTCGTGTCCGAGTCAGACGTACTCAACGGGAACTAATTTTTAAGCAAAATACTGAAAACGTTGTTTCATTTCCAAATTTCAATTCGATTTGGATTATTGTCGAGCACTTTATCACGAGCCTCCGGCTCGGGAGATTGTGCAAGCACTCCGCGTGTTATTGACATTAAATAAATTACTTTACTTTTACTTTGCTTTTCCAAATCGTTTTGTCACCTTTGAAAGTCACATTTGTGTGAGCTTTTACAATTTAAGTTGCCGGCAGAAAGGTTTTAGGGAACAAAACCTTATTCTCCGAGTTCAATAGCTGTTGTTGGCTTTACGAAAATAGTAGCTGATCTTTTTTGTATTTTTGACGATATATTTACCCGCTTCGAAAGCGAAAGGAATTTTTAGCTGACATATTGCCAAAGTAAAAACTTAAGATTTTCTTTACAACTAAATTTTCCAAGCGATTAAAACAGATATCCACCAAAATAATTAATGAAGCGTTAGGTGTTGTCTATCGAAAATTTTAACAACGCCGCACGTTTCGTAATTTGTAACAATCCGAGCTGGCTAAGTCATAATAACATATTCTTGTGCCTTACAACACGTCTTGAAAATGTACAATTATTGATTTCTTTCTAACAAATTTAATCATCTCGTAATACAAAATTGTTTCAGGGCTTTCCAACTATGGACGCTGCAGCGAAGCACTCCACCGAGAAAACTGGGATAACATGTGCTAACCTACATCTTATTTCTAAATTTATCTTCTGTCAACACAGCTTGTAGGGTTGTTAAAAAAAATCATGTTCTTGTTCGACTGTGTTCTCGTGCTATTTGTCAGCTCTTACCGTTCTTGGTGAGTAAAAAAAAAGATAATTAGATCATGTAAATATTGCACTTGGTCAGTGCTTGGGGAATTTCTGAAGAAGCGCTAGTGCTCGTGTAAGCAGAATATCTCGCAGAAAAAAAAGGGGATGTTTTAAGAAAGGTTCGCTTCAGTTCAAGGTGTATTAAAACTGTACGTCCGGCGAATAGTAGTGGCCAGGCATCAAAAGCTTCATCAGACACAGAAAACGCGATCTGTTCTGAGGCAGAGTTTCACACGGCGAACGTATAGCAAATGACCTAGCACAATCACGACGGAATCTTTCAGAAGCTCAGAGACTAGACTGGGTAGAAGCACCCGACAGATGTGCGAAAAATCCGAGTAGTGGTTCGATTCCTATCGAGAACACGGATATTGTTGATTTTTTTCAACATGCTTATCGACCAATCCCCTGACAGAACATGTTGTTTCGCTCCCGTTAAGTGAGTCACGAGCGGCGAATTTCAACTTCTGAAAACTTTGGTTTTCTATCAGATTTTGAACGATTTTCGATTTCTGTTTTGAAGTGCTACTGACAGAGCCGAAGAAACGTCAATCTGTGTTTACACAATGACAAAAATCTGGCCATTTTCACATCTGAAAACCAAACAAAATTTTGTCTTATAAGATGGGTTTCCAGGGCAACACGCCATTAATTTCCCCGTTCTAAGTGACTGACACGGTCTTTTGCCCTTAAAAGGAGAGAAAAACGCTCAAGGTTGTCGGCCGATCTCGTATTCAAAATACATTTTTCCACGAGCCGAAAATCAATAATATCCAAATGTGAAATATTCAAGTTTGCAAACCACTTTTTGCTATCAAATATATTCGAATTTCAGAGAGCCACTAGTAAAGGGCTTGAAGGTGCGACATGTAGCTTTCTTTCGATGTTCCCTTTCTGGTGCCAACAGAACCGAAGAAACTTCAAGAGCTGTGTTTACGCATAGAAGAAAATCAGCTGAAAAGTTATTTAAATTTTGCCTTATCAGATAAGATGCCAGGGCAACAAAAAATATCTCTCTCTCTTAGTAACTGAGTTCGAGGTCCTTACTGTACGTTACGGACCGAGTTTTTTCCGGTTGATTTATGGCCCAAACGAGAAGCGCGCGTGCCATAAATCAACGAAAAAAACCCCCGAGGATCCGTAACTTATAGTACGGACCGAGAAAACGAGGTTTGTAAGATTTTTATTAATGTTGCGACAAACTTTCAAATGTAGTGGGCTGTACAATGAAATACTGCCAAAATTGACCAATCACACCACGCGTAGTAACTCAACCTCGTTCCCAGGGTCTCTCTTCTTCCCGCCCCAGCGAGAGAGAGAGAGACCCTGGTTGGAGCTGGTCACGTGACAGCACACGACAAACTTCTCCCCAGTCGGGGTACACTCGCTCAATTATTTTATTTGCAAGAGCCGATCAGAGATTTTCAAGCGGGTGCGATTTAAGCAAGCGAAATGCAAGAGATTTGGCGCAGTTTCATGCCGTCTGCAAAAATCGTATATTAAGTACAATCTAGGGAATTTCAAACGGTCAAAGAAGTAGAGGTTTATCATAAATTCTACAACTTGAACCGGAGTAATTTATCTACACTAGTTGGAACTGATTCCATGAATTCTACCAGAAATAGCATTTATTCAAGCTTTAAATAAACTGCGGTAATAAGTACATCTTTTGCGCATTATATTATTAATAACAGCATTATAATTCATCACTCACGAGAAAATACCAATACATTCTTCTTGTTAATAGTAATCTGTTTATTTACATGTAATTCGCGAAGCACAATATTGAATATTTATTTGGTCACCGATTTCCTGTGATTAAATACACTGTAAATGCATTGTTTTCGATCACAATCAGCGCTCTGAGCTCAATATTTTTCGTTCAACTACGTCTTAAAGTCAAGAACGTAGGGAATAAACTAAGATGAAAAGTACCTTTGAATTATATTCACATGCGGCTTGCTTCAGTCCGTTGGTGTTTCTGAACACTTCGCCTGCTTACATTCTATTGCCAAAAATTCTTGGTGTTCCATTCGGCAATATTAAAATTGATCTTCTTTCCCATTTCACCCCATTTGGAGGTCTTTGGAGCTCTGTTAAAAGGCGTAAAGCCAGCGATACCTCTGTTCTAATCACCATGCCTGTTTAGGTTTTGACTCAAGCGTCCTCCATCGTCTGTCGGTTTCCCTCTGGCGTCCCGAAACGTTACGACTGTTTTTAAAATAATTCTTTTGGATTAACAACACTCTACCCGAGTGGAAGAAACGTGAACCTCTTCCAGGTCTCCAGTGAGCGTGTGATGTAGAAATGCTTGGTTGTAAAACCGCTTGTTGTCGTAAAGTTCGTAGCTGGCTTCTCCGTCCTTCTGAGAAAGCGACAACTGCATACTCTACTACCCCTCCCTAACGACAAATTGTGTCAAGCACCCAGATTTTGGGTGCCACGTGACCAGCTCCAACCAGGGTCTCTCTCTCTCTCTCGCTGGGGCGGGTAGAAGAGAGACCCTGGGAACGAGGTTGGTAGTAACTGAGACATATAATAAAATCCCTTATTTCAGAGTCATAAGCTTTCGACATGGCTTCGTCATCAAAAAGGGGATAAACGTCTCAAGATAGCTTAAAATCGGTCGAGCAATAGTTTCAATCATTTGTGGTCTCAAATTCGCCAAAGTAGCCATAAATATAGGAATGAGTTAATTCATTTTTAGTGTCAAATTCGTGAAAATAGCGAAAATCGAGAAATAAGCTCATTCCCTTTGGTTCTCTTTTTTCTGTTTTCAAATTCTTCAAAATAGCCAAAAACGAAAAACAAGTTCACACCTTTCTGGTTTTAAATTAGTCAAAAGCCAAAAGTCAAGAAAGACGTTCATTCATTTCATGTCTCAAATTCGTGACAATAGCCATAAACAAGCATAAATACAGAAATAAGTTCAATCTTTTCTAGTCTGAAACTCGTCAAAATAGCAAAAAACTTGAGCAATAGCTTCACTCCGTTCTGATCTAAAATTCGTTAAAAGCGCCAAACATTGGTCTGAAATTGGTCTGAAATTGGAATCGAATAATAACTTCACTCTTTTCTGGTGTCAAATTTTTAAAATAGCCTAAAATCGAGCAATAAGTTGACTCCTTTCTCGCCTCAAATTCTGCCATAAGTAGGGTAAGAACTCTCCGTTACAAGGAATTTTACTGAATGTGAAGCCTACGAACTACTCCTTAAGGAGAAATACTTTTATGTACCCTAAGGTAAACACTGGACGCCTCAAGCTATCGTTTGTTAATAGACTCTTCATTCAGTATGTCTTTGAAAACTTGTAAAAAATAATAGATAAGGCAGATGGGCTTCGGATTTTTATACAGTTTTATATATGTTAATTTATTTTGTTGTTACTATTTATAACTTTAAGATCATCATGAAGCTTAAGACTTATTATTATTATTATTATTATTATTATTATTATTATTATTATTATTTATTTTTTACAGTGAATTGTTGTTAAGTAACAAAAAAATTAAAAAGCTATAAAATACATAACATGATGGCTTATCTTTATTCTAAAGAAAGTAATTCAGGCTGAATTGAGTTGTAAGGACTGTTCGTCGTTCTGTGGATCCATCATCTCATATTTATCCTCCTCAGACATAACTAATCAATTGAAAGGTAATGTGACTGCATGCCATGACGTGAAAATCACGTGGCCCGTCAAAGACCCGGAGTTGACTAATGACCGGCCCTCGGGACTGGCAATGAGAACAAAATGCCCCACTAATGCTCGGGGGAGTAGGGGAACAGGGAGGGGGGGGGGGGGAATTCTGGAATAGCCCAATCTCGATATATTAAAATTCAGCCTGAAACAATAACATCACTTCGAGGCTAGGGGGAATAAATTGTAGAGTATATATTGGTTTATTCCCCCGAGCCTCGCAGTGACGTTTATTGTTTCAGTCTGAATTTTAATATATCGAAATTTGGCTATTCACTGATGCATACTGAATTGTAACAGAGGTTTTGGGAGAATTTGGCTCTGTTGCTGAGCGAGAGATGCCCTGTTACCTTCCGAGATTCTCTTTTTACATCAGGTGAACCAGATATTCTTCAAGCGTTTATTACAGATATTCACCTATTCTGTTACCGACAGAACTCAAGAGCTAACTTTTGTCACATAAGACCCGTAGCCAATAGTATTTCGACAACTTAATTTCACTTGCGCAAGTGAAGCAAATAGAGGATATTCTAAAGATATTACTTTCCGCGCCGTTACAACCTGGAGCCCATTTTTTATTCGAAAGAACAGCAGTTGTTCAACACCTTTGTGTTTTACTTGACGGTTACAAAGGCTCCGATATTTTCTAAACTAAGTGAGATCTACTTCACATAAGTACGTAAATTATGATAATCCGGGTGAGTTTAGCCTTGAGAAGTACTGCTTGAGCTGGCAGTCCCTCTCAGAACTACACTCACCCGGATGATCATAATTTACGTACTTATGACACGACTCCTGGGTTCAAACCATTTACAGATCAACTTTTATTAAAAAAAAAATGTCCTCTAATAAATCACATGTTGCTAAAGTAAAGCAAGATCGTCAACTCAATTGAAGTTAATGTTTCATAAACTAAATAATATAAGTATACAAAATAAAGTTTTCAATGTCAAAACCACACCACGTTGCATCTATCCTGAATTAAGGACGGTGCCTACTAATACCGAGGTATTTTTGCGCAGTTTATGACTGTGCGGGAAAAGTAGATCGCTCAGCAAGGGCTATTGGAATCCATAAAGAAAATTGGGGGTAACCACCTATATTTCAGAGATTATTAAGCAATAATAATTCTAAAAAGCGCTAAAATACAAATAAACGTATGGCATTTTTGTTACCAAATTGAAGCTTAATTATCTCTGAAAAATGCGTGGTTACCACTAATTTTCTCTTTGGATCCCAATACCCTTGCCAAGATCTGCTTTTCCTGCATGGACATAAACAGCGCAAAAATATCTTTGTTTTAGCAGGCACGGCCGTTAAGAAATCCGACTTTCTCGAACCATCGTGAGATGCGCAGAACTCATACGCAGTAGCAAAAGGAGGCACCATCCTTTGAAAAAATTTAGGTGGAAGTAAAAGAATGAAAAATTAAAAATGTGTTCTTTCTTGGTATACGACAGATTAACTATTCGCACGGTGACACCTGTCTAATTTTAGCAGCACATAACTTGTCATAGAATGGCCGGCTTTCTTCAATAGCTTTGATGACGTCAGTAGGATACGTCACTTCCGGCTTACTGGATGCGTCAGCGGTTTTGCTCATACTTGGCTTGATAAAACCGCTGCTGTTCATGGCGCCTTGCCGCCAGGCTTGTGCCCAGCCGTCGTGCCAAGCTAGAGGAACTTCATCTGCTTTCCATGACGTCATGTGATCATCATATAAGATGCCTACTCCATCACAATAAGCCTTCATGATCTGCTTTGGTGACTCAAGCAAATCGTCGGCATTGACAATAACAGGATTGGGGTCAAGGTTCTCTTTAATAAACTCGTACATCTCGTGAAGTTCCTTGAAGCCAGCCTCATTCGGTTCAAAGTAATCCCACCCAGAGGATCTGATTTCTGGATTTTCACTCATACGGTACAGCGAGGGGATTGACTTTTCGGGATCTCGAATGAGAAACGAATGTTTAGCGTCAGGAAAGAAATCCTGTAACATTTTCAATCTTCCTTTCACGGAATAAGCCATGTCTTTGATGAAAACCAAATCGACGTTATTGCTGGTAGATTGCTGCAATATCACCTTAGCCACGGCTTCGTAGCTTCCACTGGGGTCAACCTTCTGAGATTCATAGCGCCGGCTTTGTCTTTCCGGTCCAAAGTAATACGATTGTCCAAACGGTTCGGACATTAAACAGGTGTTGGATAAAGTCATAATTGAACGCTCAAACGCTGAGGAACACGATCGTGGTGTCGTCCACAGGAAAACAAGCTTGCTCGGTGTCTTGCTTTGCATAATGATAGACTGCGATGGGCCCTGCAAAAATTGGTAAAGTAGTTCATTTAATGTCATTACACTCTGTTTTTTTTTTATAAGAACGTCTAATTTTGGAGCTGAGGCTGAACGTTCTTATATTTTTTTGCGATTTGAGGCTGAAAACGTTCTTAAGATGTTCTTAAATTACAGATACACTACATGTATTTCAGTAAACTCAATGCGGACGTGACCAGGAAACATACTATCAAAGTGATTATGACAAACCGAGATGTGCGTCACCATTGTTAATGTTATACGAAACATGCCCTTACGTATTTTGGTTAATTTACATTTTGTACCTTGATTTTATATACAGATCAGCAAAATAAAAACGTTCTTAATCGACTCTCAGCCTGAGGAATGTATTAAAATACGTTCTTAAAATTTTGGTTTATCTCAGCCGCGACGTTCTTATAAAAAAGGCTCTTATAAAAAAAACAGAGTGTATATTAACACATGGAGTGCTTGTGCAATCTTTCGAGCCAGAGGCTTAATATAAAGTGCTTCATAATAATCCAGATCGAATTGGAATTTGGAAATGTTGGTTCTTGTTAAGAGGGGAAAACCAAAGTACCCGAGTAAAAACCTCTCGGAGCCAAGGATGAGAACCAAAAACAAGCTCAACCTATATATGACGCTGAGTCCGGGAATCGAACCCGGGCCACATTGGTGGAAGGCGAGTGCTCTCACCACTGCGCCATCCCAGCTGTCACCCAAAATCAAATATAAGCAGACAAATCACTTGAGATGTTTGCAGTATCGAAATTTGGTAAATTGTCACGGTAGCAACTACGACTCCAAAAAAATCATAAAAAGTGCAAGAAAGTGTGACCCGAGAACCCGAGTGACACACCTAACCACGCTACCCTTGGTGAACCAACCTTCCACGGATTTTTAACAAAACGTTTAATTTATACGTTATGGTATCTAATTGCATCCCCTCTTGTTTTCAATTGTAACTGTAACGTCTTTTGCCTTAGGGTCCACTTCTGTAATACCCCAGTGAATACCCTGAAGAAGAAAGGTGGTGCCTTTCGAATTATAGGAATAAATAAGCCAAATTAGGCCGCGGCTTAAGACAATCAGCGAACCTCCAAATCTGTTTATAAGTGGTTTATTTTAAGTAGATAAATAGTTTTCTAGTCTAGGGTGTGAGCCTTCTTGTTACCGTCAGCAGCAGACAATGTTTAGGTTCGACTGTTGGCAAAATTGAAAATGGCTTAGAACATGGTTTTGTTTAAACACCGTCTAAACTGTCCCATTAAGGTTACTCCAAACCTTCGAGGGTGCCTTCCCGAAAAAAATTCGTACGCGCGTTGTTTTTTAGGAAACCACCACAATCTATATATCGATAAAAAGTTTATTTAATGCAGAATTCAATAAAATTATAAGCTATTTTGGTTATTCCTCTGCTAAGGCGAAGGAAGCCGGTAAACAGTAAAATGACAGAGCGCCATTCCGTCGAATTAATCGGGTATCAAACGTGATCTCTGACGAAATGTAGCTGCACAGTGTTAATCACAAATCATCATTCTCTCAAAGGGTGTGAGCATTCCCCCGTATTCCTTTTGGTTTTCTTTTAATATGTCTGTCAAGTTCCAGTAAAAAAGAATTTGCAAACGTGTTGCTTTCCGAGGTTCCCCGTTGTTCAGTTAACTTTCGGGCCAAATTTCACGAAATTCCGTCAAGTCTACATACCCTATTAATTCATTTGAAGAGGAGGCATCTTGCAGAAATTGTATTGCGAGTTTTCGCCTTCTAAAGATTTAGAAGCATTTCACGCCTTCTCGGAGAATTATGTCAACAACGGGCTCACACTGTGAGCCGCCAGCTAATAACATAGTAGAACCCCTGACGTTCACAGGAAGCAGAATGGTGCTTCGCGGGAAAGTTAGACTGTTCACAGTCCTCCTATTTTTCCGTGGGATTCTCGAGACCGGTATGCTTCGATGGAGCTGCCGCCATCTTGGTTGTAAAAGCGAGCGCGATCTGGGGAGACTGTCTAAACTACCGAGGGGAGGGAAGTGGAGTTTGGAGGCGGCGGGAAAAATTTTTTCGCTTCCCATCCCCAACTATACTAACACCCACTCCCGCTCCCCTCGGTAGTTTAGACACTCTCCCCAGATCGCGCTCGCTTTTACAAACCAAGATGGCGGCGGTTCCATCGAAGCATACCGGTCTCGAGAATCCCACGGAAAAATAGGGGGACTGTGAACAGTCTACGGGAAAGTTATAGTTTTTCAGTCATGTTTTTCCCAGTTAGCTTCTGCGAGCACGTTTTCGGTATTACCTAGGGGAAAAAACGTTTAACAAAAAATAAACAAAAAGAAAAGAAGATAAACCGACAAGCAAGCGCCAATGCAGCATCATAGGGAGGCACTAGTGGCCGACATGAAAGCTATCGGGTAAGTTTTGTTTGTGTTCAGTAACATTGCAAGTCTTCTAATTGATGAGCGTATTTTGGTTTATAAACCAAGATGTGCAAGAATACTAGAACCCCCAAAGGCAATCTCCTACACTTAACCAGGGTCGACGATGTAATAAATGAGGTTTGAAAGCATGGTTTTATTTTTTTATTTGTTGAATATATCGAGAGATACGACTTTTTAAACCGTTTTGCCGGATTACACGTTAATCACACGCATAATTTCATACGCGTTCCACATGATAAAAACTCGCTTCCATTTTTCAATTGAAAATGAAGTTCTTATGAACAGTCTTTTATAGAATATTGAAACTACAATATACAAGGTTTTTAAATTTAATGAAAGTACATTTACAGCAATAACAACATAAGAGTTGCACAGTTTCAAGGTGAAATCAGGAAAAACTTCAAGTGCGCAGCGTGAATCGTGAACTTGTAAACAAAGCCGGAAACGAAAGTTTATGCGAATATTTTTCGATAAAAAGCAAACGCGCATAATAATATCTCATTGCATCTCATAGCACATTTCAATAGCTTTATTTTGGTGCAAGAACGAGAATTTTACGATGATTCAAACCCGAGCTATAGATTTTTGAACATTTTGCATCTTAAGTATCACGTAACACGCATCAACAGAGAGGCCGTTACGCGCACTGGAGATGTAAGAAAAACTAAACGTGTAGCTACTTTCGGTAGTACGTTTTCAAATAGTTTATTAAACAACGTTTTAAAGCATGGTTTTCTTCCGTTCAATAGTTCAAAAGATATGAATTTTCCAACTTTTGGTTACACTGACGTTAATGACTGACGCATAATTTCTATGCGTGCAAGATAATAAAAAACTCGCTTGAATTTTTCAAATGAAAATGAAGTTCAAATCGACATTCTATTATACAAGATTGAAAATAGAATATATAAGGCTTTCAATATCAATTAAACTACATTTGTAGCATTAAAAGGATAGGAGTTTCCCACTTTTCAAGTTGAATCAGTGAACAGAAGAAGTACTTTTCAGTTGTAGCATCGCGTTTTTGAGTTCTCTTTCGAGGAGCTCGTTTACAGCTTTCTCAGGAGCCTTCGTGTGTGCAGTCCACGAAACATTGCTCACTGGTCTAGGAAGATTCAAGATACTTAGCACCTTCTGTGCTGCAAAGTGATAAGAAATTGACTTGCCTATTTCCAAAACCGAGTGTAAACAAAAAATGCTAATAAGTTGAAATGAAGCCGTTGCCGCGAAAAGGTCGCTGGGGAGTCCACGCCTTACAGAGATTATGTCACCTTGAAAACTTATTAACTTTTTTTACGAAAATACCTTTTTCTCAATGTTCTCGCGCGTGTTTTAAGATTTTAAATAATTTGTTTTTGAAAATGTAAGTTTAATTAATTAACTTTAATTTGATCGAAAAATAAATTCGGCAAAAAGTAGCCCCTCGAAGGTTTGGAGTAACCTTAAGTCCAGAAAGGATGAGGAATTCGTAAGGTTATTACGTTCATACGGAAACCATCAGCAAAAATTCTGTTAAAAAGTAATTTTGGAACTCCACCAGGCTAAATATATACATGCATGTCTACTTTTCTTTATCTACTGTTTGAAGAACCGATTTCAGATGCGTTTCAAAATCATCAAAATTGTTGTTAGGTGGTCTATAAATGGTCTCCATGACAATTTTGTCATTGTCGTTGATGTGGGTCTCTATAAAAATACTCTCAAGGGCATTATCTTTTTGAAAATTCAAGTCATTTCGAACAGTATACATCTGATAGCCCATGTTTTCCTGTTGTTTTTGACAAACGAGTAACATGGTAAACGGATTAATGTCTCACTGTTATTGTGAAGCCACGTTTCACTGAAAACTTATACAGTCGAACCTCCACTAACGGCCACCTCTCCACAACGGCCACCTCTCTACAACGGCCACTTTTTTTTGTCCCGGCGGACAGTCCATACATTACCTCTTGTTTAAACCTCTCTACAACGGCAACGGCCACTAGAGTGCGTCCCCAACTGCCAAAATAACCTCTCGACAACGGCCAGTACTGCTCTTTTTGTAAAAACCTTTTTTTATAAGTTGATGCAGTAATCGACATTTGTCTTCGGAACATTACGTTTCTGTATCCATTTTAATGATATACGTATTTTGATTGTGTTCCATTTATATGCTGCAGTAAGCATAAATTGTCTACAATAATACAGCGAATGTTGCGAACCTTGCTCGTTTCGTCTTGTTAACATTTTGATTCGAAACATTATTTATGTTTCATTGTGTATTTTATCTGTATATATTATTTAAGATTGGATTGCCGTTATAGGCTACAGTAAGCATGAACTTGACACAATAAACATGTTGTACTTCCCGAAAAAAAAAAAAAAGGTGTCATATTACACCCCTACCTCCCCATAACGGCCACCTCTCCACAACGGCCACTTTCTTCTGTCCCCAAGGTGGCCGTTGTGGAGAGGTTCAACTGTATTTCAGTTCATCCACTTTGTTTAACAAGCTTCTCGTAATTAGATGAAACAGTGAAGAGTGGGATTCCTCCGAAAAACGACTAGATTTCACTTTTGAATTTGTCCTTAATATAGTACTCGCATTTCTCAATATCGTTTTTGATTACATTATAATAGCTTAAATCTTCTGATTCCGTCATATCTGAGTATTGTTAAAATGGATCGCATGTTATATTTTTCAGTTTATTAAGATCAGTCTCTTTCTCCAACACTTGGTGTGTGATCTGAATGGTGTTAAATATTTAAGTCATTATCTTTCATAGGTAGTGGCTTGCTTGCCCGGCAAATAGTTCAGTCCGTTAGTTCATCAAAAATATCACAAGCAGTTTTTTGACTTGCACAAATGATTAGACTGACACCAACATGTGACCAGTGAGTTCCGGTATCACTTTTCATGTTTTTTATCTCTTTTAATAATTGGTACAAATGATAAGATTAGACATTGCTCGTAAGTATAAGCTTGATTTACTAAATTTGCGCGACTCACAAGTCGATTGTGTCGTCTGCTGTCGGGAATTATGCGATGTGTCGTTAGGATTGATCTTTGTTGCAGATTACGTGATTTTGTCTTTGTTTGATTATAAGCAATGTGATTTGATAAAGTGTTAAGTGACAGACAACGCGTGGAAATCGAATAGCCTTGAACTTTGGAACCTTTTAATTGAAACCCAAGACCAGATGATTGATAGTGATAGAAAAGACAATAGAAGACATTAGAAGGAAAACCTTTGTAAGAACTTGAGCTCTTCGTGGTGAATAATAAAGAAGAAACAAATCAGTCGGGATTTTGTGTGAGTGTGTTGGGCTTTAAATCTTGGAGGCAATTCCCAACACTGCTTGACGAAAATGTTGTTGTTGTTTTGTTTTGTTTTTTCGGAGAAAAACGGTTCTTGTGTAGGTAAGAGTTATGTCTTCAATAATCTGATCTATCATCAGAAGATTCTTGCCTATTTTTGGATCTTTTTGGAGATAATTAACTTTTGAATATAACAAGGGTCGTTTCCCATACTAACAGTACCGCAAAAAGCACAGTTTTCAAAGTGAAAAGTCTACAACTTGTTTTTGTTATTTTTCCTTTATGCTTGATTTTTCGCTAAAATAATAGCTGGAATGGACTTTCAACTACAAAAAGCTGTTCTATCATCTGAAGAAAAGTACATTTTCGTACTGCGAAATGGCGGCTTCAGCGAGCCTACGTCATCAATTTGCTCTAATTGCGGAGCTTTCAGTCAACTTTTCTGCTCTCATGTCTCATAAATTATTTAATATGCGTAAAACGACCGCCGGTTTCCCCATAATGTGATGCAATTTACGGACCGTATTAAAACTCTTCCTTACGGACCGTGAGTGAAGTTCACGGACCGAACGAACTGTACGGACTGAAAACATAGTATTACGGACCGTTTAATACAGTGCGGGTTTATTAGACAACCTTCCTGTAATAGAAAGGAGGCGAATATGCTCCCGGTATGCTGCAATAATATATGGCCCGGAGCGAAAAAGTGGCTTTCAAGAACCCCACGAGGAAAAGGATGTTATGAATTTTCGAAGCAAAGAAATATAAAACTTACCTTGTTACTTTAGAAAACAACTGTAAACAGTGTGCTTTCGGTTGTGAGGAAATCGGCTGTTGTCATGAAACTGTACTGACTTCGAAGTGAATAATATAATTTACGTTACTTTTCCCACAGGTATTAGGTAACCCAAGCTCTATGACCTTTGTAACGTCACGTTGTAATTTGAGTTTCACGATGAGTGTTACACAATAGACCTCTTTCATAATGGAGGGCATAATTAGTATTCTTTTATGTGCATGCAAATAAGCCTTCTTGACCTCGCTTTTGAGTGAAAATACTTTTGCTTTTACACATGCTAGCGAGGCCAGGAAGGCTAATTTAAATGCATACAAAAGAATAACAATTAAGCCCTCCATTGACGAAAGAGGTCTATGGTGTAGCTTGGGCTTTCTCTGCTTTTCTTGATTTATGTCAGAAACCTATCATCCACAATCTATTGCGCTAATTGCAGTCACGAGACACGCACGAATTGTTTTGTTAGCTGTTTCTCTGTCCTCCGCAGACTTCCGAAGGGGGGGGGGGGGGTGGGGTTACTCCCCAAAATATTGGATAGGGGTGTGCGGCCCGCTTCCCAAAACCCTTACCCTGTTTATGACCAAAATCTGTGATTTTCCCTACCCTATTTATGACCTGACCAAAAATTTGATAGAAAATATTAACGGCAGACTGATCCCAACGGCGGAGGTGACAAGCTTGAGAGAGCAAACAACAAAAGCTAGAATAACTGAAATATATTTGTTTTTTAAAAAAACAAATTTTTTTGCCCGATATTTCGGTTTGCAATACAAACCTTCCTCGGGGGCTGAACGAAAAAGAAAAGTGAGAAACATAAAAGGATCGTTACAAAGAAGATTTAAAATATAAAATGCGTGACAATGATTGGTTGTTTAGGACTAAGTGTGAGACATGTCATTGGCGTGTTTCGTCCCTCTTGGTATAAATAGACGTGACGAAACACGCCAATGACATGTCTCACACTTAGTCCTAAACAACCAATCATTGTCACGCATTTTATATTTTAAATCTTCTTTGTAACGATCCTTTTATGTTTCTCACTTTTCTTTTTCGTTCAGCCCCCGAGGAAGGTTTGTATTGCAAACCGAAATATCGGGCAAAAAAATTTGTTTTTTTAAAAAACAAATATATTTCAGTTATTCTAGCTTTTGTTGTTTGCTCTCTCAAGCTTGTCACCTCCGCCGTTGGGATCAGTCTGCCGTTAATATTTTCTATTTGAGATAATTTGCTGATCCAGGTCTACAAGTGATCCGGCACCACTCATTGGTTTGTCGCTGTGGAATTGCAGATTTTATTGTAAAAATTTGATACCCTATTTATGACCTGATAGTGTCTGGTCAACTTCAGTTCAATAATCCCTGGAGCCCAGCGCGTGACCGGAGCGCGTGACAAGCCGTTGCAGCACGTATACAGTTGCCGTAAACATCATGATAAAGAAGCAGCTTCTTCAAAAAAAGAAAAAAAAAAAACAAAACAAAAACGAATTCAAGACTAGAGTGCAAAAATCGACACCCTATTTATTACCAAAATGGCAGCAAAATAGCTAAAATCGATATCCTATTTGTGACCAAAGCGGCTGAAAAACCCCTTGGCGCCGCACAAACCTATATAGCCCATATAAGGGAGTGTCCCCCCGGGTGCAGACTCCGCAGCGCAGAGGCCTCTTTCGCCCTCGAGCGGAGGCAAAAAAGAGCCTGGAGCGAGTGGAATAACAAGGAGCGCGGGGGACGATGGGAAGAGGACAAGGACCTCAAAGGCCATGCCAAAAACATCATTGAAGTAGAGTGGTTCAAAGGGGATTCACGAAACACTTTAAAAAGTATGAAATGTCACGTAAGTACGATGATAACCGTTGAGTAATAGGCGAAATTATAAGCTTTTATATGGGAAAAACGTTTCCTATAATTACGAATAATAAAACCACAGGCATCCCAAGCTAAAGCTGTGAGCGATGAACATCTTTCGTAATTATAGCGGTCATAACCTGGGTTTCAGGCCTTCCTAAGGGGAGGGGGAGTGGAGAGGGACGGGAGGGAGGAGGAGGAGAAGAGGCTCTTGCCAAATTTAGAGTTAGAAACCACAACCTTCAAATTGAAAAAGAGCTAAGGAGCTGCGAATGCTGCTATTCAAAAAATGTAGATGAGTACCATTTCTTTTTCGACTGCGTCTCATATGCTGATTTACAGAACAACTTATTTTACGATATTAGAAAATATTGTGATAGTTTTAAGGATTTATCAGACGAAGATCTAAATGCATTTTTCTTCAATAGCGTAGACCCCGTGATTTGTAAAAAATGAGCCATTTTAAATATCAAGCATCCTTGAGGCGTAATGATTTGTTACTCCGTAACTTATAATTAATGGTAATTCATAATTAAAAATCTGGGGTCTTTGTTTTCGTACCCTGGTCTTAGTTTTCGTAGTACCAGGGGTCTTTGTCTTCGTACTACGAAAACTAAGACCCTAAGTCAGCAAAAAGAACTGCTGACTTTTTATCGAGAATTTTCCAGCAGACAAGCCTTATCGACTGTTAGAATCTATTTTAGCTACAACATACATAGACGTTAATTATTTATTGACAGAATCCCAGAGTCATTTTCTGCAGAGAACGCGTTCTTTATTATTCTGTCACGCAATCCTAACTATTCTCGGTTTTCACTGTCACGCCGTTGAAAAACAAAAATCGAAACCATTCCATGAACGAAGTCAAGAAATTGACATGGTATAGAGGATAAATAAACAAGGCATCTGTCCAAGTGTCAGGTCTGTGCGGCATTCCGTACTCGAGTTATTTGACAAAATGTTCCACGTAAATTTATAGAGCTTAGTATGGAGACGCCATGTTTGTGTCCCTCAGAGGGACACAAACATGGCGGCCGGAAATACGAAAAAACATCTGGAGTTCACTTTTGCCACAAAAGAGGTTTGTTTGCCCTTAGGAATTTTCGAAAGTTGAGATTAATATTTCTCCTCAAACTTAAATTGTTTAGAATGCTGAAAATCACCCGAAGAGTCATTTTCAAGATACGGAAAAGCTCTGTCACGGCCGTCCTCCTTATGTCACGCACAATATAAACTCGGAAATTGAAACTGCTCTATTTTCAAAAGGAAGCACGACATCGAGCTAAGAAATTGTGAACAGACATAATTTTAAGTAATCTTTCCTTGAATGAAGGTAAAAATTTTGTAGGCCTCCCAGTTTTGAATTCTAGAATTTGGTGACGTCACGTGAAAACCAAGAATAAATCAAAGGCGGCTAGCGTTCGGATTCTGCCTACTGATCCAGAATAATATGCGTGGTAAGTTTACCCGAGGAAATCCTCAAGAATTTTACTACCAAATTAGCTCGCATAGCGAAACAGGACGGATAAGACGGGCCAGTAGTACTAGCAGTATAATAATGAAAAGAAACGCATGAAGTGTAACGTCCTATTATATCACTAAGCCTTGCTGCTGCTGAATGTGTGTTGAACTTGTAATTTCTACGGTTTTCTGTTTTACAGGGTCTTAGTTTTCGTAGTACAAAAACTAAGACCGGGTCTTAGGTCTTAGGTCTTCGTTTTCGAGGGTCTTCGTTTTCGTAACACCCGGCACCTGTGATCTGTTGAGCCTGCTAAAGATGAATGATGCAGGATGTGTGGGACATTCTCATCGCTCATTCAAACAGTACAAGAGAACGTTTAAATTATGATCTAGTGGTATACACTTGAATTCATTCAGCACCTGGGTGTTTGCTTCAAAGTTTGTGAGTTATAAATATGCTAGAAACATTTGAATTTCTAATGAATTGCCGTTTTCTGCTTCTAACGATTCAACATGATTTTTTTGAGGATACGTTCTCATTTCTTCCATGTAGACATGTGGCTTTAATAAGCCTTTCTTAATATAACTAGCCTACCTAATTAAATACATTGATGGGGTAGTTTTCAGAATACCCGGCCAACTTGGTCCATGGACAGTTGACAGTCAACTTAAAACTCTGCGGCCCTTGGTTGTAATCTACCTCTAGTCCCGATTTGGGGTGCATTCTTGTTTTTAGTCTGCATCAAAAAGGCCTTTTGCAATTTAACTGTAAAATTCTTGCATGTTGATTGTCTCGTAGCTAGCCTATTGTCTATAAGAGTACAGACAATAAAATTGAAGTCAGTTGTAACACGCGTGCTTTCTAAATGGGAAATATAGTCAATTCCGCTGGTACTTTTCAATGTTATTGTAAAGAAACAAATCGATGCCGATTTTCCATGATCTAATTACTCTCAATTAACTATTTTAACCACTCATATCAAAGAACAATTTCTTCTATCTTGTCCTCACTCATACTATTCTCATAAAAGTATTAATGTCAAGTGTTTGCATCTTTTAATTAAGTTTTGCGCTCGAATAGCTTTCAAAGTCAAATACCCTGCCATCAGAGGTTTCTTTCTGGCAAGTCTTTTAGCGTGTACGAAGTCGTTCACGTCTCAATTATTTCGCGTATTCTGTTTGTTTACTTCCCCGAGGGAAACAAGTAAACAAGCCGAATACGCGAAATACTGGAAACGCTAACGACTTCGTACATGCTAAAAGACTTTCTAGAAAGAAACCTCCGATAGCAGGGTATCTGTCAAAGAGCTTCAAAGGGATTAAGTCATCATATAATCGAAAGCGTTTTTGTTATGGACTCCTCCCGGACAAAACGGTGTACCTTTGTCAGGGGCACCCAACGGATCGTTTCGGTAAATTATCTGTTCGGAAGGCTCTTAATCCCCCACAGTTTTCTAAAAATAATTTTCGCCTCGAACTTTCGTGATATGGGAAATTTAAGGCCTGGTGTTTTCGGATTGATAAAAAGGAAAAAAGGTCAACTAAGATTTTCGGAAAGGAAAAAAGACCTAAGTTTTTTGGGAAATGGACAAAAATGCCCTAGTAATTTCGAAAAAACTCAAGTTCCCCTAGAATGACCGAACAGATAAAAATATTATAGCGCAGCTTGAAATGAATCTATAGAGCTTTAAAGGCACTCCAGATAGCCTAAAATAGCGTTTCAAAGGATCTGAGAGAAAACTCCCATTGGGTGCACTTGTTTTGTTTGAGTTAGAGTTGATGTTAAGGTTTTCACCATGTGATTAAGCGTGATTTAGTAACGGGGATAACAGTTACTTATAAATGCATAGAAGAGATCCCTACATCATATCCTCAACATCGGCAGCCCAAGCTCACGTTAGGAGACTCAGTTACGAGTGGTCGTTGAGAATCGGAACGCTAATATTGTACCAAAGTTAATTAAGGGACTGGTTATGAAACCTTGTCATGAAAACAATGGTGCTACAATTCACGTTGGAAGGGCCACGACCCTGCACACTCCTTTGTTTTAACGTTCACACCACAGTTGAACATCTTAACAGGAACGTTTCTATTGGTCAGCTGCTCCAGCACATTTCAAAATCTATTGTAGTTTGTGCACGGTCAAGGCCAGAAATGCTAACAAAAACATATAACGAAGACGTTTGCCAGGCTTCATAACCATTGCCTTTTATTAACTATGGTTGTACTTAAGACTTTGTGTGGGGAACAAAATACAATTAGTATTGTAGGTCACGAACGTCAAATAAAGCCATATTTCATCTTTCTTTCCATAAAATAAATGAAACTGTCTCATCTCCAGCGTAATCTTATATGATTGAACTCTGTACGACCACAGCGTCAAACCGATGAGTGGTGCCGGATCAGTTGTTCAACACCTATGTGTTTTACTTGACGGTTACAAAGGCTACGATATTTTCTAAACTAAGTGAGTTCTACTTTTCATCCGTAGGTAAATTATCATAATCCAGGTGAGTGTAGTCTTGAGAAGCACTGCTTCAGAGATTGCAATCCTTCTCAGGGCTACACTCACCGGGATGATCACAATTTTTGTACTTATCACATGACTCCTGGGTTCAAACCATTTACAGCTCTACTTTTATTAAAAAAAATGTCCCCTAATAAATCACACGTTGAAAGAGTAAAATAAGATCGTCAACTCAATTGAAGTAAATGTTTCATAAACTGAATAATATAAGTATACAAAATAATACTGAGGTATTTTTGCGCAGTTTATGACTGTGCGGGGAAAGTAAATCTTAGCAAGGGCTATTGAAATCCAGAAAGAAAATTGGGGGTAACCACACATATTTCAGAGATTATTAAGCAATAATAATTCTAAAAAGCGCTAAAATACAAAGCAACGTATGGCATTTTTTTCCCAACTCGAAGTTTAATTATCTCTGAAAAATGCATGGTTACCGCTAATTTTCTCTTTGGATCTGGCCATCCCTTCAATGCCGCAGAGAATTCCAAAAGTGCATACAGGTCTATAAGTGTATCAATGGCTTGGCCCCAGCTTATCTGCTAGATGACTTCCACTCCTCGGAGCAGATCCATAACTACAACACTAGGAACAAAGACCTTATTCGCCTGCCTCTTGCCGAGACTACTAAATTTCAAACATCTTTTAAGTACAATGCCGCCAAATCCTGGAACACTCTTCCTCGTAACTTACGTCATGATCAGTCTCTCACTAGTTTTAAACTGAGAGTCAAGAAACATCTAAATCACCTTAGTTAATTTCTCACATTCATGAACTCTTTGAATGACTTTTGCTTTCATTTCTATATTTGATTATTTATTCTTATTATTTTATACAGATCTCCATTTAAACCAGCTACGCTGAATTGGAATTTCTGTTTAAATAATGTATATCAATAAATAAATATACATCAATAATTATTCAGTAACAATTCCAGGGTTATAGAGGAAGTCATACGGGCATCATAAATGTTTTATACCGACAATAAAAATGACACAAAAAGGTCCACTTAGCCTACATCTCGAAAGAGTGTACCAGAAAGTGGAAGAGACAATGAAATTTCTAGCAGTGTTCCCTCTATTTATTTACCTTGTAAAAGAACTGAGGTTCTCCAGTCAGTTCGTTCAAGTTCGATTCCAGTCTGACGACTCTCTTTATCTGAATGTTACACGGCTGAAAACGACTTTTGTTGATGACATCTTGGACTGCAGCTTCACATGCCTTCAACAAACTCGTTGTGTTTCGTTCAACTTGGCGGTCGTTGCGAACAGTGAAGGGAAATTCTGGTGTGAACTTCTTCCATCAACCAGGTACAGCAACCCTCAGAGACTTACTTCAAACAGCCAATCTCGCCATTTCTACATTCAGGTTTGTAATTCGAATTTCTGGTGATGACAATCTTCCTTGTTGCCACTCATTTGCGAGGTTTAATTTCTGCCGGCTTATAAAATGAAATTCTTAAACAAGTAAAATTGATAAATATTTCTCGTCAGAAATAGATTTTCAACCGCAAACTAGCCTGTGGAACTACGAAAAGACCATGCTCATAAAAAAATTCCTATGCCCCTTTTAATCTCCTCATTTGATGCTACAGTACGAGTAAAGAGGGTTTTCCACCCAGTCCCAGCTTCGCGAGGTTTTGCGAGTCACGTATTTCTAGTTATTATTATTATTATTATTATTATTATTATTACCACTACTACTAATCCTGATCGGCACTCCTCCTATGGCAAAGGCCGCAACTCGGACGCGGACTCCTTCAATAAGGGCGGATACCGATTCCAGTCCAGCTTTTACAAAAGGATGAAGGACAGTTGCACACGGCGTTGCAGATGTTCACCTTACCCACCGGGCTGGCTAAATGGTGCAAGTCCATCGCTAAAAAATGGCTTCGTTGCGAGATTGGTGTGTATTCTTGCTCGTATAACTGCTGTTCCGGTAATGCTAATCGTGTGAGAGAACGCGCGGGGGGGGGGGGGGGGGGGGTTGCCACCCAAGCCAAAAGGCCGACTTCTGCGCAAAAGAATGAATGAGCTTGGACGATATCGCTTCCTATCTTCCTTACTGGTTCTGTCTAGTTAAATTTACACTGAAGTCATAGAGTTAATTGCTCAGCTTGCTGTAATCGTAATACGGTAAAATGAGACAGCTTGCTGTAATTTAGCTGATAAAAAGAGTAATGTTGTAACAACAGTAACAACCAGAGACGTATATACCACCTACTGACGTTCCACAATTCACTTGACTCAGAAGATGACTTCCGCTCAGGTTGTCGAAACGTCAGTCAAAGTCACCACAAACAGTCCCTCTCAGGACTACACTCACCCAGATGATCATAATTTACGTACTTATGACATGACTCCTGGGTTCAAACCATTTACAATTGTGAGTTCAGTCTTGTTACTTAATGATCCTTTTAAAAGTGCTGGAGGTAGCTCGATCTCCCCAAGCGAGTTTGTTCAGAGCTTCCCCGTTCCAAAAAACGTTTTACTGAAATCCCATCTCCCGGTTCTCCCGCTATCCAAACTCAGTAATTGGATTTGAATCGCTCTTTTTGCTATGGTGCGAAGTGACTGCATCCAATATCGTCATCTCCGAACAAACATTTTCCTTATCCTGTCACGACCTTTCCACTTCTACGAGGCCATTTTCAAGCGCGAGTAAAAAATAAAAATCTTAGCCTAAATATATTACAAACAGTTAAAAATCGGTAAGAATGTCATGAACGCTAAAATGTGATAAAATGTGTCAATGATAAGTATTTATAAAGTTAAAAAAGGACATAAAACAATGAACAATGAGGCAATACGTTTTTTTATACTTTAAAGCTTTTTCGAATTTTTGTCGCATAGTCATATCTGAAAAACGCCCGACTAACCGCACTTTCCTTTTTGAATTTTTAAAACATCCCTTGGTAAACTCTGCTCTCTCCGCATAGTCATAAACTGCGCATATATACCTCTGTGCTATAAGTATGATGAATAATCAGTGTTCCTGATAATGTTAAACGGCGGGAAATCTCACGTTTACAGCTAGCCAGATAAGCGTCATCGGAGTTTTGACCCATCTCACTTAATTTTGGCTATTTATGTTATGCCCCACTGAAAACTACTTTTCTGACGTGGACCCTCTGTCAACAGATTGTCATCATCATCATCATCATCATCATCATCATCATCTTGCCATCCCTCTCTCTTTGGAAACACTCAATAAACATGCCAGAAACAAAGGAGGCACGACGTTTATGGTTTGTTATTTTGTTCAATTTTCTGAAACTTGTTCAGCTCTCGGAGACTTTGTAAACAAACGCACTGCACTCTCTTGGCATGTCTTCCTTCTCATAATGAGGAACTTTCCCTTCACTAAAGAGTTTCCACCTTCCTTGATTTTCTAGCTCGACCATTTTCTCTCCGTACGCTTCTCTATCGGCTGAGCGCATGCTGAAACAAATCAGTCCACCTGGCGCGATCAGGAAACAAATGCAGATATCAAAATCCAGTCACTTGAATTTGAATTTTAGACGCTACACGGAAACTGCAACAATGACGATGATTGATACTCATCCGCCTACGTTTCGTACTTGGCCATTTATATATGTATGTTTGGTTGTATCAACAAAGTTGGTAAGGTAATTTGGCCACCGTTAAGAGACTCGAGTGCTGACGTTTCAAGCGTTACCTCAAAGGCGAATCATTTCTTCATTCAATCAGAACGGATTTGCTCTTACGCTCTTACGAAAGGGAATCATTTCTTCATTGAATCAGAACAGATTTGCTCTTACGCTCTTACGAAAGGGAATCATTTCTTCATTGAATCAGAACGGATTTGCTCTTACGCTCTTACGAAAGGGAATCATTTCTTCATTGAATCAGAACGGATTTGCTCTTACGCTCTTACGAAAGGGAATCATTTCTTCATTGAATCAGAACGGATTCGCTCTTACGCTCTTACGAAGGGCTAACACTTGTAAACGTCAGCACTCGTATCTCTTTACGGTGGCTGAATTACTGTATCAACACTGCTGTGAAAAAATAAACATACGTTTGTCCTCCCCCACCCCCACGACGCAGCGACACAGTTTCTTTATAAACTAACCCTCTTATCCATTTATATCCATTTATAAAAACTCATTTTTATTGACGGACTTTTTAGATTCTTCCTTCTCCCAATTTTAAACATTTTTAAAATTATCTCTTATTTATTCATTTTTTATTTAATTATTAAATATGTCTGTAAATAGTTGATGATGCTTAATTTTTAAATATTCTTTATATTTACAAATGTATGTAAATAATTATAACAATTCAGCCTTCTGGCTGCCATATGATTATCCACAATCTTTATCTATCTCTATGCGGGCCCATTACAAAGTTGCCAACATTTAAGCTATGCAATGATTGGGGCAGGTCAGTGAATTGCATGTTACTTGAGATTTGTAAGTATGAAACTGAGGATGTATTTGTAAGTATGAAACACAGAGCTGAGGGTTTTCAAGATAACGGTTATATGGTAAAAGATAAACTTGCATTTCGAGCCTGTTTTTTTCCTAGATGAGATGCTAGTCCATCGATATATCCTCAGCAGCATGTCACTTAAGTACCCTGGGTGAAGAGACACAATAATGTGGAGTAAACTGGCCTGGCTAAGAAAAACAATATGCCACAAAGACAACAGCGTGTGAGCCGCGTATCACCCATGAGAGGTAATAGAATTCTAATTGAATTTCTAATGCATGGACACCCGCGACCCTCTGGTCTTCCAACCCAAAGTCCCAATGGACCGAAGCGCTATTAAATCACAACACCACCGCGCCTCTATTTAACAATTATCCTGCGAAATTGCGCGGAATATCGCCTGATATTTGAGACATTTAGCACCAGGCTTTTCGGCAAAAACTTCAGACGGCGAACGGCTAGAGATCACGTGACGAGGCTCTGACGTTATAATTACGTTTGCGGTTTTCAACGTGCGTTTTCAACGTGGAGAGGTAAGTTTTCACGTAAGTCATTTACCTCAGCGATTTGAGTCGCACTTTTCAATTTTTTGAAACGTAAAAATGTCAGATTTGTATGTAGCAAGTCTTTATGTTGATGTTTAGGTGTAAACTAACGCGAAAGAGCGAACATGGAGCTTTATGTTGCTGTATGAAAAAGAGCACTACTGCTGTTCGCAAATTCAATATGGCGGCCACTTCAAGTGATCGGTGTAGCTAAAGCGGTAGAAGCCATAAACGTCAAACGCCAAACGCCTAACCTGAAACTGCAGTTTCCGGTTTGCCGTTAACGCAAAAACCCTGGTGCTAAATGTCTCTACTTAGCCGACGAGGCCTTAGGCTGAGTTGGCTAAAATCAGGCGATATTCCGCAAGATTGAGCGGGATAATTGTTTTATTATTCAACACATTGATAACAAAGCATAGGCTTATAGCAAAAAAGATGGACGCGATCTTTATTTGTCAAAAAAGAAACTTGAAACATTTTCCCGCCCGCTGACCGGCATGAATGAACGCGGCAGCTTTGTTCAAGTTTGAATGAAATCGAGAGCGTTTTGCATCAAATTATAAAGATGAGCACTCGTCTAGTGCGCCAATCGCTCCGGCAAAATTGTCCACAAATTTCTTGCCTCAAAAGCTAAAACCAGACAGTATTTTGAGGCTGCGAAGGATTTGTTGTGTCAGCCGGGCCGAGCTGAACAGACTGGAAAAGCTTTTCAACGAATTTTCTCGGGTGAGTGTTTCTTTGTTTACTACGCATTGTACGCAAGCAATTTCACGATCTTTCCTCAGTGTTTTGACAAACGCATCTAGTGCCTTGTTGCTTGCAAGAACTCTGGATCTTTTATGAAACTAAACGATTTTTCAAGCGGCTCTGATGCTTTTGAGAATAATTGCTTTGTACTCCGTCTCTTTTTTGTCTGACAGAAAGCGAAAATTTCTCGAGACACTTCAGTGCGAGCTCAGATTTTCTCAGGTGGTTTTCTCCATCTCTTCATTGCGAGTCGAGATCTATTTTAACGGTTGCGAGAACCAATCTAAGGAAATACATGTACTGTTTGTAATTTCTGAGCCCTATAACACGGGACAATCCAAAAGTCTAGCGAAAAATATATCAAACGTTTTTGCTGAACTGTAATTTGCCAGTTCATAAACAGAAAGGTAATGCACCAGTCAATGTAAGCCCCTGCACCCCCCCGGCCGGGACATAGCGGGGCATTTGCGGGGAATTTTCCGTTATTTGACGAGCGAAAGGGCCGCAGGTATCGGGGACTTTGACCTCTTTTGCACACCATCCAAGAACAGCGGGGAAGTGGACGGGGTATTTTCCACCGAAATGTCAATGTCAATTCTTGACTGGGTCAAGAATCGCTAATCCAGTAAGATGGCGGTTTTTGGCCTTGAAAAGAAGGTAAGAGTCGTTTTATCTTAATCACCTTATATCTTTGGCTGAATATACCATCCATCTTTAAGGTCGTTGTATACCGTTTTTTCATTCTTTTCCTTCCTACCCTATTTCATGTTTTCCTTGTCTTTTCTCCTGTGTTGCCTTTCAAGAAGCTCAAAAAAGTTCTTTATTATTAAAGTCCTCCCAGAAACCTTTCCTTATTCTTGTATCTTTGATCTTATAGCTCAATCTGCTTTCTTACTTAGCAGTTAAAGTCATTCTTTCTTTTTGTCATCCTGGCCGTCGCCAAGAAATTGTACATGTAAATTTATACAAACACCTAATAAAGTTGAATAGTTGAATGAGCACTTGAAAAGTATTGTATGCGGTGACGCGTGTTTCTTGACAAATAAAGTTTAAACCATTTACATTAGCCTGTGTCTTCCACTTTTTTTCAATAATAGCGGGGGATATGAGCGGGGTCATTAGCTTCAATTAGAGGAAAAACCTGACCTTGGGGTGCGGGGCATTTTGCAACTTTAACAGTGAACGCTTGTCAAATGCCCCGCTATGTTCCGGCCGGGGGGGTGCCGGGGTTTACATTGACTGGTGCATAAGCAGTCGATTTTGCACTAACCATTACAATTCTTAACAGCAAACTTGGTTGTCTTCTTTATGTTCAGTACAAAACAACGTTATTAATAGTTTGGTGTTCTTGCGAGGTCGTTACTTTTTGAAAATGCTCTGCAATTTTTCTCAATTCCCGACGCACGAAAACTACGTATATCGCAGGATATCTGTTGTGTGCGGGCGACGTATATTGAGTTCACCATGACCATATTTGGGCATTGTCACAATCTGTTGAATAATAATTTGAGTTTTACAACAACTGTCAAAATTCTCGCGCGCTGATTGGCTCGTAGCTCTTGTCTAAACTAATTCCGCTCGTACTTTTCCACGTTATTGTAAAAGAAAAATCGACAGCAGATTTCTATTGTCTATACTCTTATAGACATCAAATTGACGTTCAAAACTTGGCAGTGAAACCACTCGCCTGCGGACTCGTGGTTCCAACTTGATTTTTGAACATTTTTTGACGTTATTTTAAGATTTATAAGAGTATGGACCATCAAATTGACGTTCAAAACTTGGCAGTGAAACCACTCGCCTGCGGAGTCGTGATTCCACTTGATTTTTGAACATTTTTTGACGTTATTTTAAGATCTCAGTATAAGAGTATTGACCAAACAAAAACTGCCGTCGATTTGTTAAACAACAGAGTTTTGCTGATCTTTTGTTGTTTCGCGAAACGAAAAAATCAGTAGCCAGATTCACGGGGCCCTCCCAAGTTAAGATATATTCCAAATATTGTTTTTTGACGAAAGTCTATCGCCAGTCCAGCAATAGTACAGTCTACCGTTAAGAAGCAATTAATTCAGATACATTTAAACTTGGAAGAGGCTTCATGAATTTGGCCTCTGCGCCCTCCCCCATTAGCACCCTTTCTTTACTCACCATTCTTAACCATTCTAATCATCTCCACAAAAGCGGTTGGGCGGACATGCGCAAACACAAGCATTCCCACACAGATCAGAGCATCATATTGACCAGTCTCGACAGCAGGAGTCCGTTGGTCACTGAGGGCGGCGCAGATGAATTTCTTGTAGACGTTTTTCTTTTTCGCCTCGTCTAACATCGCCTGTGAAATATCCAAAGCATCCACGTTGCTGTAACCTTGTCTATGAAGCTCAACACCGACCAGGCCAGTTCCAGCTCCTGCGTCCATTATTCTGATGTCGCTTTTTGGTTTGTCTTGGAAAGTTTCTTTGATAGCAACATCTAAACAATCTACCATCGGTTTGTGAAATACACAACAAGCTGCGCTTAGATCCTGCAATCAAATCACAGGACTTCATAGTTACTGTAACAAAATAATTAAAATGACGGCAAAGGGGTAACCATGTTACCTTAAAAAGCGCGTTTAACTCCCCCATCTCTAATAAGTCATTAAAACTCCATGGGAAGTTGAGTTGCCCTCCCTCCCCTCCCCCAATATGCTTAAGCTGTGTTCACAACTGTGATGGTCTTGCATCTGTCCAGTCTTTACTCTGCAGTTTACATTTATGAAATTTCAAAGTTTCACATCATCTATTGATGTCATTTAGCCAAACAAGAGTATAACCAGGGGCCCATTTCTCGAAAGTCCCGGTAACTTAACGGGCCCGATAAGTCTATTTTCAAATGTTTTTTCGCCGGTTACACAGTGATTAAAGACATGGTACTTGGCCAATGTTTTCACAGAATTATAAGATTTTAAAATTTAGTATTCAAAGCTAACAAAAATTGACTTCTTTTAAGAAACATTTATCATCAAAATCACTTATCGGGCCCGGTAAGTTACCGGGACTTTCGAGAAATGGGCCCCTGAAAGCTACAGTTCAAGAGGATTCTCTGTTGCGGCACCCATGCTCTGGAACACGTTGCCAGATGGGTTTACAGACCAAATGCCATCCTCGGAAACCCAGGGGCAGGCTAGTCGGGTGGAAGGGATTTTCGTGGGCGAAAATTTACTATAAACTTTTCGCCCACGAAAATTCGTTCCACCCGACTAGCCGCCCCTGGTTCTCAGATAAACTAGCCGCCCCTGGTTCTCAGATAATGACCAAATTTTCTAATTTTCTTAGACATTGTAAAGCGCTAATGGGCTACATGGAATCAGCCCTGTATAAATGGCAATTATCATCATCATCATCATCATCATCATCATCATCATCATCATCATCATTATTATTGTTTTTATTATTATTATTATTATTATTATTATTATTATTATTATTATTATTATTATTATTAATATTATTATTAATATTATTATTATTTATGTCCTTACCTTGTCATACTCGACTGCCCAATCGCTATAAACATCTCTGATATCATCGTCAGTTGAGTTGTCGGTTAGATTTGACAATCGTCCGCTATAGTGCTTAGCATAAGCAAAACCTTCTTTATAATCCATTGTTTATGACAAGTATATTTCCTAACATTTGTAAAAGAACAACAACTTGTAAATAATTGAATAAATAAACCAGGGTGCCTTTTTTTGAAAGGGGGGGG
Source organism: Pavona decussata (assembly GCF_977016875.1). Lineage (NCBI taxonomy): Eukaryota > Metazoa > Cnidaria > Anthozoa > Scleractinia > Agariciidae > Pavona > Pavona decussata. The sequence continues at coordinate 1,730,474 of NW_028145593.1, forward strand.
GGGGGGTAATTCTTGTTCATTGTAACTCATTGTTGAAATATTGACTCAAATAAATAAGCCCTTTGCCGTAGTGTCTGCCTTGTCATCAATTTGGTCTGTTTAGGCGTAAAGTGACGTCTGGAAAGTGCATCTCTACTACAAGAGACCCGGAAACGAAACGTATTCAGAACAGTTTATTTGTGCGTCGTGTGGTCCTCTGCAAGTTTCGTCATTTTTGTTCTTGACAACAGGTAGCCTAAGTTTTAATCCTATTTGCTCAAATTCTAATGCTAGTACTTGCTTTTAATTCACTGGTTCGTTCCCAGACTTTTCCCTTGTAAAGTCGAAACGGGGTTTCTATCCTTAATTTGCTCCAACAATCTACTTTATCGACCCTTTAAAATACTGAAATTTTTAATTTCACTACCCTTTCGACTCTTTCGCAATGGTGATTCCATTCCTTTCGAGCGAAGCCCCCTTGACATCCCGGCCAATAGAGAGTTAAAGCAGCTACTACCGTGCCGACGACGAAAACGTCACTTGAAAATATAAGTTCACGTTACTTGAACAAATTCTTCGCAATTATGGCAACACGTTCAACTTGTAACGAGACTCTCCAGGAACAGAATAAGTAGGAAGAGCGTTCCAGTTAAGAGAGAGAATGGAAAATTGCCGTGTGCTCACCGGCAATTGTCATTTCCCAGGCCGTTGTTGTTTGACCGAGAACAGCAACGAAATGTACCAAAAAGTCAGTTGTATAAGGGCCATTGTTTTGCTAGATGATGTACATTGCATTGTTAGATAATTTACATTTGTATTGTACTTTGATTAGTTTATTATCTGTTGTAATTATTCCGAAAATGCTTGTAAAAGTCACGAAATTCAGTGTTTTATCTGCAAAAGTATCTTCAATAAAACCAGTCAGTCTGTCTTTCTGATCATTAAATTCCACTGTTTTGCAATGTACTCGTTGTCGCCGCCGCAGAAAGAGACTCGGTACAAAGTAGATGCAATCTCGTATCCAGAATCCTCTGGCTTTTTGGTCAGCGGGTGGTCGCCAGTAGAGACACTGGGATAATGGAAAAATATAATTTTTTTGATTGGTCATCTGCATAACAATGGAAAACCGACAGGAAGTCCGTTGGCCATTTGCGGAAGTTAACCAAACCGCAACCCCCCCAACCAACTTCCTTGTTTTGCAGGGAGATTTGAAATGTCAAACCCTGGTTTTTGTAATTTTTATGTGTGTATCACGGTTTTTTTATTTATTTTTTTTTTCTATCGCCTCCATTTTTAAAGCACACCAAAAATTAGAAACACTCCACTTCAAAGACGGGTTTTGAACTATGTCAGTGTAACAATTTCTCGCCGACAAAACATCAGCCGTTTTAGCGTAGGAAGTTTGCCACCACCGTCATACGACGGTAAAACAAGGCAAAATTCAAGCAGCTTAAACTGATTACTATCACCGTTGCAAAAAATTATTTTCGGAAAAATCATTATATCAGTCAGTTTTGGAGCAAAAGTCGTAGGATAAGGTGTTGGTGAAGCCGTTCGCAAGTGAGGAAACAGAAACGTAATAGAGAGGACATTGGTGTCGATTCAACTAAAATATGTCGAGCATATTATTCACTAGTGAGGGTTATCATGGAAAAATAGAGAAGTTCTCTAACATCTATAAACCTAATTGTGGATGAAAATTTGTTGATGAAGTGATCTGTTGTGGAACGGAGTCCATCTCAGGCTGACGTTTACCCTTCGGTTTTGCCACAAGGGAAACGCTGAAGATATCTCCAAGAAGACCAAACGCCGCACACGAGAGCAAAAGTTTCACTTTTTTCAGTCACCGCCCATCTTGCCAAGGCCTAGCTAACCACTCAGAAAAAAATTCCCACATAGAGGCGGAGGTAATCTATTTTATTTTAAGCATTATAATGGGGCGTGGAACATTTTTCTCAAATTTTGAGAGATTTTGTTCTGAGAGATTTTTTGAGTGATTTTGAGAGATTTTGTCAGATTTTGTTCTGATTGTTCCACTGATGTTGCATGCAAAATAAGAACAATTAGTTACTTGTCCTAAAAAGTGTAAAAGGCCGTGGTTTATACATTGTAGATTACCTTCAGATGAAAGTTTAATCTGAAATGTAATATTAGATACAGATTTGAAGTTTACTTTTACAGTAGAGGGGCAGTAATGAGAATAAAGACTTGTTGTCTGCTACTTAAAACCATCTTCTCTGCAAGAAAGTAAACACCCTGCGACAGTGAAGAGCCACCCAACTTCACCAGTCTAAAACAGGTGTAGATAATACTGAAGAAAGCTGAACTTCGAAATGTTTAGGTACTTTAAAAATCTTTACATTTACTTATTTCCCACACGTACACAGACAAACAAATAAAAGAAAAAATACACTGAAGTAGTGGAGAGGAGGCTTAAAAGGAACCATGGCGCTTATGAATATTAAGTCTCCTCAATCTTAAAATACAGAAGTTATTTTATTGCTTGGAGTTTTTTTATAACCAAACATATAATGAACACTGAGTTTAAAATTAAGATGGCGAAATTTAAAGGTAACGATAGTTTAACTGTACTCTGTTAATGTGCTGTACATTAATATGTAAGTAAAAATGATCTAACTTTTCTGTTATCCTTACACATATGTAAAATGCACTTGATCATCTTTAGGGAAAGTTGCACAATATAAATTTTTATACTGTTATTATTATTACTAGACAGTCAGAATATTAACAAGAAATTTGTCGCAGCCAGCAGATTTGACCATAAAAGTTTATACTTCCCAGTCAATCATATCGTTTACTGTTATTCTGCACTGATAAACAAACAAAAGAAAAACTTTCAGACACTACAAATTACTGGCTTGCAAAAAAACCACGTTGAATATTACTAAAGAATAACAAGTCTATAAAATATATATGTTGAACATTCCAAGGATTCCAATGGGTCCTTTACTCCTTTCCCCTTCCCCATTGCGGTTAACTAACAAAAATTTGTAACCATTATCTCATCAAGTATAGTATTGTTAAGTATTGTTAAAAACTGTTAATTATAGAGTGATTTTGCTTAACTCATGAAACATAACGTTTTACAGTCAAATATGCTTTTTAGACCCCCCCAAAAAAATAATAATTGCTCTTTAATCTATTTTATGGGTTAAAGAAACATCACTAACCTTATTGTTTATTCTGCTAACCAGCTAAACAGAAGTTTGAAACATCTTTAGATATAGTTTTGTAACTGATGATATAACAAATTTATATGATTTTGAATTTTTATTTTGAATGTGTATTTCTATTGTTCTAGACCTTTGATCAATGCAGCTCACTAGGCTTCCCACCAAACATTACACAATATGCTTCATGACCTAGATTGTACCCTGGTAGACCATCAGAGTCCAGGAAGGGCTTGAACTAAGAGTCACATTTGCCAATTTTGATTTTTAGGTCTTAGCTAACATTATTATCAAGGGACAACAAACTTCCACAAGCGCTGGATAATTTACGCAGTTCATTACTTTTGACAGGGTGTCCAGCAAAGGTCTCAACAACACTGTGCCAATCATTCAGGATATTGGGGAGATTGACAATAGTAATTATCTGTTGTCAAAGCAAGAGCTGCAAGATCAGAGAAAAGATTATATTATACTATTCATCAGAGTGTTGGTTGAGTACTTCCCTTGCCTGAAGTCAATTAAAAGTGTGATGTACCTAATCACATACAGTGTATTTGCCATCCAGTACTCAAAAGTCGCCCCATGTAACGGAATCCGGAATCCGGAATCCAGAGAAATTTTCTTGTTGGAATCCGGAATCCAGGACATTTTTTAAGTTGGAATCCGGAATCCAGTGAGCTGGAATCCCGAATCCACTAAAGTTTTGGAATCCGGAATCTACTTGTGTCGGAATCCACTTGTGTCGAATTGTCTTGGTAGATTCTTCCATTTTTCTTCGCAGTCACCGTTTAGCGGTCTACCTCTGACTCTTCTACACTTGCGACACTCGAAACACGTGTTCGAACTTGTCCACGCAGGACACACCTCTCCCCGTGGGGGATATTTTCCTCTTGACGTCAGCTTCAAAGCACATGCGACAAAAAAGATGCTCGAAGATTCGGTAGTTGACGCTTTCGAGTGCTTGCATCGGAAGTTTTTTTGAAGTGTATCAAGTCGAACCAAGTGGTTTTTAACTTCACTTCGGCTATGGGAAAGCACAAATCAAAGGAAGACAGGTAAGTTTACAGAAGTTTAGCTTTAAGATATTTCGAGATATTGTTTATATGATTGATTGAGGCTGCAATAAGAAATACGTGTCGGATAAGTGAAGACAAAAAGAATCCGAAAAGAAAATCCGTCCTCAAATTGAAATTAAAGTGACTTCTCGATCGATCTCGAGTCTGATTCTTGAGAGTATTTATTTGAACAGAGCAAAAAGTAGTTGAAGCCAAAATTAGAAGCAAAATGAAACTTCAGAGGCTTGAATGACATGTTGATACTTGAATTTCTCGACATTTCTGCAGAAGAAACTTTGTTGACTTTAAGAAAAACGCGAGGGAACAGTTTTCTATAGTTTTGGGGCTCCATTTTTTATTTTGATCCGTTGATTTACGACTTTAAATCAGAAGAGTGAATCGTCGAAAAGGCAGATTAATTAAAAACTATTTCATTTTTATGGGCTTTTCGTTTTATTTTTTTCTCTCGATGTTTTCTTTCTTAAGAGTCCAAAAACTCAAAGCGCTAAGCGATCTAAGGTCTTTGACATACTCAGAAAAACGATGGTCGGTAAAACTCAAGTAAAACTGATGGTTAAAGAACAAATATGTACGGTGCTTTGTTTGAATTACTAGCTAGTAGGATAAAACACCATTTTGACTCTTTACAAGTAAACGTTTCGACGCAAATAATTAAACGTATTAAAATGTTAATTCTAGCTCAGAGTTCAGTTAGAGCAGTTAGCTATGATAGCTAACTTTCGATAACTTAATAATCACGAATAATCTAAATTTAATAATTCGACGCAACATTGTCTACAACAGGGGCATAGCCAGGATTTTTCCAGAGGTACGCACAATTTTCCAAATACCCCTCCACCGCCCCCCCCCCCCCCTCCCCTCATTTTTTTTTTTTCGCGTGCCATGATTCCATGATTAAATTTTCTTTATCGTCAGGATAGTGAGGTTATGCTGTGAGTGTAAGCGTGATATGAAATGGCAAATACGTCGTCAAATTCTTTGCTGCTTCCTTGGGTTCATTGAAGTGCTTTGATTCCTTCATTCATTAAGCCAACAAGCTAGCGGTATCTCAGGATTTTATTCACAAATGAGCACTTTTTGCCACTGCGGGCGACATCATTGTTTTTGAGCAGCATTAAGTACGCGCTTACTCAGTGTAAATATACAAATAAACAATCAAAGTGTACATGTCTAGATCTACATCGCCATCAGGCAAGAGCAAAAAACCTGAGGCACTGTAAATTAATATAACTTTAGATACTTTAGCTCACATAAAGGCATAAGGGATATAATGGTTTACCGTTAAAAATATCGTCTGTCTTTCCTTCCAACAAAGACAGAAATAACCTCATTTGGGTCTATTTCCTTGTGTTTGTGAATATGGATTACCAATAGAGAGGATAAAGTAACCTCGCATCAGACATATCACTCCGAAGTGGCGTCTTAATCCTCTTTATGCTGCTCAAACTCCGCACTTGACTGCTACAGTAATTCCAGGGTACAATTCTGGGATAGAAAAGTCCAACGTTTCCACCAAGGTCAGTGGGATGCCATCTTCAACCAACAGCCCCTTATGACACCACCTAGTCACTTCTCGTTTGAATTCATCAAGGGACATATGCATCAGCATGTCTTCGCCATAGTGGTTATAGATGTCTTCCACACCATATTCCGTCAGGTCTTGAAGATTTCCTGAAATTTTTATTTTAATCACGTCGCTTCTCTGAGGAAACCGACATTCGGATGTGAAAAAACACACTCCGTTGCTTTATAAAAATTATTTTAAAGACACATGCTGAGTTAAGTGACTTGAATTGATTAAAATTGTGTTTTTTACCAAATTAGGTTTTATTTATTTGCTTTTTATTCATTTTATTATATTTTCGAATTTTTCAGGTACGCACGTGCGTATGTGCGTACAGGTAGCTACGCCCCTGTACAATCACCCTTTTTATAGTCTTGGAAAAACGAGAAGCCCCCAATTCGGAAAAACAACCGTGAAATTGGCAATTGGTGCTGTTCCTTCGGTCATGCGGTCGTGCCGTGATATTCTCCGATCTGATACAAAATCTTTGGTAGCGACAATTATACAAGTCTCATGCACGGAATGGAAGAGGTAAAGCGCCCTCCTTATGCCTAGTTTTGTGAGTTTTGACTAGGGACATAAGCGGAAGCGAAAGCGGCATACGATTTTAAGTCATCGAAAACAGGCCCAAAATACACACATCAGCATAGCTTTGAACAGCCACCTTTTAATAAATGCATGTGACAGCTTACGCGAAATGACCAAGAAGGATTGTTATATTATCAGATGTAATAGTCCTTTCTGGTTATGCTTTGCATATGTGGTTTTCCCTAGCATAAGAGGAACATAATCATAATAGGAAGCATAACAAAAAGGGAAATTCTGGATATTTTAAAGCTTTTATAGTACTTATGCTTATATGCCCGCTTTGACAATGACATAGCGACGTTATGCAAATACTTGTGCATATTTCGCTAGTGAAACGAACCAGGCTTTAATATAATTAGCAACCATTCGCAACCATGCTTAATGAAAGAGTCAAAAGCAAAACCCTTTCAAAAAGCGCCACTCATCATGATCTTTACTGTAACGCTCAAATGGACGATGAGTAAAACTTTTTAAATTTAGTTAAGGCACTTCCTAAAAATCAAATGACAAAAGCTTTCTGATTTTTGTGACGTGCATTAATTTCTAAGGGAAATCATTTTCCTAATAAACTAAGGGAACGAACGTTTAGATTTATAGCTTATGCATCATTTGAACTTTCCATTGATGCCACTGATTTATGCAGTAAGTTACGTTATATATTGTAACTAAGTTTGAACATCAGCCGTCAATATTTGTTGTTCGGTATTTGTTTATCATGTAAACGGTATAGGAATTGCCAGTAAATACTACATGTGACCTTGCTCGATATTTTTTGATCATGTAAATGGTATATAGGAATTGCCAGAATGACGTTTTCGAAATGTTTTGTTCTATGAGAGGGTATCGGTATTTTTTTCCCAACGGAATCATGACTTATTGTTCCACTACAATATGGGATAAAGGTACGTGTTTTGTTTAAATTATTACACTAGAGCTGAAAATACGAGTAGAACCAAGGACGCCGTAATCTGGATTCCAAATTATTGGAATCCGGAATCCAGAGGCTTGGAATCCGGAATCCAGTGAATCCAGAGGGTTGGGAATCCAGAGGGATGGAATCCGGAATCCATTACCTCTGTGGATTCCGTTACATGGGGCGACGTGTAGCTATTTCGGTAGTACGTTTTCAAATAGTTTATTAAACAACGTTTTAAAGCATGGTTTTCTTCCGTTCAATAGTTCAAAAGATATGAATTTTCCAACTTTTGGTTACACTGACGTTAATGACTGACGCATAATTTCCATGCGTGCAAGATAATAAAAAACTCGCTTGAATTTTTCAAATGAAAATGAAGTTCAAATCGACATTCTATTATACAAGATTGAAAATAGAATATATAAGGCTTTCAATATCAATTAAACTACATTTGTAGCATTAAAAGGATAGGAGTTTCCCACTTTTCAAGTTGAATCAGTGAACAGAAGAAGTACTTTTCAGTTGTAGCATCGCGTTTTTGAGTTCTCTTTCGAGGAGCTCGTTTACAGCTTTCTCATGAGCCTTCGTGTGTGCAGTCCACGAAACATTGCTCACTGGTCTAGGAAGATTCAAGATACTTAGCACCTTCTGTGCTGCAAAGTGATAAGAAATTGACTTGCCTATTTCCAAAACCACAGCACTCAAACTCGAGTGTAAACAAAAAATGCTAATAAGTTGAAATGAAGCCGTTGCCGCGAAAAGGTCGCTGGGGAGTCCACGCCTTACAGAGATTATGTCACCTTGAAAACTTATTAAGAGCGCCTTTTTTTCATGACCGAGTGAGTGGTGGCACAGGGTTCAAAAATTGATTACCCTCATATTTTGCTCAGACATACTCTATGATGAGTTAACAAACGTGGTGTATTTCTTATGTTCAGCTCTGCTTTTATTTTCCAGAAAATTACCAATAATTGTAACGGGCGCCGACCGTCATAAAATGGCGGAAATTAGTGCGTCGAGTAACAACACAAGAAATTCGCTCGTGCAAAGCACAAAAGGAAGCACGGGTTTTTCAAATTGGTATATTTGTGTAAGAGACACTGGCAAATGATTCAAGTCTAAAACCAGGATTGTTTACTCAAATGGGAATGCACGGCACGAGTTTGAAAATCACCAATATTTCATTGTTTAAAAATCTCATTTTGGAGCAGTTTTTCAATAAACATTTTTCCCATGCGGTATAACTCAGAAGCGCTTGAGATTAAGGTTGTGATTAGTGGAAATGGTCTTCTTTTCAAGGATATAAAAATTAGTCTGGGGCTTTTAACTTCTGCACGAAAAAAAACATGCTCTATGTCGAGAAAATCACAAACTCCACTTGTCAACAAACACAAATAATCGAATTAGTCTCTGTTATCGAAGCCAATATTCCAAGCAAATCTTAGTGCTTAGCACCTATTTGATTAGAAGGTCAACATTACAAGTTTACCTTGCTAAAACAGTGGCTGTAGATTGGTTTTCATTCCTGCTTTCTCTTCAAAATTACCATCTTCCCTCTGACAGCGAGTTTACGAAATCAACAACTATCTGAGCGATACCCGGGTGGCTCTTGTACAAACATCGGCGCTATTCTTGGCAGTTTCAAACACACCATAGCTGCTATCTTTCTCTAACGTACAACTGAGGTTGTTTCATCGTAAAAAAAATGACCATTGAGCGAGATTTTTGATTTCTGAGCGACACCGTCGTTTTGACTTCTTCAATCCATGCATATCATTTGTATGTCACGCAATGGCTTATCACACTCCTCACAAGGAAGGCTTGGTTACCAATATTCCTTCAGGTGTTACACAAGTTTTGCGGATAACGAAATAATTTTGGTTTGTTAAAAGAGACACTCTGTGATATAAAATTCTAAAAACAAATGGACAGAAACGCCAAAAAGAACGAGAGAGGTTAAGGAAGAAAGACCCACCGATCGACAGAAAGCAGCCCGAACGATGGAAAGAAAAAAAGAAAGAAAGAAAACGAACAAGCAACAATGGAAGAAATGAAGGAAAGAAACAAATGTAAAATTTAGAAGAAGGAAAGTAGTAATAAAATAATGGGAAGGAAAAAGTGGGGGCGCTCAACACCAAAGAAAACCAAATTTGATAAGGTGAACCAATCCTAATCCGTCATTCAAAATTTTTAAACAAACAGATGATCGCGCAGCCACGTTGTCCTTCCGGATAACGCATGAAATGGATATCAATTGCTCTTTTCAGAGGTTAGCTGGGGGACAGTACTCTCAAGATAAACGAAGTCGAGCAAAAGAAAAAAGTGCCCTTATCCTCCAGACCCGTAGCGGGAGGGGCAGGGGGGGCTTGAGCCCCCCCCCCAGAAGTTTTGGAAGTTAAAAAGCAATGTGCTCAAAAATTTATAATTAAAACAAATTAATGTTGAATTCTGACGCTGCAAGTGCCTTTTCACAACCTTTAATAGTCTGTTTACTCCCTGTCTGTTTCCTTCGCTAACAGGCACTCCTATCTTGTGAATCGGAAATAAGAATTGAAATCGACCAATCTGAAGTCGTAAAAGCTGTAAAAACAAAAACCTAAGAGTGTGATCCAGGTGTAAAGTTATTGTTTTACTTACTAAATCTACCGGGGTTTTTCGATGTTCTCGTTACATCTTAAACTCCCAAATCAGTCTGTTTTTGAGTAACAGTGGGAGGGGGGGGGGGGGAAGAGTAGTTTTGTTTCACCATTTTGCCAAGCCCCCTCAGTTGTTTTAGCCTTGCTACGGGCCTGTCCTCCCGTTGCTTTCATGTGGAAAAAGCATGTCAGCACACACACAGTCTGTCGGCGTAAGTGATGTTGAGTCGGAGATCAACTTAATTTTTGCACGGGCTTCAATTTTCACTGCACCTTGTGACATTTCGGGCATGACCATCTGTCCAGTTCATCCCTCCTCTTTGGGCATTGGGTGGTGGAGAGGTTCCCAACGATACCTTATCGAGCTACCCCAAAGGGAAATCGCGCAAGGCTGACCGCGGTATCAACAAGGCGCTTTCGAAGACTATCTAAGACGTACCAGAGCCAACAGGTACAAATTTTCCCGTAAGGCAACGTAGTTTTGCTAATTCATGATAGGGGAAGGTCAATATGAAATTTAAAAGTTGTGTCTTATTTTCAAACTGAGCGAAAAGCCGTAAGTCGAAAAAAAAAATTAACATATACTTGCAACAAGAAGCTCGCATTTTTAATAACCAGCCTGTTTTTGGTGTGCGATAATTTAATTAAAATGTTTATCACGAACTTAACTTTTTTCCGTGAATGAAACCAACAGGCTTATTTTCCTGGAAACCCAACTATAAACGTCATCATCATCATTATTATTATTATCATTATTATTATTATTATTATTATTATTATTACAATGGATACTATTTATAGCCGTAGCTACTAATCTGTGAAGAACTCCGTTAAGTTCTCTCAAATAAACTGAACTCTGACAGTTACACAATTTTGTAGTCTCATTATATTCTCTCAGAAGTCCTTCAGACTAATCGCTGGTACTGAGAATGGTCATTTCCAGGGCTCATTACAGTGGTTATTTTACATCTCCAAATTGGAGATTTCAACTTGTCCATCCGAACCATTTGAGGGTCTAACCTTCTTCTCTGAAAATTTCTGACCCTGAGTATGGGTGCGGCCGTGGTTCGAGCCCTGCGGCGCTTAACATTATTCTCATCATAATTATTTAGAAACCTTTTGTTATTTTATGTTTAGGAGCACCGTTATCCTAATAAGTATCGTTGCTTTGGGTAGGAATATGCCGTGACTGTAAATTGCTATTAATCCGGATTCATCGGCCATATGGAACTGTGTAGGTCGAGTCTAGCTCATGTTACAAAGGGCATGTTGTCCTTCTAAAGCCTGTGACATTTGTTTGTCTTTTAGCATGTCACTGACAAATTCATGAGTTCATCGCAAACAGCCTTACATGAAAAAGATTCAGTCACTTTGTCTAGGCTGCATCTGCCAGAAATAAGATTCGTTTTCCGGGTTCTTATCTGCTTTTTGCTTTAAGTATGTTCTTCATTAGCCGTACAAGCTGAGTGCTAAAAGCATTGGTGGCATTTATACCACTGTTAGGCTAACCTTCAGGTGATAGATATATTGCAGGATAAAGCCGAATAATAGACAGTGGCCTAGAGGAGAAAGTTTTGAGTAGCAACCGAAAAACTCAGAAAAGGGTTTTTTTTTCTTTTTTCTTCCTTTCTTAACACCACTTACATCACCGGCCCGTGTTACACTACCCGCCATGAATAGCTTTCGCTAAACGGGGGTAGTGTACATCTGAATAATGTAAAAGATAATATTAATAAATGATTGATTTATTTGAGCGAAGCTTATATAACGCGCGAACTTTCTTATCGTAAAGAAGTAATTGTCACAGCCTTTAAATCGGCGGTTCTCTTTTGTTGTTTTAGTCTCGTCGATAAAGTCAGGCAAGGCCGGGCTATTAAGCTGGAGATGGTGTGCCCATTTGACACCAGGGGATACTATTCTGTCCGCTGCACGTGCACGATGTACAAAGCATCTGCTTGTTAAAAAAATTGTACCAAAAAATCCCATCCTAAAAGAAAAAAGGCTGGTAACAAATTTAGTACCATGTCAGCTAGGGGATTTTAAGCTTGAAGTCGGTAGACGCAGACAAACTGTCACGGAAAAAAATATAATCTGGTGGTTAGTTTTGTTGGGTGTCCTGCGCGCTCGGTCTCATTGCGTGACAAACATGATCGTCTCATTCAGTACAGACGATTCCTCTTCGGGCTGCAAAATTTCTTCTTTTGCGACCATAGATAATTGACTCATTGTTCTTAATCGTACAATTGAGTTACTTTATTTGCTATAGCTGTGTGGGGACTCAAATATGGTTGAATCTGTCAGGAACTGTAATGTTTCATGCAGGAGTCATACGTATGGTTGTTGATTACTTGTGCTTTGGGAAACATGGTCGAAGGGAAGATAACAATTTTGAAGGGAGAGTGGCGATGAAAAGCAATCTACAGACACAAGTTTTGCAAGGTAAACTTGTAATGTTGACTTTCAAATCAAATACGGTGCTACGCATTAAGATTTGCTTGGAATATTGGCTTCGATAAGAGAGACTAATTCGATTATTTGTGTTTGTTGACAAGTGGAGTTTGTGATTTTTCTCGACATAGAGCGTGTTTTTTCTGTGCAGAAGTTAAGAGCCCCAGACTAATTTTTATATCCTTGAAAAGAAGACCATTTCCACTAATCACAACCTTAATCTCAAGCGCTTCTGAGTTATACCGCATGGGAAAGATGTTTATTGAAAAACTGCTCCAAAATGAGATTTTTAAACAATGAAATATTGGTGATTTTCAAACTCGTGCCGTGCATTTCCAGTTAAGTAAACAATCCTGGTTTTAGACTTGAATTATTTGTCAGTGTCTCTTGCACAAATATACCAATTTGAAAAAACTGTGCTTCCTTTTGCGCTTTGCACGAGCGAAGGTCTTGTGTTGTTACTCGACGCACTAATTTCCGCCATTTTATGACGGTCGGCGCCCGTTACAGTTTTTGAGAATTTTCTTGAAAATACAACCAGCTTTGAACAAAAAAAATATATCACGTTTGTTGGCTTATCACAGGGTATCTCTGAGCAAAATATGAAGATTTTGGATTTTTGAAGCATGTGCCACATTTTACCGATATCACGCGGTCTTCACGGACATTCTCTCTTAACTTTTTTTACGAAAATACCTTTTTCTCAATGTTCTCGCGCGTGTTTTAAGATTTTAAATAATTTGTTTTTGAAAATGTAAGTTTAATTAATTAACCTTAATTTGATCGAAAAATAAACATTCGGCAAAAAGTAGCCCCTCGAAGGTTTGGAGTAACCTTAAGTCCAGAAAGGATGAGGAATTCGTAAGGTTATTACGTTCATACGGAAACCATCAGCAAAAATTCTGTTAAAAAGTAATTTTGGAACTCCACCAGGCTAAATATATACATGCATGTCTTCTTTTCTTTATCTACTGTTTGAAGAACCGATTTCAGATGCGTTTCAAAGTCATCAAAATTGTTGTTAGGTGGTCTATGAATGGTCTCCATGACAATTTTGTCATTGTCGTTGATGTGGGTCTCTATAAAAATACTCTCAAGGGCATTATCTTTTTGAAAATTCAAGTCATTTCGAACAGTATACATCTGATAGCCCATGTTTTCCTGTTGTTTTTTGACAAACGAGTAACATGGTAAACGGATTAATGTCTCACTGTCATTGTGGAACCACGTTTCACTGAAAACTTATATTTCAGATCTGTTAAATACTGATGCAGATCATCCACTTTGTTTAACAAGCTTCTCGTAATTAGATGAAACAGTGAAGAGTGAGATTCCTCCGAAAAACGACTGGATGTTTTACCCTTGAATTTGTCCTCAATATAGTACTCGCATTTCTCAATATCGTTTTTGATTACATTATAAAAGCTTAAATCTTCTGATTCCGTCATATCTAAGTATTGTGAAAATGGATCGAATGTTATATTTTTCAGTTTATTAAGATCAGTCTCTTTCTCCAACACTTGGTGTGTGATCTGATTGGAGTTAAATATTTCAGTAAAGTCATTATCTTTCATATGTAGTGGCTTGCTTGCCCGGCAAATAGTTCAGTCAGTTAGTTCGTCAAAAATATCACAAGCAGTTTTTTTAACTTGCACAAATGATTAGACTACAACCAACATGTGACCAGTGAGTTGCCGTATCACTTTTCATGTTTTTTATCTCTTTTAATAATTGGTACAAATGATAAGATTAGACATTGCTCGTAAGTATAAGCTTGTTTTACTAAATTTGCGCGACTCACAAGTCGATTGTGTCGTCTGCTTGACGAAAATGTTCTTGTTGTTTTGTTTTTTTTTTTTTCGTAGAAAACCGGTTCTTGTGAAGGTAAGAGTTATGTCTTCAATAATCTGATCTATCATCAGAAGATTGTTGCCTATTTTTGGATCTTTTTGGAGATAATTAACTTTTGAATATAACAAGGGTCGTTTCCCATACTAACAGTACCGCAAAAAGCACAGTTTTCAAAGTGAGAAGTCTACAACTTGTTTTTGTTCTTTTTCCTTTATGCTTGATTTTTCGCTAAAACGATAGCTGGAATGGACTTTCAACTACAAAAAGCTGTTCTATCATCTGAAGAAAAGTACATTTTCGTACTGCGAAATGGCGGCTTCAGCGAGCCTACGTCATCAATTTGCTCTAATTGCGGAGCTTTCTGTCAACTTTTCTGCTCTCATGTCTCATTAATTATTTAATATGCGTAAGACGACCGGTTTCCCCATAATGTGATGCAATTTACAGACCGTATTAAAACTCTTCCTTACGGACCGTGAGTGAAGTTCACGGACCGAACGAACTGTACGGACTGAAAACATAGTATTACGGACCGCTTAATACAGTGCGGGTTTATTAGACAACCTTCCTGTGATAGAAAGAAGGCGAATATGCTCCCGGTATGCTGCAATAATATATGGCCCGGAGCGAAGAAGTGGCTTGAACCCCACGAGGAAAAGGATTTTATGAATTTTCGAAGCAAAGAAATATAAAACTTACCTTGTTACTTTAGGAAACAACTGTAAACAGTGTGCTTTCGGTTGTGAGGAAATCGGCTGTTGTCATGAAACTGTACTGACTTCGAAGTGAATAATATAATTTGCGTTACTTTTCCCACAGGTATTAGGTAACCCAAGCTCTATGACCTTTGTAACGTCACGTTGTAATTTGAGTTTCACGATGAGTGTTACACAATAGACCTCTTTCATAATGGAGGGCATAATTAGTATTCTTTTATGTGCATGCAAATAAGCCTTCTTGACCTCGCTTTTGAGTGAAAATACTTTTGTTTTTACACATGCTAGCGAGGCCAGGAAGGCTAATTTAAATGCATACAAAAGAATAACAATTAAGCCCTCCATTGACGAAAGAGGTCTATGGTGTAGCTTGGGCTTTCTCTGCTTTTCTTGATTTATGTCAGAAACCTATCATCCATAATCTATTGCGCTAATTGCAGTCACGAGACACGCACGAATTGTTTTGTTAGCTGTTTCTCTGTCCTCCGTAGACTTCGGAAGGGGGGGGGGGGGGGGGTGGGGTTACTCCCAAAAATATTGGATAGGGGTGTGCGGCCCGCTTCCCAAAACCCTTACCCTGTTTATGACCAAAATCTGTGATTTTCCCTACCCTATTTATGACCTGACCAAAAATTTGATACCCTATTTATGACCTGATAGTGTCGGGTCAACTTCAGTTCAATAACCCCTGGATCCCAGCGCGTGACTGGAGCACGTGACAAGCCGTTGCAGCACGTACACAGTTGCCGTAAACATCATGATGAAGAAGCAGCTTCTTCAAAAAAACAAAAACAAAAACAAAACAAAAAAAAAACGAATTCAAGACTAGAGTGCAAAAATCGACACCCTATTTATTACCAAAATGGCAGCAAAATAGCTAAAATCGATACCCTATGTATGACCAAAGCGGCTGAAAAATCCCTTGGCGCCGCACATACCTATATAACCCATATAAGGGAGTGTCCCCCGGGGCGCAGACTCCGCAGCGCAAGAGGCCTCTTTCGCGCTCGAGCGAGGCAAAAAAGAGCCTGGAGCGAGTGGAATAACAAGGAGCGCGGGGGACGATGGGAAGAGGACAAGGACCTCACAAGCCATGCCAAAAACATCATTGAATTTTAAGTCAATTGGGAGTACTTCAACCCAGTAGAATGGCTCAAAGCGGATTCACGAAACATTTTAAAAAGTGTGAAATGCACGTAAGTACGATAATAACCGTTGCGTAATAGGCGAAATTATAAGCTTTTATATGGGAAAAACGTTTCCTATTTGAAAGCAAAATTACGAATAATAAAACCACAGGCATCCCAAGCTAAAGCTGTGAGCGATGAACATCTTTCGTAATAGCGGTCATAACCTGGGTTTCAGGCCTTCCTAACGGGAGGGGGGAGTGGAGAGGGACGGGAGGGAGGAGGAGGAGAAGAGGCTCTTGCCAAATTTAGAGTTAGAAAGCACAACCTTCAAATTGAAAAAGAGTTAAGGAGCTGCCAATGCTGCTATTCAAATAATGTAGATGAGTACCATTTCTTTTTCGACTGCGTCTCATATGCTGATTTACGGAACAACTTATTTTACGATATTAGAAAATATTGTGAAAGTTTTAAGGATTTATCAGACGAAGATCTAATTGCATTTTTCTTCAATAGCGTAGACCCCGTGATTTGTAAAAAATGAGAATATGAAGCATCCTTGAGGCGTAATGATTTGTTACTCCGTAACTTATAATTAATGGTAATTCATAATTAAAAATCTAGGGTCTTTGTTTTCGTACCCTGGTCTTAGTTGTCGTAGTACCAGGAGTCTTTGTCTTCGTACTACGAAAACTAAGACCCTATGTCAGCAAAAAGAACTGCTGACTTTTTATCGAGAATTTTTCAGCAGACAAGCCTTATCGACTGTTAGAATCTATTTTAGCTACAACATACATAGACATTAATTATTTATTGACAGAATCCCAGAGTCATTTTCTGTACAGAACGCGTTCTTTATTATTCTGTCACGCAATCCTAACTATAAATCAAAAGCGGCTAGCGTTCGAATTCTGCCTACTGATCCAGAATAATATGCGTGGTAAGTTTACCCGAGGAAATCCTCAAGAATTTCACTACCAAATTAGCTCGCATAGCGAAACAGGGCAGATAAGACGGGCCAGTAGTACTAGCAGTGCAATAATGAAAAGAAACGCTGCTGCTGCTTAATGTGTGTTGAACTTGTAATTTCTACGGGTTTCTGTTTTACAGGGTCTTAGTTTTCGTAGTACAAAAACTAAGACCGGGTCTTAGGTCTTAGGTCTTCGTTTTCGATGGTCTTCGTTTTCGTAACACCCGGGACCTGTGATCTGTTTAGCCTGCTAAAGATGAATGATGCAGGATGTGTGGGACATCATCGCTCATTCAAACAGTACAAGAGAACGTTTAAATTATGATCTAGTGGTATACACTTGAATTCTTTCAGCACCTGGGTGTTTGCTTCAAAGTTTGTAAGTTATAAATATGCTAGAAACATTTGAATTTCTAATGAATTGCCGTTTTCTGCTTCTAACGATTCAACATGATTTTGTTGAGGATACGTTCTCATTTCTTCCATGTAAACATGTGGCTTTAATAAGCCTTTCTTAATATAACTAGCCTACCTAATTAAATACATTGATGGGGTAGTTTTCAGAATACCCGGCCAACTTGGTACATGGACAGTTGACAGTCAACTTAAAAATCTGCGGCCCTTGGTTGTAATTTACCTCTAGTCCCGATTTGGGGTGCATTCTTGTTTTTAGTCTGCATCAAAAAGGCCTTTTGCAATTTAACTGTAAAATTCTTGCATGTTGATTGTCTCGTAGTTAGCCTATTGTCTATAAGAGTACAGACAATAAAATTGACGTCAGTTGTAACACGCGTGCTTTCTCAATGCGAAATATAGCCAATTCCGCTGGTACTTTTCAATGTTATTGTAAAAAAACAAGTCGATGCCGATTTTCCATGATCTAATTAATCTCAATTAACTATTTTAACCACTAATATCAAAGAACAATTTCTTCTATCTTGTCTTCACTCATACTATTCTCATAAAAGTATTAATGACAAGTGTTTGCATCTTTTAATTAAGTTTTGCGCTCGAATAGCTTTCAAAGTCAAATACCCTGCCATCAGAGGTTTCTTTCTGGCAAGTCTTTTAGCGCGTACGAAGTCGTTCACGTCTCAATTATTTTGCGTAGTCTGTTCGTTTACTTTCCCGAGGGAGACAAGTAAACAAGTCGACCACGCGAAATACTAGAGACGCTAACGACTTCGTACATGCTAAAA
Organism: Pavona decussata; assembly: GCF_977016875.1. Lineage (NCBI taxonomy): Eukaryota > Metazoa > Cnidaria > Anthozoa > Scleractinia > Agariciidae > Pavona > Pavona decussata. The sequence goes on from NW_028145593.1 coordinate 1,748,735, forward strand.
GACTTGAGAGAAAAAAACCTCTGATAGCAGGGTAGCTGTCAAAGAGCTTCAAAGGGATTAAGTCACCATATAATCGAAAGCGTTTTTGTTATGGGTCTTATGGACTCCTCCCGGACAGAACGGTGTACTGAGTGAGTTAGAGTGATTAAGTGTGATTTAGAAACGGGAATAACAGTTACTTATAAATGCGTAAAAGAGAGCCCTACATCATATCCTCAACATCGGCAGCCCAAGCTCACGTTAGGAGATTCAATTACCGATGGTCGTTGAGAATTGGAGCGCTAATATTGTACTTAAACGGGAAGTATCACGAAAATTTGCTGTCATTTCAAAACCCAAAAATGTTTGTCTGACAACAGAAACAAAAAATAATCGTCTAGTTTTGTTATAAATTATCACCCCAGTGCCACAAAACTGTCGATTAGTGTCCCTGGCCAGAGACAGAGTAGGTCGGAATGGATTGAAACTTGAAAAATGTTAGGCTAATGTTTTTCAAGTTTTCGTACTTTTGTTTCCAAAATGCGCCAGAACAGAGTACAGGTTGTTCCTGTCAAGAATTGAGTTGATTTCTCTTCTCTCGTTGGTCTAGAATTATTTTGTAGCTAAGTGAAGATCTTATTTCACCATTTTTAACAAAAGATATTAAAAACCCCTTGATACTTCCCCTTTAAGGCCCGGTTCATACGTCGAACTTTACATGAGCCGAACCTAATACCTATTAAGGTCGACCCAAATAATTAAGTTCGGCAGTTGATTCAGACGTCGAACCTAACTGAAGTCGAACTTAATTAAAGCTAAAGTGAGAAAATAGATTTTCGTGGTCAGCGGCTGTTGGTTTCACTCAACAAGATTCAAAACGGCGGGAAAGATGAATTCTGACATGGAACAGCTTGTTTGGTAAAATAATGAAGTCAGGCCAAACAGAAGGGCGATATTCCGTAACAAACGGCAAAATGTTTTTGCCGTTTTTTTGTTTGGTTATCGAGGTAACCTTTGTAGCGTAATCTAGGTTTGAAAAGAGCAATGTTTTCTTCAAATGTTGCCGGTTTTTGAAAATTTGTTCTGAGAAGTCTTGAGGCTTCGCCTTTGATATAGCCTGTATTGGAAAGTTTCTGTCGGTTTGAAGTGCATGCGCACATCAAGAATAGATTCTTTTTTTTTTAATCTTTCGCATCTCAGACAAGTATATTTAGTTTTTTCGAAACAAGAAGAACAAGCGCATTCCTCTTTTCTCGCCATCTTGTTCAGAATGAAGTCCTTTGCGCATGCCAAGTCGATGGAACGCGCAGACCTCTGGGATAGATTTAATTTATATAATTTATACGTAACGTATGCATTTGGTTCGGCACATGAAAAGTTCGACGTATGAATCGAAGTCGAACTTTTGCGAATAGAACGGCGGGTCGACCCAAATACAAATCTGTCGATCCAAACTGATTCATACGTCGATCTTTACATGCGCCGAACCAAATGATTAGGTTCGGCTCATGTAAAGTTCGACGTATGAACCGGGCCTAAGACTTTGTGTGGGGAACAAAATACAATTGGTATTGTAGATCCCGAACGTCAAATAAAGCTATATTTCATCTTTCTTTCGATAAAGTGAATGAAACTGTCTCATCTCCAGCGTAATCTTATATGATTGGACTTAGTAAGACCACAGCGACAAACCGATGAGTACTAGTGGTGGCGGATCACTTGTTCAACACCTACGTGTTTTACTTGACGGTTACAAAGGCTCTGATATTTTCTAAACTAAGTGAGTTCTACTTTTCATCCGTACGTTAATTATCACAATCCAGGTGAGTGTAGTCTTGAGAAGCACTGCTTGAGAAGGCAATCCTTCTCAGAACTACACTCACCCGGATGATCACAATTTTCGTACTTATCACATGACTCCTGGGTTCAAACCATTTACAGATCTACTTTTATTAAAAACAAAAATGTCCCCTAATAAATCACACGTTGAAAGAGTAAAGTAAGATCGTCAACTCAATTGAAGTAAATGTTTCATAAACTGAATAATATAAGTATACAAAATAACACTGAGGTATTTTTGCACAGTTTATGACTGTGCGGGGAAAGTAAATCTTAGCAAGGGCTATTGAAATCCAGAAAGAAAATTGGGGGTAACCACACATATTTCAGAGATTATTAAGCAATAATAATTCCAAAAAAGCGTTAAAATACAAAGCAACGTATGGCATTTTATTCCCAACTCGAAGCTGATTATTTCTGAAAAATACATGGTTACCCCTAATTTTCTCTTTGGATCTCAATCACCCTTGCCAATATCTCCTTTTCCTGCAAAGTCATAAACCGCGCAAACAAATCTCTGTTTTAGCAGGCACGGCCGATACGAAACCCGACTCTCTCGAACCATTCCGAGATGCGCAGAACGTATGCACAGTTGCAAAAAAAGGCACCATCCTTTGAAAAATTTAGGCGGAAGTAAAAGAATGAAAAATTAAAAATGTTTCCTTTTTTTCTTGGTATACAACAGATTAACTAATCGCACGGTGACACCGATCTAATTTTAGCAGTACATAACTTGTCATAGAATGGCCGGCTTTCCTCAATAGCTTTAATGACGGCATTAGGATACGTCACTTCCGGCTCACTGGATGCGTCAGCGGTTTTGCTCATACTTGGCTTGAGAAAACCGCTGCTGTTTACGGCGCCTTGCCGCCAGGCTTGTGCCCAGCCGTCGTGCCAAGCAAAAAGAACTTCATCTGCTTTCCAAGACGTCATGTGATCTTCATATAGGATGCCTACTCCATCACAATAAGCCTTCATGATCTGCTTTGGTGACTCAAGCAAATCGTCGGCATTGACAATAACAGGATTGGGGTCAAGGTTCTCTTTAATAAACTCGTACGTCTCGTGAAGTTCCTTGAAGCCAGCCTCTTTCGGTTCAAAGTAATCCCACCCAGAGGATCTGATTTCTGGATTTTCACTCATACGGTACAGCGAGGGGATTGACTTTTCGGGATCTCGAATGAGAAACGAATGTTTAGCGCAAGGAAAGAAATCCTGTAACAGTTTCAATCTTCCTTTCACGTAATAAGCCATGTCTTTGATGAAAACCAAATCGACGTTTTTGCTGGTAGATTGCTGCAATATCACCTTAGCCACGGCTTCGTAGCTTCGACTGGGGTCAACCTTCTGAGATTCATAGCGCCGGCTTTGTCTTTCCGGTCCGAAGTAATAAGATTGTGAAAACGGTTCGGACCATAAACAGGTGTTGGATAAAGTCATAATTGAACGCTCAAACGCTGAGGAACACGATCGTAACGTTGTCCACAGGAAAACAAACTTGCTCGGTGTCTTGCTTTGCATAATGGTAGACTGCGATGGGCCCTGCAAAAATTAGTAAAGTAATTAAATTTAAGTTAATTATATTAACACGGGGAGTGCTTGAGCAACCCTGGTGAAAAACCTCACAGGATCTTCAAGGATCTTTAAAGATCTTCAAAGACCTGCCAAAGATCTTTAAAGATAAAGATCCTCAAAGGATCCTTATAGGATCTTTGAAGATCCTCCAAAGATCTTCAAAGATCCTGCATTTGCAAGATCTTGTTATACTATCTGCAAAGATCCTCAAGGAATTGGTAAGGATCTTGCAAGGATCTTTGTTAGATCCTTGCAAAGATTCCTGCAAAGATCTTTGCAAGGATCCTTCAAGATCCTCAAAGATTTGATGAGGATCTTTGAAGGATCTTACAAAGATCCTTTTAAAGATCTTGCAAAGATCTTTGCAAGGATCCTTCAGGATCCTCAAGGATTTAATGAGGATCTTTGAAGAATCTTACAAAGATCCTTTTAAAGATCTTGCAAAGATCTTTGCAAGGATCCTTCAGGATCCTCAAGGATTTAATGAGGATCTTTGAAGAATCTTACAAAAATCCTTTTAAAGATCTTGCAAAGATCTTTGCCAGGATTCTCAAGGATTTAATGAGGATCTTTAAAGAATCTTAGAAAGATCCTTCTAAAGATCTTGCAAAGATCTTTGCCAGGATCGTCAAGGATTTAATGAGGATCTTTAAAGAATCTTAGCAACATCCTTTTGAAGATCCTGCAAAGATCTTTGCCAGGATCCTCAGGGATTTAATGAGGATCTTTGAAGAATCTTTAAAAGATCCTTTCAAAGATCTTGCAAGAGATCTTTGCCAAAATCTTCAACAATTTAATAAGGATCCTTCGAAGATCTTGCAAAGATCTTTGTCAGGATCCTTAGGGATCCTTAAGGATTTTTAAATTAAGCTGAATATCTTTGACGGATCTTAAAAGGATCCTTGATAGTAAGGATCTTGCAAAGACCTTTGCCAGGATCCTTCATGAGCTTCAAGGATTAAATGAGGATGTTTGCAAGACCCCTATGATAAAAAGAAAAAAAATGGTGATGGAAAATAAATGGCCATTACACTTGCAATTACAGTGTAGGCATTTGGTAATATATTTTATTAATCAATAAGACCGTTTATTCAAAGACACTTCGCAGTCCGAAGACTGAATTGCGTGTACAAATAATTAAATTGTATGAAACTGAAAAACATAATATATACAAAATATAGAAAAAATTTAATAATTACAGGTAACATATAATAAAGAAGAATGCATAGAACTCTGCGAGAGGAAAAAGGACATTATTTAAAAAGCTACATACTACTACTAATGACTAATAATAAAAGAGTTCTTTTGACAATTGGTCTTGCACACCGGAATAATTTATAAAACGATTATTGCTCCTAAGCTTGTGGGATGAAAGAGCAGGTGGAGGTAGCAAATTTGAGCGTTTGTGGTTTCTTGATGAAGATATAGAGTTAAAAAAGTTTGTTCGAAAGAAAGTCACATCGGGCATACAATGTTGGTAGATCTGCCCGCTTTAGTAACAAATACATTTGTCACATTTCAAAATAAGAATCAAAATTTCTGTTTCTACTGAGTTTGACCTTCCAGAATAAATAATTATACCTTGAAGGTGTTGAAAAGTACAGACTGTTCACTAAATCTCTGAAAGTTGCAATAATGCAATGTCATCAATAATGCTGGTTTTTTGCTTGGAGCTATTGCTTGGATGTCTCAGAGAAACGGGTACATGGAATATGGAATTTCGTTTTGGCAATTTAAATTTGTGATATGTTGCACCAAGATTCCTGCTTGATATGGCTTCCCACCAAAGGATATAATTCAATAGACAAATAAATAAGTTTACTCAGCTGATTGTCTGATCAGTGCTTGTCATGCAGCATGATAGTGCCTTAGTGATACTCAGACTCAGAAATTCATTCTTATAAATAAAAAGTGATTTCCAATAGCTAAAAGTTTGCTCACAGTCTTCATCAAGTGATTACCCTGTCGCTTTCTTGCACATTACTTCTTTTATAAAGGAAACAAGGAAACCACCGGGCCAAGAGCGGCAGCCATCTTGGATTTCCATCAGACTTGGAAGACTGGGCACTAAGAAAGCCAAATTTGGTCAGCGGCTATACACTGCAGGCTCGCAGGAAGACCGTTTCTTTTGGATTTTAGCGAGCAGGGCTGAGTTGCTCGAAGCATGGTTAGCGCTAACCATTGGTTAAAAGGTATTAAAACCTATAGGTTATTATGGTATTTAACCCGGGTTAGCGCTAATCATGCTTCGAGCAACTGGGCCCAGGACTCAAGAAAACAAGGCACATTTCCTCGGTTTTTTCTTCTTTTAAGCTAGAAAATGATGGCTTTAAGCAACAAAACGTGGACAACTACTTTTTAGAAACAGGTAGGCTTTAATTTCAATGATTTTGATAAAAGACTGGCTTGAAAATGTATGATGCACAATTCAACCAAGCGAATGAATTTAGCTACAAATTCATCTGATCTCGGTTGTCGAGGTAGCCATTTCCTATTTATTTTTAAAATCAAAACATTTACAAACGTTTTTATGGGGTAAGTTTGTAGTTTTAGCGCTAGTTGAAATGAACAATCAATTGATTGTAGTTGTACTAAGAATCAATTGCAAGCTTTATTCGTGTGGTGACTTATCCGGTCGAGTATAACATTACTTTAATTTGCCTGTGATTTGATTGAAGTTGAAGGTCAGTTTGTTGAGCATTATAATGCCCACATGTACAATAAAATAGCACCATGAGTTAAAAACGAATGTGAACATTGTAATCACACAGAAGAACTGACTAAAGTGCATGATTTTTTCTCTTTTTGCTGTAGATCTTCAACTTCAATAAGCTAAGTCACCTGTAAGCAGGGGAGCCTAATTTTAACTGATT
>NW_028145593.1:1760000-1927500 GCF_977016875.1 Pavona decussata
TTAAAAACTTACGTGTTAAGGTCAGACATCCGTTGAAATCAGGAACATCGCTACAACAGATGCATGCATGGAGACAACAAATCCTCCCGCTTCTTTGTTTCAGAATAAAAGCAAGACAAATACATTCCGGCCTTCGGAATAACAATTGTACAACCACATTGATGTTACTTAGAAGCGACCGACGATTTTCCAATTTTCCTTTCCAGACGAAGACTGTTATTGAAAATATCCACATAACCAAAGCAAGAGGATATTATACAAAGCTTAGTGACACGAAAAATAGTGATATTCCAGGAAATGAGCTCGATGAATGTGGATTACTTTCGCTATTTAGCGCTCGCTGGTAATTTTCTGAATTTTCGACTGTGCGAAATTCAGCTCGGCGCGCAATGTCTCTTGGGTGAACATGGGCCTTTAAGATCATTCTCTTTCTCCAACACTTGTTGTCTGATCTGATTGGTGTTCAAGATATCATTAGAGTCATTATATTTCATACTTAGTGGCTTGCTTGCCCGGCAAATACAGTCGTTCTTTTTTATAAGGATATTGTTTTTCCGGCCCAGGCTAAATATTCCTATTTTTCTGCCGATTTTAGGCTGAAAATATTCTTGCTATAATCTTAATTATAGCTTATGACATTTCCTTTTCAGAACGTATTGGGCTATCAATTACAAGTGTTTGGTGTCTAGATCTCTGAGATCTGTATCGCGTCACATATGGCTTTTTCTTTTACTTGTCGCCTAGTTTTGTTATTCAAAATTGAAAGAATTTATCTTGAAAAATTTTGCGGTTTAGTTCACGTCTTTTGCATTGTACATATTTTGTACTGCACAAATACATTACATATACCGCTCATCATTGAACATTTGGCTATCGCTGGTGAAGAGTGTTTCGTTTGTTGGCTAGTTTTGCCGTTTAGAGAAAGGAATACTTTTTTTATACAGTTAATAACATATCATTGTATTGTATTTACAGATTTTCAACTCACGAAATTATCTTCTTTTCACAATTTTAACCTCAGGCTTATTCTTAAAATATTCTTAAAATTTCGCAAATTTCAGCCTCGATATTCTTATAAAATATATTCTTATAAAAAAGAAAGAGTGTAGTTCAGTCAGTTAGTCCGTCAAAAATATCCCAAGCAGTTCTTTAACTTGCACAAATGATTAGACTACAACCAACATGTGACCAGTAAGTGCCCGTATCACTTTTCATGTTAACGACGTATACCGTTACTTTGAGGTTCACATGATGAAGACAAAAACATCACAAGCATCTCTTTAACTGGCACAAATGATTAGAAATTGCTACCTGTACCAGCATGTGCGACTGTAAGTCAACTGAGTGATTCGTAAGTATAAGCTTGTTTTCATTCAACTTTCACGCTCGAATAGTCTGCAGACATGTCTCATTAAATATGCGTAAAACGACCGGTTTCCTCATAATGAGATGTAATTTACGGACCGTAAACTCTTCCTTACGGACCGTGAGTGAAGTTCACGGACCGAACGAACTATACGGACTGGAAACAAAGTATTAAGGACGGTTTAATACAGTGAGGATTTATTAGACAACCCTCCTGTAAAAGAAAGAAGGCCCAACCGACTAACTAATTAACGTCTAAACCCGATACCAATCGAGAATAATATGCTGCAATAATATATGGGCCGGAGGGCAATTGTGGCTTGAACCTCACGAGAAGAAGGATTTTATGAATTTTCGAAGCAAAGAAATATAAAACTAACCTTGTTATTTTAGGAAACAACTACAAACAGTGTGCTTTCGGCTGTGACGAAATCGGCTGTTGTCATGAAACTGTACTGACTTCGAAGTGAATAATATAATTTGCGTTACTTTTCCCACAGGTAACCCAAGCTCTATGACCTTTGTAACGTCACGTAATTTGAATTTCACGATGAGTGTTACGCAACAATAGAGCTTGGGATGTCTGTGCTTTTCTTGATTTATGTCAGAAAACTATCATCCATCATCTATTGCGCTAATTGCAGTCACGAGACACACACGAATTGTTTTGTTAGCTTTTTCTCTGTCCTCCGCAACGCAAAGGCCTCTTTCGCGCTCGAGCGTAGGAACTGACAAGAGACTGGAGAGAGTGAAATAACGAGGAGCGCGGGGGACGATGGGAAGAGGACAAGGCCCTCAAAGGCCATGTCAAAAACATCATTGAATGTTTATCAACTGGGAGTACTTCAACCCAGTAGAGTGGTTCAAAGGGGATTCACGAAACATTTTTAAAAGTATGAGTATGGTAATAACCGTTGCGTAATAAGCGAAATTATAAGCTTTTGTATGGGAAAAACGTGCCCTATTTGAAGGCAAGATTACGAATAGTTTAATCACAGGCATCCCAAGCTCAAGCTGTGAGCGATGAACATCTTGCGTAATAGCGGTCATAACCAGAGGGAACCCACACAAATTGTGTGACCGTTTGTATTTTGAATGTATAGAGGAAATGTTAGGGAATGTATGGGAAAGTCGAAAATCTTCCTATTATCGTACTAGATTGCGATAAATAATCTCATTTAACATCAAAATAATCGTGAAAATAAACGTATTGTTACCTTAAATGTGGTGTGTTGTCGTTCTTGAGGTGGACGACGGCGATTCTAGCAATTTGAAGGGTTCGGCGTTGAACGTTCAGGGTACCCAACGGATCGTTTCGGTAAATTATCTGTTCGGAAGGTCCTTAATCCCCTACAACTTTCTGAGGGGAATTTTCACCCCGAACTTTCGTGATATGGAAAATTTAAGGCGTAGTGTTTTCGGATTGATAAAAATGTCGTTTCGGGTACCGAAAAAAGGTCAGCTAAGATTTTCGGAAAGGAAATAAGACCAAAGGTTTTCGGGAAATGGACAAAAATGCCCTAGTAGTTTCGAAAAGACTGAAGTTCCCCTAGAATGACCGAACAGATAAAAATATTATAGCACAGCCTAAAATGAACCTACAGAGCTTTAAAGGCACTCCAAATAGCCTAAAATAGCGTTTCAAAGGATCTGAGAGAAAACCGTCGTTGGGTGCCCCTCAACGTTCACTCGAGTGTAATAGTAGAGAGACAAGGGAGGAAAAATCCCAGTCGGACCGGTCCAGCGGCGAGCCGAAATTCACAAACAAAAGCGTTTTTATGGACTCTTCCCGAACAGAACGGTGTACTTGTGTAAGAGTTAAGGCTGGTTTCCATATGATCGCGGATCGCAGATTGCAGATCGCAATAAGGTCTGCGATCGTCTGCGATCATATGGAAACTACTTCTGCGATCGTCTGCGATCCTGCCATCGCGATCGCAGACGATCGCAGAAGATAGAACCATGTTCTATCTAAAGGTTGGTTTCCATATGATCGCAGACGATCGCTGACCTTATTGCGATCTGCGATCCGCGATCATATGGAAACCAGCCTTTAGAGTTGATGTTAAGGTTTTCACCATGTGATTAAGCGTGATTTAGTAACAGGGATAACAGTTATTTATAAATGCATAAAAGAGAGCCCTACATCATATCCTTAACATCGGCAGCCCAAGCTCACGTTAGGAGATTCAGTTACGGGTGGTCGTTGAGAATTGGAGCGCTAATATTGTAAACAAAATACAATTGGTATTGTAGATTCCGAACGTCAAATTCAATTCAATTCAATTTATTGCTTCCATCACTAATACATTGTTGTTCATGATAATTATACAATACTAAATAAAATAGTGATGAGGGAGTCTATAGAAAAGCAAAAAAATGCTTGAAGTTATAGATCCCTTTAGATTGAGGTCAACTGCAGCTTAGCTAGCTATATTCTTATATTCATATTTACACATCTGGTATTATTACTAGTCAAGATTTCAAAGCTATATTTCATCATTCTTTCGATAAAATGAATGAAACTGTCTCATCTTCAGCGTAATCTTATATGATAGAGAACTTGTAAGACCACAGCGACAAACCGATGATTGGTGCCGGATCTCTTAATTGTAGACCTGGATCAGCAAATTATTTCAAATACAAACTGATCCTAATGGCGGAGGTGGCGAACTTGGCTAGAATAACTGAAATGTATTTTGTTTATTTTTGTTTTACCCGATATTTCGGTTTGCAATACAAACCTTCCCCGGGGGTTCAACGAAAAAAAACAAAAGGTTTGTTTCTCACCTTTGGACTCGCTTTTGCAGCTATCGTAGCGTGAAATTATTGAACCTGTGTTTGCATTTGTTTAAAAATCACGAGGCACGAGGCTTGCATGCGTCACCCAAGTCACAAGACAAGCGAAATCAAGCGACAATCTGCAACTCCTGTGAGGTACTGTAACAGACGCTGATACATATAGGTAAGACCCTTAACTTAAGTAATCCTTCCTTACACAGAACAATAATGGTAATTGTTACTTACACGAACAGGGAAACCTTCCAATTTGTCTCGGCTGCAAAGTGATCGAAGTCATGATGGCTCCCTTCTTATAACATCGTACATTATTGCATCAGATTTGTCTTGGACATGTTTGTGTGTTGGTAATTATAAGGTTGTAAGCGTAATAATTATTGTAGGAACCTGCCACGGATGATGAAAGCAAAGAACAAAAACGAAAAACAGTATAGAGCAGGGAAAGGCTACTTGTGGTGCTTCAATGCATATGTTAGGCTTCTGTCTGTGGGGGACTCTGTAAAAGACGGATGCGGACGGGTGGATGTGGATGGCGGATGGCGGATGGCGGATGGGGGATGGCGGTTGCGGATGGCGGATTAATTTCTTGGTTGAAAAAAAAAAAAAAAGATGGTGATACTGTTAAATTCATTAGTTGATTGTCACCCTCCAAGAAATATTTTGTCTGAATTTTTTTTTAATTAAACGTAAAAGCTTTATTGAGCCCCCCTCTCCATTTACCCCTCCCCCCCTCTCATAAGACCCCTAGGGACATGAGATTTTGGAATTAGTCCCCCCTATTTTCTATTTTTCCTATTAGAAATATTCTTCATGCGGCCCAGTTGGTTTGTTTTTAAACAAATATGTACACACAAATATATAAAAATGTTGGTTTCCGTTTTACTGTTTCGCTGCTGTTTTACTGAGGAGTAAAATAAGTAAGCCCCCCACCCAGCGAAAACGCTAGAAAATGTTTGTTCTCGTTTTAAAACCAAATCAGTCTGAGTGGAACACTGTAAGTTGGTACGTCCACCGTCCGACCAAAAGACATGGTCACATTCATGAGTGGGGAAGTCAGATTAAGTGTTTGGTAGGTGTTATATTTTTTTTAAGTTCAGATTTATTTCATTTATTTTTAAAGGGAAGGATGTGACATAAATGCTCAGTCCACCCTAGTGCGTCCTTATTTGTCATTGTGTATCACGTGACGTACACGACGAATAAAGTGCTTTTAGCTGGTCAGCCATCTTGACTATTGTGTTTATCTTACAGGTCTAACAAGCATTGACTTTAAAACTTTATGTTTCATGAGTTATATAATACCACCTTAAGTAAAATCAATTGGAATAAAAAGACAAAGAATTTGGATATAACATGGCCCTCTTAATCTGTCTACGCACTTGGAATTCATTTTTCGTATAATGATGAAGTTTCTCATAAAAAAAAAAATTGAACAAAAGCTCACTTCCATGAAAACTCTATTTAATCTATGGTACCCTAGGAACCTCACATTATACGGTCGTATAACCATTCTGAAAACTCTTGCACTATCCAAACTTATTTATAATACTTCTATGCTATCGTTTCCATCGTTTTTCATCACTACGGTCAATTAAGTTATCAAATCTTTTATCTGGGGCAAAACAGTGAAAATTAAGCATACGACTATGATAGGTCCAAAAGAGAAAGGAGGACTAAACATGCCTGACTTTGAAATCGTTAACAATTCCCTCAAAGTCACAGGGATAAAACGATTAAATGGCAGTAATCCGGCTACCAGCTGTAGTTACTTTCCTCTGGCATATCTAAAAAACGTTGGTGGCCGATTTCTTTTTGAATGCAATTTCAATCTGAAGTTCCTAAAAGCCCATATACCTGTTGATTTTTATAAAGAAGCCTTGGAAGCTTGGAAAAAACTAGTTTGCTCTTTTCCTGAATCCAAAGAGCAAATACTAGATGAAATTATCTGGAATAATAGGCTTATTAAAATTAATGGATCCTCAGTCTATTACAAGCAGTGGCATGAAGCTGGCATTACTAAAGTCAGCGATTTTTCAAAGGCGACTCTTTCTTAACCTTTAACGACTTTGTATCCACATTTCAGTTAACGACTAACTTTCTAAAGTATTATAGCCTTTGCCACGCGATCCCTCAAATAATAAGACCTACAGCAGAGAAGAGGATGAAACAGGCTAACTTCGACAAAGAATCGATACGACTTACTTACAGCATTCCCTTCAAAGTTACTAAAGATATTAGACTTGCTATCTTTCAGTTTAAGATCATTCATCATATTTTACCCACTAATGCCACTCTTTTCAGGGATTCGCTTGTTCAAAAAGAGCAATGCCACCTTTGTAACGAGAAACAAACATTGAAACACCTAAGTTTCGTAACTTGCCCTTTTGTACAGAGTTTTTGGACTCGATTTTCCCTCTGGTGGAAGGGAAAACCCCTAAATTCAATCACCTTATCAGAACAAGAAATAATGTACGGATTCACTAGAGATCTCTCTTGTCGTCTTGGCTTGAACCTCTGTTTAATTATTGACAATTATTACATCTATACTGCGTCACGAAGAGAAGAAGAGTATATCTGGGAAGCGTATTGTGCTATATTAAAGAGTCACCTTGAAATTGATAAACACAAATCCAAGTTGCAAATAAGTCTTTGAGCCTTTTAATTTTATTTCAATTTTTTTGTATTTTTGCTATATTGCTTTGCAAGGCTGCCAAGTGCAAGCACGTAATGTGTAATTGTGTAATTTATTGCTTAAATTTGAAGTTTAAAAAGCATCATAAGTATTGTGATTATCGTTAGCACCGTATTGTAAGTATTGTAAGTAATTCAGTAGTATCGTATTGTAAGTAACGGTATAATTGTTAGTACCGGAGTAGCTGTATTGTAAGTTGTGTAGCTAGTATGTTGTGTAGGTAACTATAGTTAAGTATGTTTCTTTTTTGTTTTGTAATGCAGTGTCATATAGTAATATTAGTAATCAAATGTAAAAAAAAGCCGTTTCGTTGCCGTTCTCGGCCAAACAACAACGGCCTAGGAAATGACAATTGCCGGTGACTACACGGCAATTTTCCATTCTTTGTATTAACTGGAACGCTATTCCTACTTATTCTGTTCCTGGAGAGTTTCGTTACAAGTTGAACGCGTTGCCTTTATTGCGAAGAATTAGTTCAACTAACGTGAACTTATATTTTCAAGAGACGTTTTCGTTGTCGTCGCGGCAGTAGCTGCTTAAATAAGTTTAACTCCCTATTGGCCGGGATGTCAAGGGGGCTTCGCTCGAAAGGAATGCATTAATCGCCATTGCGAAATGGTAGTGAAATTAAAAATTTCAGTATTTAAAAGGGTCGTAAAGTAGATTGTTGGACCAAAAGGATAGAAACTCCCTTCCGACTTAACAAGGGAAAAGTCTGGGAACGAACCAGTGAATTAAAACCAAGTACTAGCATTAGAATTTGAGCACTTAGAATTAAAACGTTGGCTACCTGTAGTCAAGAACAAAAATGAAGAAACTTGCAGAGGACCACAAGACGCTCAAATTATTTTTTTCTGAATGCGTTTTGTTTCCGGACCTGTTGTACAAGGGCACCCAACGACAGTTTTCTCTGAAATCCTTCGAAACGCTATTTTTGGCTATCTGGAGTGCCTTTAAAGCTCTGTAGGTTCATTTTATATAGCCGCGCTATAACATTTTTATTTATTATTTATTTATTATTTTTATTAATTACTAGGGCATTTTTGTGCATTTCTCGAAATCCTTAGGTCTTATTTCCTTTCCGAAAATCTTAACTGACCTTTCTTCGGTACCCGAAACCAAATTTTCATTAATCCGAAAACACTAGGCCTTAAATTCCCAAAATCGCGAACGTTCGAGGTGAAAATTCCCTTTAGAAAATTGTAGGAGATTAAGGGTCTTCCGAACAGATAATTTACCTAAAAGATCTGTTGGGTGCCCCTGTCTTGTAGTAGAGATGCGCTTTCCAGACGTCACTTTACGCCTAAACAGACCAAATTGATGACAGGGCTGACACTACGGCAAAGGGGTTATTTATTTGAGTCAATAATTAATCGAGTACCACTAGTCTTCTTCAGGGCCAGAGTTACAATGAACAAGAACTCCCCCCCTCCCCCCCCTCCCTGCCGCTCTTCAAAAAAAGGCACCCTGGTTTATTTATTCAGTTATTTGTAAGTTGTTTTTCTTCTACAAATGGTAGGAAATCTACGTGTCATGAACAATGGATTACAAAAGTTATGCTTATGCTAAGTACTATAGCGGACGATTGTCAAATCTAACCGACAACTCAACTGACGATGAAATCAGAGATGTTTATAGTCGTTGGGCAGTCAAGTATGACAAGGTAAGGAGATAAATAATGATGATGATGATGATGATAATTGTGCCATTTATAGAGAGCTGATTCCATGTAGCCACTTAGCGCTTTACAATGTCTAAAAAAATTAGAAAATTTGGTCATTATCTGAGAACCAGGGTCAGCTAGTCGGGTGGAAGGAATTTTCGTGGGTGAAAAGTTTATAGTAGGTTTTCGCCCACGAAAATCCCTTGCACCCGACTAGCCTGCCCCTGGGTCTCCGAGGATGGCGTTTGGTGGTCTGTAAACTCATCTGGCAACGTGTTCCAGAGCATGGATGCCGCAACAGAGAATTCTCTCCGACCGTAGCTTTCAGGTTATTCTTCGTGTTTGGCTAAATGAAGTCAATAGATGATGTGAAACTTTTGAAATTTCATAAAAGTAAACTGCAGAGTAAAGACTGAGTAGCTGCAAGACCATCAAAATTGTGAACACAGCTTAAGCATATTGGGGGAGGGGGAGGGCAACTCGGGGTCTTAATGATTTATTAGAGAGGGGGGGGGGGAGTTAATAACGCTTTTAAGGTAACGCGGTTACACCTCTACGCGTCATTTTAATCAACTATTAACTACTTATTAACTATAGAAACAATGAAGTGCTGTGATTTGATTGCAGGATCTAAGAGAAGCTTGTTGTGTATTTCACAAACCGATGGTAGATTGTTTAGATGTGGCTATGAAAAAAACTTTCCAAGATAAACCAAAAAGCGACATCAGAATAATGGACGCAGGAGCTGGGACTGGCCTGGTCGGTGTTGAGCTTCATAAACAAGGTTACTACAACGTTGATGCCTTGGATATTTCACAGGCGATGTTAGACGAGGCGAAAAGGAAAAACGTCTACAAGAAATTCATCTGCGCCTCCCTCGGGGACCAGCGGACTCCCGGTGTCGAGACAGGTCAATATGATGCTCTGATCTGTGTAGGGACACTTGGCTTTGCGCATGTCCGTCCAACCGGTTTTGTGGAAATGATTAGAATGGTTAAGAATGGTGAGTTAAGAAAGGGTGTAATGGGGGACTGCGCAGGGGCCAAATTTATGAAGCCTCTTCCAAGTTTAAATGTATCTGAATTAATTGCTTCTTAACGATAGACTATAGCTGGACTGGCGATAGGACTTTTGTCAAGAAACAACACTTGGATAAGAGGGTTAGTATATAAACAAACTGTGTTGCTGCGTCGTGAGGGGAAGGGGGGGGGGTGGGGGACGGGCGGGGTGAGCGGAGAGAACAAACGGATGTTTGGTTTTAACAGCTTTGTTGATACAGTAATTCGGCCACCGTAGACATACAAGTGCTGACGTTTACAAGTGTTAGCCTTTCGATCGAATCCATTCTGATTGAATGAAGAAATGATTCCCTTTCGTAAGAGCGTAAAAGCAAATCCGTTCTGATTGAATGAAAAAAGGATTCGCTTTTGAGCAACGCTTGAAACGTCAGCACTCGATTCTCTTAACGGTGGCCAACTGAATTACCCTATCAACTTTGTTGATACAACCAAACATACATATATAAATGGCCAAGTACGAAACGTCGGCGGATGAGTATCAATCGTTGTCAGTGTTGCAGTTATCGTGTTGCGTCTAGAAAATCAAATTCAAGTGACTGGATTTTGATATCTGCATTTGTTTCTTGATCGCGCCAGGTGGACTGATTTGTTTCAGCATGCGCTCAGCCGATAGAGAAGCGTACGAAGAGAAAATGGTCGAGCTAGAAAATCAAGGAAGGTGGAAACTCTTTAGTGAAGGGAAAGTTCCTCATTTTGAGAAGGAAGACATGCCAAGAGAGTGCAGTGCGTTTGTTTACAAAGTCTCCGAAAGCTGAACAAGTTTCAGAAAATTGAACAAAATAACAAACCATAAATGTCGTGCCTCCTTCTGTTTCTGGCATGTTTATTGAGTGTTTCCAAAGAGAGAGGGATGGTAAGATGATGATGATGATGATGATGATGATGATGACAATCTGTTGACAGAGGGTCCACGTCAGAAAAGTGGTTTTCAGTGGGGCATAACATAAATAGCCAAAATTAAGTGAGATGGGTCAAAACTCCGATGACGCTTGTCTTGCTAGCTGTAAACGTGAGATTTCCGGCCGTTTAACATTATCAGGAACACTAATTATTCATCATACTTATAGCACAGAGGTATATATGCGCAGTTTATGACTATGCAGAGAAAGCAGAGTTTACCAAGGGATGTTGAAATTCGAAAAGGAGAGTGCGGTTAGTCGGGCATTTTCCAGATATGACTATGCGACAAAAATTCAAAAAAGCATTAAAGTATAAAAAAACGTATTGCCTCATTGTTCATTGTTTTATTTACTTTTCTAACTTTATAAATACTTATCATTGAGACATTTTATCACATTTTAGCGTTATTGACATTCTTACCGAATTTTAACTGTTTGTAATATATTTAGGCTAAGATTTTTATTTTTTACTCGCACTTGAAAATGGTCTCAGAGAGGTAGAAAGGTCGTGACTTTTTAGCGTGTACTTTTATCATAAAATATGGAATTTTCTCCAAAATTATCTCTGAAAAAAAGCATAAGTTAATTTTATTTGGATTTCAATGACCTTGCTAAGATATTCTTTACCTGCATAGTTCAAAGCCGTACAAAAATACCCAGGGAACTCTACTGGGGGAACACCCTGGCTTGCGTGCTTGGTTCATCAGTGACTGTAGTGATTAGAGTTTTCTCGTACCATCCCGAGATGCGCAGAACATATGCGCAGCTGCAAAAGGAGGCACCGTTCTTAAAGGGAGGGGTTCACGGTTCTGCGCATGTCCATGAATCAAAATTCTTTTTCGCCTTTGCTCGCCATGACCCAAGCCTGTTTAATTTAATTCGTTGTTTATGAACCATTCGGAAGGGAATAGGTAAGTCGGGTGGTAATTTTTTCATATGATTCCGTTATAACTGTAAACATATCAACCGTGGAGTACAATCCACTAGCATTTTCTGTGAAGTTTGGTCATCAGTCATTTTGCTTAGACTAATTATAGAATGTGATTACTGAAGTACATATGAGTGGGATTTTTAAGGCCATAAAGTTGATAAGAAAGAGAAAAAAGAATTTAAATGCATACACAACGGCTGAAATGTAGACCCCTTCCTTTGAAGGAAACCTCCACTCTCGAAACATGTTAACGTTACATTGTTGAAAATACAATTTTCTTTGAAATTTCATTGGAAAACATGGAAATAATATTTCAGTGTCGGAAAAAACATGATTTGATTATCGGCTATTTTTGCTTTTAAATTTCCCGCGCGCCGCCCTCTTGGATTTCATGACGTAATAAGGTTGCTCAATTGTTTTACACAAAAGAAATTCTGCTGAATAACAATAGAGGCAACCATTACACGTCATAAAATTCAAAATGGCTGCCCCCAGGAAATTTAAAAGCGAAAGTTGTCGATAATCATATCTAATATTTAACACACTTGAATGTCATTTCTACGTTTTAGACAAAAATTTAGAATTTAGACACTATTTCCAACGCTTACCCGTCAATTTGTCGTGAGAGTGGAGGTTCCCTTTAAATAATCAGGCCAGAACACCGGTTTTGGAGAAGTTCCACTATTACACGGGTGGTCATATATATTACAATTCTGTATAAAAATCAATCATTCATGTCTGGATTAAAAATATTCGCATACGGCCAGATAGCAATCAATCGGGCGATGGAAAGTAAAAATCGGAAAACGAAAGCGAGTGCACATACACTTTAGAGAATCGAAGAGAAGAAAGACAAAAACTTAAGTGAAGCTTAAGAAACTTAAAAGAAGAAACTAAAGTGAAAACCAATTTTCCTTTACTTGTATTCCTTGGTTTTCCGAAGATTTTACTAAACTTCGTACAGAGACGTTCACTCTTCATTCTTAATCCAATAAGCGAGGGCCAGGATAGATATTTAAGCTTAAGGTGTTCTTGGAGAATTAACCGAGACCACGTTTATTGTAGGGTTGTTGCTAAGCAACGGGAACTGACTGAATGCTACGTGAAAGTATAACAACAAGCAACATGTGCCAAGAGGGGGAGAGGGAACAAGTAACCGTACCTTTTCAAAGCGAGGGAAAACGTACGATCCGAACAAAGCGCGGGAGACAGGTATCCGTTACTAGACAAGGGATAGTCATTCAAGTTACTCAAAGCGCGGGAAATCATGTCTATGGGTAGCGAACGCGAAGGGAAAAAAAGGGAACCATTAAAAAGCGCGGGAAAATTTGACAGGTATTACGCATGAGAAATCACACAACGGGTGCCGCGCGCAAGAAACTGATGTAACCGGTGCAAAGCACGAGAAATCTTCTAACCGGTGTGCCGTAGGGAAATATGCATCAAGTCGATAACGCGAGAAATTATGCCAAATTTTCAGATCTTTTGTTGTCTCTCCTTAGGGAACTCGAAATGGATTCCAAATCCAAGAAATCCGTCACTGGAAAGGATTTGGTTGATAACTGAATCCCGGTGGTTAAATCCGAATTAAGATTTATTGAAATGCGATTTTCTTTGGGGTAGGGAACAGTGTGGAGGGGCCGTAAAAGATCATCTACTAGTTATATTCATTTCTGACTTTTATTGAGAAATATCAACGAATGTTTGGTTTTATCAAAAGAGTTAATGACTAAAGGCTAGCGATTCGAATGCTGATGATCGGCAGCTTGTCGATCAGAGCGAATCGCTCTGACACTGAAAGGACCAATACTTGAAGCATCAGCACTCCAAGCTCTTTACGGTGGCCAAACATTATCTTTATATATCAACACTATTGATAAAACCAACATTAATATTCCCAATATTACCAATATATTACCAATATTAATATTCTAATCCCACCGACGCAGCCATGCATTTACTTTACAGAAACCAAACATGGCAAATATCAACTTTCTCAGCATGTTTATCTCACTCCTACTCACATTCATGTTGATACTGGAATAAAGTCATTTCGCCTTCCTCTAAACCGGTATTAATATAAAAATTTTGCCATATGAATGACACCGTCGTTCATGGTGCGAAGTGACTGCAGTCCAGTGTAGTCGGACTACACTAGACTGCAGTCACCTCGCTGGACTGCAGTCACTTCGTGATTGCTCATCACGCTGTGATTTCTACGCTCTGGTGGGTGTAAAAATGAAACAAAGGCATAAAATAACTGAAACTATAGGAAAATGGTGCAACACTGTTCCTTGGTTCATTCTTTTGCACAGTAGCGAAGCTTTCCGACTTTTGGCGAGGGTGGTAACTCATACACATAAAACCCCTCTACACATTTTCTCACACGAATCTGAACTCTATGGTAACAGCACTGATCGAATCCATGAAAGCACACTTCTCTTGAAACGATGCCTTTTTTTAGTGACGGAAGTGCACCATTAAGCCAGCCCGGTCTGACAGTCGAACATCTGCGACGCGGTATGCAGCTGTCAATCATTCTTGTGTATAAGTTGGACAGGAATCGGTACCAGCCCTTCTTGAGGGAGTGGTCCTTTTTCTCGCCTTCCCCATAGGAGTAGTGCCGACCAGGATCGCTCAGCACGCTAAAGTTTCTACACTCTGGTGGGTCTAAAATGAAACAAAGGAACAAAATGTACTGAAGCTGTAGGGAAAAATGGGAAGACTGGGCTCTTTAAAAAGTTCTCACAGGCTAGGAGGCTCCTCCCTAAGATACAAGCCCTTACACGGGAAGTTTACATACAGTTTTTAACAGAAAAGGTAACCACTTTCACATCTTTTCAATTATGTAGAAACACTGGATCCCTCTGCAGTCAGTATACCGTTTGAATATTTTTTTAAGGACTCTTTTAAATACCTAAATGACGGTTTCCCACACCTCTTCTATATCCCAGCTTTCGGAATGCCTACCCTTTTATATGCTCGGCCGCAAGCCTGAAAAAAAGTAGACTTCTCGGGGAGATTCTCCCCGTGCGTTTAGTTTTGTAAAAGGAGGTTCCCGTGTTCAAATTCATTCTCGTCTATTAACTATTAGCGGTTAACAGAACCTCACAACTCCTCCGCGTTTTCAAAATTAACTTCTTGACTGTCGGACGTCCTTATTCTTTCGAAGCTTTTGACATTCGTCGAGTTGAACGTGTGCACCTTTATTCAATTTTTCCGAAAACCTGCACGTTGGTTGACCGACCACACCAAATTGATCACAGATAAATTTCTGAAATAGTTGCAAAGTTTTAGCGACGTCTGTTCACCCTACCCTTTCACTTTCTTCCCACTAAGGTCTAGATAGGGTAAAATTCTAATTGGCTTTCTTAGTGCTGGTCGAGCGTTCTATCTGTGGCGACAATTCTAACGTTTTGTAATTACCTATTCCACAGCGATTGCCGAGATATCCCGGATGGCAGTTGCACTTGTATGTTCCATCTCGGAACGAGTTCACTGAACATGTTCCATTGTTCAGACAAGGCTCGCTAAAACATGGATTCTGCGTGAAAGAGAACAAAATGTTCACAATCATGTATCCTTAAACTTCCTGTCGAGCCTCCCAAAGATTGGAAATATTTATCAATTTTACTTATTTAAAAAATATTCATTTTGTAAGATGGCAGAAATTAAAACTAGCAAATGAGTGGCAACAATGAAGATTGTCATCACCAGAAATTCGAATTACAAACCTGAATTTAGAAATGGCGAGATTGGCTGTTTGAAGTAAGTCTCTGAGGGTTGCTGTATCTGGTTGATGGAAGAAGTTCACACCAGAATTTCCCTTCACTGTTCGCAACGACCGCCAAGTTGAACGAAACACAACGAGTTTGTTGAAGGCATGTGAAGTTGCAGTCCAAGATGTCATCGACAAAAGTCGTTTTCAGCAGTGTAACGTTCAGATAAAGAGAATCGTCAGACTGGAATCGAACTTGAACGAACTGATCAGAGAGCCTCAGTTCTTTTACAAGGTAAATAAACAGAAGAAAAGCTGTTAGAAATTTCATTGTCTCTTCCACTTTCTGGTACACTCTTTCGAGATGTAGGCTAAGTGGACCTTTTTATGTCATTTTTTATTGTCGGTATAAAACATTAATGATACTCGTAGGACTTCCTCTATAACCATGGAATTGTTTATAATTATTGATGATGCCAGTAATATCGTTGGGATAATTCTAGTTGGTTAGCCTTGTAACGTTCAGATAAAGAGAGTCGTCAAACTGGAATCGAACTTGTACGAACTGATCGGAGAGCCTCAGTGCTTTTACAAGGTAAATAAACTGAAGGAACGCTGCTAGAAATTTCATTGTCCTCTCCACTTTCTGATCCACTCTTTCGAGATGTAGGCTAACTGGACCTTTTTATATGATTATTGTCGGTATAAAACATTTATAATGCCCGAAGGACTTCCTCTATCACCTTGAAATTGTTGTTTATTATTGATAATGTCAGATAATTCTGACTGGCTATCTTAAGCATACGCATCAACTCTTTGAAGTTGTTTTGATGAAGCTATTAAACAGAACGCCGAAATCCAGACTTGAAAAGATGTCATTTTTCAAACATTTTTATAGAATGTCACACATTTTAACATATTATAAAACCGTCCAAACATGTTCTAGACGCATTTGTATTTAATAGATCTTCTAGCGATATACGTCATTTCGTGTGTGGGAGTGAATAATCTAAAACTTAAAAACATCCTGTCCTGGTGTTTCGGTCCTAAACGAAGAATATCGATCTTCTTCCTACCGTCCACTCTGTTTTCTTTCGGTGCATGCAGTGCTATGCCAATAATACTCTAAAAGAGCTGATACTACTGAAATAGTTTTGTCGTTATGTATAGACTGAGAAGATTGGTCTCGTTCTTTCAGCCTCTCTTTAACTTCGGTTTCAAAAACAACAACGTGGACTTGGTTTTTTTCAATATCATCCAGCCATGTCAAGGACATCTTTTGTTTCATACCAACAGGTGACAGGAAATTGCTTTCCATGCAAACTTGTTTGTGAAACTCCTAAATCAAATTATATGCCACCGCAATACTATGTAGCAAGTTTTTTGTTTAAGGGACAAAAGCGAGAACAGTAATTTACTAGTTCTCAAATTTGCCATAAAAATGAATTACATAACTTTATGGTTATTCTTTCTCAGATATAAATTAAATCTATTGTTAATTAAAATGGTGCGGGTCTACGTTCTATTTGTTTCTGTACATGTGTCAGTGAGTAATTAACGTGTGAGTAATTAAAAGCTGTCGGCAGTAGCTTACAAGAGAAAAGAATAGTCTTTTCAGAAAGTGCAACATCTGGCGTGGTTTAGCAATCTGTTTCAACAGTGGCAGTCTCTGGAAAATTTGTTGCGCAGTTATTGGGTCGGCATTAGGTAACATAGGGTGAAGCGGTCCCGACTGATCGGAATTTTCCGATCGTCCTTGTGACGTCATCGTCCGACTGCTTTCACGAAATAAACAAATATGGCGCTGAAGTGCTTTATTATCCTTTGCATTGTGTGATAAATTTGCCGGCGGCCAGCTCTGTTGGGACAACTATTCCTCAGTTAACACACTGAAGGACTGACAAAGCAGATTTTTTCGAGGAGTGGATGAATGTTTACATGCCTTTACCATTTTATCTTTGCCCACCGCTTCACTCGATGTTACTTCTTTGTACTGTTGCAGAGGACACTACATAACATAGGGTGAGGAGGATCCGAGCCCAACTGGATCCAGTCTTCGTTTGGAAAAGTATTCCTCATTAATTTTTTTGACTCAAAAGCAGTTCTTTCGATGAATACATGAATTTTCAACAACTTATGTTGAAGTGTATAAAAATATATTTATTTATATTTTTTTAATGGGGGGACTTCTTTGTAAAAGCCCAAAAGGTTTGCTTTAGTCCTCCTCCCTGTTGTTATGTTAATATTAACTATTGGACAATATTTTGCTATCTTTAATCATGGGAAATAAAACAATAACCACAATCATGCGTGAAAGCTTTGAGGATTTATCTACAGGCTATATTTCACTAAAAACAGCTATAGCTAGTGCTTGAAAACTTGGTTTACCAGGAACTACAAAATTTTAAAACATTCCCCATTTCCCCCATAGCCTACCTTACTTGGTTCTTGTTGCCATGAAGTGGACTACAATACATGTAAGTTAATTTAGTAGCATTGTTTTGGTAATTGAAAGCATTTAGTATTCAACATATGTGGCTAGTTTAAAAATTTAAACTTTTTACAGTATTTGATAACATCATGGGGGTAATGTAACAAAAGTATAATTTCATACATGTATTTACTGAACAGATGAGAAATCATGCTAAATGTGCACCCAAAACAAATCAGTAATGACTGGCGTCTAATTGCTCCATACAGTATCACTAATTATGCTTGATAATAAGGTAAATTAGAATGAAATACATGAGGATGACATGACATGTCATAATATCTTTCTTGCAAGTAAGACCCTAAGAAAATTATATAGAGAATATTACCGGTACATGTATTTAATGTTGATATTGGATCTTGTTGATAATTGTCTCTTCATTTCACGAGTGTCTTTCACACCTTCATTAACTAGTGCATCAATTTTTCTAATAATCCTCTCATCAACAGGTTGACAAAGGCCACTACCCTGCAATAGTAATGAAAGTTAGAATGATAGGATCTTTGTTAATTAAGACAGAACTTGAATGGGAAAAAAAATCTTGTACACTGTTTTTGTGAAATTAATACTCTCTATAGGAGAAAAAGACACAGGCTGCATTTGCATCACTTAGAGAAAAAATTTGATAACATTTATGCTTAATTTCAATTGCTGTATAATGACTGAACATTGCAGTTGAAGAAGTTCCTAGCTCATCTTTTTGTGAAATGGCTGTTTGTATCAGAGGCAAGAAAATAAATATAAATAAATTTTGTGAGTTGTAATTATTGAACCAAAGCCAGTAGGTCAAAGAGGTCCCAACCAGTTAATTCATAACAGGTTTTGCACTTTCCCTTTATTATCTCACCTCTCCCATAAGGTGATGTGCATGGTCTGCCTGGGATGGGAACTCAATGTAGATTCTTTGCTCAGATCTCACTTCTCCTTTTCCCACATCTTTACGCAATCTCTTTGAGGCCTTTTCCCTGTCATGTTTGGTATCCTTTTCAATCTACAGCATAGGGGTTGTTTATTATTCATTTAATAAATTTATTGCATTTTGTAGTGTACAGAATTTAAAAAAATTATATTCCAACATTATATTAGGACACATATTACCCAGGTATTCGTTAAATTCCATGGCATTGAAATTGTTTCAATATTGTAATCTTTAGGGACAATAAAAGTTGCTTAATTAAATTACTGAATATATACTCGTTACTGTTATTATTATTATTATTATTATTATTGTTGTTGTTGTTGTTGTTGTTGTTGATTGCTAGCTTTTCTTCCCTTCAGCACCAAGGCCAAACCATGGTCCTCGATCAGGTACTAAAGAATTCACTTAATTGAAAGAACCTTCCTAAGAAACCATTCCCAGAAGAGGATTTATTTTGAAGCTCAGTGATGTTGATTGAGCCTGGGATCCTCTGAATGTACTTATCCAGCCCTTTTTGATGATGTCAAGTGCTCCTACAACAAAGCTGGCACAATCACTGTTTGCATCTTCCACTTTCCTACTATTATTATTATTATTATTATTATTATTATTATTATTGCAATTGGAGCTCTCCTTAGCCACAGCCACCACCTTGTGGTTATAACTAGCACTGGTTGCTTTTGTTATGCACAATTTTTGAACTCACAAACCTTGTAATCTGGAAATTCTACCACTTCCCTTAATTTCAACCTTGCTGGACAGTTTGCTTTCTTGGGTGGCTGTGCAAGGAATCTGGTTTCTTAACAAAATCTCCATCCTGAAAACAAGAAGAAATATATATATTTAGTGGTCATATAACTCTGCCCTCCATTTTGAAAGAAGCGAAAGGAATAAATGTTTATTGCAACATGGAGGTTAAAACAGTGTCTGGGCATCTTTTATGTCAGTAAATTAGGCATTCATTTCCATTGTTTTGACAATAAAAACAGTTTTGGTGGTAAAGTTGAGATGGTTTCTCTGTTCATGAGTTTTACTAATCCAGCAGTGAATAAAATACTGTGTATGTACACTCACCTCTTCTCTTTGCAGTTGCTTCTTCCTTTTGAGAGCAGCATTTCTATCCTTTCCATGCTGGCAGTCCAAGATCTTGCAGTCCAGGATGTAAAAGGGTACTCCAGTAAATTCTATTTTTTTACCATGGACCTCCTTTGGCTCCTCCCAATAAAGTCTGTGATTTCCTTTCCTGTAATCTAGGCACAGTGTTATAGTTTGAAAATCAATCGACCACATTGCAAGCATTGATATCTCTATATTGGTGCCTGTTGTTATTTAAAAAAATTGTTTGAATTTTGGACATGATACCAAGACCAGAAAGGGCATGCATGTGATCATGAAAGACTACAAACTGCAATTTAATAGGAATTATGTCTCTGGTGTGTACCCAGCAACAAATTATATAGCATCTATGGTGACATTTGCATTTACAACTATGCAATTGTTGTATCCAGACTTCTGAAATAATCCAACCACATTATTAACAATTTGAGTAAACCTAAGCAGAAGTTTTCCTCTTTTTTTTTTCCAACCATTTGATCCTTTCATCAGCCTCTCCAGGGCGTGGCAATGGGAAGGGGGGGGGGGGGGGGGGGGAGGGGGCTGGGGTGGATTTGTTGTAAGGGGCATTCTCCTGGAATTGAATTTGTAAAGTCACCAAAGATTCTAATAACAAAAGAGCACTGTCCAGAGTGAAGTTCCTAATTTTCACTAACACTTTATTCATCTAATTGAAGTTTTGTGTATGTGAGGAACTCCATAATTCAAAAAAAGGATCACAACATGTTAAGTTAAAGGAAGGATTATGTTGTTATTGTTGTAAGAAGTGTCTCAGTGTCATCCTGTGGATTCTAAATCCATTGATTTTCTTTTTTAATTATTATTATTCCAAAGGTTAGATCCCCACATTTGCAGCAATTGACAGGACTCAGCAGAACTGTATTATGGGGGCAAAAGTTAACCAAAAATTAATAAATATTAACTCACCATGATTTCCAAAGTTACCAGTACCCTTGTAACAGGAAAACTTTATAGTATTTTTCGTTTCAAAACTTGAAATTAGCTTTGCGACCTGATCCATAGAAGAAACGTAGCAGGTTCTTTCGGGAATTTGTTCGCAAGGAGCACAGTCATCATAATTTTCTGCCATTATCAAGACGCGAACTACGCAAAGGTAAATTACAACTCAAATCTCCCGCCAGATTTTCCCGGGTTTCCGCTAAAAAAGGCAGTTCAGCGGAAGAAGGGGGTTAAAAATTAACAGCCAAAAGCCAGCCCAAGTAGGGGAAGGGATGGTAATTGCTACTCTTCCCAAATATCGGTCAAAGAACACAAAAAAGGCGCACGCGTTGTGTTTGACATTATCCCGCTTTATTTGACCTGCAACGAAAAATCACTTGTTGTTTATGATTTATTTCTGCAAATGCCACTACACGTCACCCTCACCCTATTATGTAGTGCAAAAACAGTACAAAGAAGTATTAAACAATATTTTCGTGAAAGATGTAAACAGTGTCATCAGGTGTTGAAAATTCATATAACAGCATATGTTCATGCATTCATTGAAAGAACTGCTTTTAGGTCAAATAATTAATGAGGAATACTTTTCCAAACGAAGACTGGATCCAGTTGGGCTCGGATCCTCCTCACCCTATGTTATGTAGTGTCCTCTGCAACAGTACAAAGAAGTAACATCGAGTGAAGCGGTGGGCAAAGATAAAATGGTAAAGGCATGTAAACATTCATCCACTCCTCGAAAAAATCTGCTTTGTCAGTCCTTCAGTGTGTAAACTGAGGAATAGTTGTCCCAACAGAGCTGGCCGCCGGCAAATTTATCACACAATGCAAAGGATAATAAAACACTTCAGCGCCATATTTGTTTATTTCGTGAAAGCAGTCGGACGATGACGTCACAAGGACGATCGGAAAATTCCGATCAGTCGGGACCGCTTCACCCTATGTTTCCTAATGCCGACCCTTTAGAGTTCGCTTTAGAGAAGTTGGGCAAAGCTGAGCTTTCTCTGAAAGAAGCGCAGTATGAAGCTTTAAAAAGTGTCGTGTTTGAAGGAAAGGATACCATTTGTATACTTCCTGCAGGATATGGGAAATCACTTATATATCAGCTTCTACCGCATGTATTTGACTATTTTCTGTCAAGTGAAGAAGATTCTTCATTGATTATCTTGGTATTGCCCCTGAATGCGTTGGTGCAAGATCAAATAAATAAGCTTAGAGGACACTTAAATGTTTGGATTCTCAAGGATCATCGTAACTATTTTTTTAAAAACAAAGACCGGAATGTTGGCTTATATAATATAAGCGCAATCCATAACACATGAGAGTCATGAAATAAAGGTTGTTATGATAATTGGATTGGACAACAGAATGAAGAGATAAGTAACAAAATGACCTTCACGATAACCAACATTAATTATTTCTCTCCGTCGTTCGAATAAATGATTTCTTTCATATATAGTCATTTATATTCTAATTCGCTCACCCGCTCAACCGAATATAAAACATTTATCATGTAATAAGCAACCACTTATAGGGTGTGTCAACACGAGCCGTGTACGACCCTCTTTATTATGTCTTCAATATCAACTGAATTACAAACAGTATATTCATAAACAATATGGCGCAAAATATAAGAAAAACAAAATTGCAACTGTATAGCACTAATATAACAATCAAAGCATAAGCTAGAATAATGCAAAAGCAAAACATGACAAGCCAAGACTTGAAAAATAAACCACTTGATAAAATATAGTCATTGGGTATTTAATTTAGAGGGCGAACTGAGTGCGGTCGTATGACTCGAATGAATACAAATCGAGGCCTCAGCATATATATACCCGACGCCCCGCTAATGAAGCATTGTGACAAAGTGTCACAAACACCCAAAAATGAGGTTACGTAACCCATGATAAATACATTTATATTCTAATTCGCTCACCCGCTCAACCGAATATAAAACATTTATCATGTAATAAGCAACCACTTATAGGGTGTGTCAACACGAGCCGTGTACGAGGCGAACTAAAAGAACGGGAAATAAATTAAATACCCAATGACAAAGAAACTGACAATAAAGCAAGAATATTATCCTTTATGTAGCCATCCTTAGCTTTATCTGACTTCCAACGACCGTGTCTCTTAAACAAACGATCAGAAATCTGGGCATTTGCTGCAGCAGAGGCGCCTCCCGCTCTAAGGCTATGAAGACCATAATCTAGTTTGGAAAGGCCAACGGCCTCAAAAGCAGAAAGCACTATCTCGCGCGCCCTGGAATACGACAATGGAGCAGAGCCGCGAAAACTGTAAGATCCATAACTGCTGCGAAAAGTAAGAGGACGGAAAATATAATCTTCACTGTCTTCCAAAAATGAAGCTACTGCAAAATAACGAAGAGTTAACGTTACAGGACAAGTAGGCTTAAGAGTTTTAGCAATGACCACCCAAGCCCCATCTCTATAAATGTCCGTCTTGCTACGTTGAACAAAAATTCTCATGAAGGAATCTTCAAATAGAAAATCACACCTGCGCAATTGAACTAACTCGTTAAAGCGGAAATACCCCGCGTAACCCAAAACACACAAAATGAGCAAACGTAAATCAGACAAACTAGCGGAAGCAGAGCCATAATGTGCAACCAAGCGCTGAATAACCTCAGGCGTTACTGGTTCTTTCTTTTTGACTGGAACACTGAGAAGCCTTTTGGCAGATTCTATTAATTGAGAAACAAAAGGTGAATTACATGGGTCGGGTTGGCCCGCTAAATCATGAAACCACTTAAGCCCGTAGTGAACTTCATCAATAATACTACAAGAAACCGATTCATAAATCAGACTAAGAAAAAACAAAGAAACATAAATACTAGAAGCGGGAAAAATTTTAATCTCTTTGAACTGAGAAGCCCACTTCCTCCATGAATTGAAACCTCTTTCATATTTCTTGGCGGTGTTAGCACTTTTGCTCTTTAGCAGCACTTCAGGGAGATCCTGACTTAATGTCTTAAGGCGACTGTCTTCCACATGTTGAAAACTAGGCTGCAAAGCCCCTCTGACAAAATCTGTGAGAACAACGATAACATTGCAAAAATAAATAAATATAACTTGCAATATAAAAGTTCTGTACAACTCTGCACAAACGCCACTCGGCGACAATTGAATCAATGAAGTAGAAAACAAGCCACTCGGCAAACTAGTTTCATTCGAAACACAGTCATGAAACAAGCTAACAAAAACTCTCTGAGCTCCTAAGGATAGTCGTTGACCAGTGAGAACAAAAACACTGCAATCAGAAGCCACTCGGCATAAAGGCACCATGCCTAAGAATAAGAAACGTAACAGCTAGCGTCAAATCTGACAGCTAGAACTGCACTGTTAAACTTATGAGAGCCAATAAGCGAATCCTTATAACAGCCAAGGGCAAATATCCCCGAGGGATCTGGAAAGTAAATGGACTCAACAACGTATGGTTGATGCTGGAGTGGGCTTGCAAAAAGAAATGGCCAAAAAGCATAAGACGGCCAGTAAGGGACCACTAAAGTCCCATAGGCGCGGCATGCAAGGAGATGTTGGATAACCCTTGTGATACAATGAACCGGCGGAACGAGCCAATTATTCTCAGCTGTCCACGAAACTGAAAAAGCATCAACAGCCTCTGTGCCCGGTACACGAAACCTAGAATTAAATCTAGGGAGATGGGCATTGGATGCATTAGCAAATCTATCAACAGTATGGGGGCCCCATACTAGATCTAAATGGGCAAAAAACCACTGGGTAGTATACCAATCGTCGAAATCGATAATGTTGCTAATCTCATCAGCACAAACATTAAGCTCTCTGGGAACCCATTGAGGGACAAACTGAACATGAAAAATCCGACAGAAATCAAAAATCTCAAGCGCGATAGAATGCAATTCTGCGTTAGGACTCCCTATCTCAACTATACGAACAGCCCCTTGATTGTCAGAGTGCCATTTAACTGACTTGCCCTGAACCGAATCCTTGAACGACGTTAAAGCAAAATGTACAGCTTTAAGCTCTCTCCATGTAGAGCTCTTTTTAGCCTCACATGGACTCCACATACGATGACATACTTCCTCAGTACCAACAAGGAACGCGCCACAGGCTACGTTACTAGCGTCTGAAAAACTAAGCAAAAAAGGCGCCTGGTAAGGCACTATAGCTCTAGAATTAAGACTAACAATATTGTTTTTCCAGAAAAATATTTCTGAAAGACAATCGTTATGATGCCCGACATTGAACCGGGAATCCCATGAAGATCTGGATTCTATAACCTTGTACAAAAACCGGGTCTTAAGACGAGTCAAATTACCCAATACCGGTGACATTGACATATCGTGGCCTGCGATCGAGGCACAATCCCGAGCAGTAACATACGGGGCAGATAGAAGGAATTTCTCTATAAGGGCAATGAAATTGGAAATACGCCTGTCGATAATAGAAAACGAACCAGAAAAAAGATTCCAGTTCAGACCCAACCAGACAAGCGACTGCGTAGGCTCCCAAAGTGATTTACTGGAATTCGCAACAAACCCTGCATTACTCAACGATGTCTGAACAAAAAACGAGTGCTCTTTAGTAATTTGCATAGATTCACCCTTACCACACCCGTCATCGAGAAACACAACTATCTTAATGCCACTAAGCCTCCAAAACTTAACAAGCGGCCTGAGGCATTTGGTAAAAATGTACGGGGCCGAACTAAGCCCAAAAGGTAGAACTGTAAAACAAAAATATTTGACAGTACCAGAAAAAACCCAGGAAAAACCTAAAAATGTCTGATGATCTGGGAAAATATCAAAATGGTGATAGCCAGACTTAAGATCAAAACTGAAAAGGAAATCACCCTTGTTGACATATGATAACAAGACCCTCCAATCTTCGCACTTGAACTTTTGCTTCCAAATAGACTGGTTGACATGTCTCAAATCAAGAATAAGCCTTTTCTTGCCTGACGATTGGATTGACACAGAGAGCGGGTTAACAACATGTGGGACAAAAGGTACCTCAACAACCGAGTGATTACCAACTAATTCAGATATAGCCGACTCGACAAAAGACGCATTATCCGAAGCTGACTTATTGTTATTCAAAAACGCCCTGCAAGGGGTACTAATAAAAGGGATGCGATATCCGAACTTAATAGTATCAGTAACAAAGTTATTAGCGCCAATGGTATACCAATAATCAAGCTTAGCCTTAAGTCTGCCCTTGAGTACAGGCAATACAGAATTCTGTTCGTATTCAAATAGATTGCGATCGTAATCGAAATCGACTAATGAACTAGAATCAATCTCTCTTAAAAATTCTAAATTGGAAAGATCCATTATAACAAGATATATGAATACTTAACTTAAACGCCAAGTTCTTGGGAAAACTTTCATTTACCTCCAGCGTTTGAGGAGAAACCAGAATTCGTCTGGCTGGAACTTGAAGATCTTGGTTGAGAGTTACCACGGCACTCGGACCTCCAATGACCTTGCTGACCGCAGGCGAAACAAATATCACCAGGCTTTGCTTTGCTAACAGACGTATAGGCACGAGAAGTGGAAGCAAAGTTGAAAAGACGCTGGCCAGCAAATGAAGTGGTGGTGGCAGAAGGTTGGCTTTGCTTGACTGCGGACTTCCCTTTCTGCTGTTGACGATCTTTACGTTTGCGAAGGGCTCTCTGCTCTGCACGCCGAATACGCTTCTCGTCCTCCGATCCACTAGCCAATTCGTCAGATAGATACTCGTTAACCAAATCCCAACCAGCGGCGGATTTATCTGCCAATCTGATAAGCTTGTTGCGTTTCTTGATGTCAGAATCCAATTCTTCTAGGCAACTGCGAACGACTTCAAGTTTCCTTTTACCTAGAGCGGTGGAAGCCGATTGAACCTTCTCCGCAAGGCCAGAATTGAAGTAGAACTGCTTTTTGTTCCCTTCAAACTTGAAGGAAATTTTGGACTCTTCTTTCAGCTTCTTAGCAATAGAGTCGCTGTTGCTTAAGGAATCTTCCTGGATGTCTCTCTTTAACGCGGTCAACTTCTTGTCAAAATAATCTTTAAAGAGAGCGAACGTCGAGGCTAAATCAGTAGACTGCTCAGACGTAGAAGGCGGAGTAGAAATCTGCTGCGAAGCGTCGCCACGAGGAACCTCGACATTTGGTTCATCGACGTTTTCGGTGTCAGACATAATTTAGAGGGCGAACTGAGTGCGGTCGTATGACTCGAATGAATACAAATCGAGGCCTCAGCATATATATACCCGACGCCCCGCTAATGAAGCATTGTGACAAAGTGTCGCCGAATACGCTTCTCGTCCTCCGATCCACTAGCCAATTCGTCAGATAGATACTCGTTAACCAAATCCCAACCAGCGGCGGATTTATCTGCCAATCTGATAAGCTTGTTGCGTTTCTTGATGTCAGAATCCAATTCTTCTAGGCAACTGCGAACGACTTCAAGTTTCCTTTTACCTAGAGCGGTGGAAGCCGATTGAACCTTCTCCGCAAGGCCAGAATTGAAGTAGAACTGCTTTTTGTTCCCTTCAAACTTGAAGGAAATTTTGGACTCTTCTTTCAGCTTCTTAGCAATAGAGTCGCTGTTGCTTAAGGAATCTTCCTGGATGTCTCTCTTTAACGCGGTCAACTTCTTGTCAAAATAATCTTTAAAGAGAGCGAACGTCGAGGCTAAATCAGTAGACTGCTCAGACGTAGAAGGCGGAGTAGAAATCTGCTGCGAAGCGTCGCCACGAGGAACCTCGACATTTGGTTCATCGACGTTTTCGGTGTCAGACATAATTTAGAGGGCGAACTGAGTGCGGTCGTATGACTCGAATGAATACAAATCGAGGCCTCAGCATATATATACCCGACGCCCCGCTAATGAAGCATTGTGACAAAGTGTCACAAACACCCAAAAATGAGGTTACGTAACCCATGATAAATACATATATTCTCGTATCACCAGAATGAAGAGAATACAAAACTCATTGGATACAGTTCCTGCTTGGTAGTACATCTTATAACTGGTTATTTACCTGAGCCAACTGGGACGTGCTGGTTTGAAAGTTCTAATAACTTCATCGATTGGCATAAATATATTTCTTTTCCAGTGCGGCCTCTTTCCACAGCGCTGCTTCAAAGTGACCCGAAACAACCTCCGGGTGGTGCAAAAATTACTTTTATGCTGAACCTGGCAAGATGAACAGGGCAGACAGCCATCTCCGATAAATTCGTTGGCTTTTATAAAAACGCATTCTTGCCAAAATTAATTCTACTTCTGTTTCAACTCCGGAAAATTTCAAGGACTCGGCTGTGATGCTTTGTAGGCTTGTTACACTGCTTGAGTGGTTTGACGGAAGTTGAGAAGCTAGTGCATTCGTCTCCGCCGTAAATCCCACCAACAATAGTCAAAAGACATCGTTGTTCTGTATGTCTGTGAACTTGCCCAACAATCAACTCTGGTTTTAGATTTAATGTTTTAGAGATATGGATAAGTAGATTTCTTTATTTAGAGAACGATGCAATATTTGCTTCCCGTGGGAACAGTTACTTCCGATTGGCTATCGAAGGATTATAAAGCTTCTCATCCTTAATAGAATTAATTTTTATGTTCCAGGTTGTATTGCTATCAAGTTATTTTCTATTTCTTCAGCAAGTTAACCGGGAAATCTAGCACATCGTTAAGTGACATATTTTAAAAGATGAATTTGTTATTGTGGCCAAGTCGCTCGTGCGTGACACAGATTAGAGAGCGAGTGAGAATTAATTTTATTTTTTGTTTGTTGTGGTGTTTGTTGATTTGTTGTACCCGTGTAGACAATATTTAACATCAATATATTTTTTAAAACGTTTTAAGCGTTGAAAATAGTTTAAAGCCTTTTTTATACAAACTTTGGCCGAGAAGTTAATTTATTCTATTATGCCATGTTATGTAAAGTTGTACATTTCAATGACGCTGAATTGTAATTTTCTCAAACTTTGATCGGCGTTCGTGCAAACGTTCTTCTAGA
Organism: Pavona decussata; assembly: GCF_977016875.1. Lineage (NCBI taxonomy): Eukaryota > Metazoa > Cnidaria > Anthozoa > Scleractinia > Agariciidae > Pavona > Pavona decussata. The sequence goes on from NW_028145593.1 coordinate 1,788,637, forward strand.
TCCTGAAGATAAAAAACCATACACATAAAATTCAATGACTGTACTGTCTTTTGTCAAAGTATCAGTGGATTTGAGTCACTATCGGTCAGCTTTTTTTCTCGCTGAATTTGGATTATTTTGGACTTTTGCGTGATAGTGAAAAGTGTGTCTACTTCATCCGAGCTCAGTCGCGTCTCAGTTCGCTCACAAACGAGCAGAGACGAAAATAATTACTATGTATTGACAGAGGGAGAATCAATGTATTAAATTATACTAAAGAAAGTTTCACGGCTATGTAAATGTCTGTGCAGCGAGAAGCTGGAAAGTGCAAAATTTCGGGTTCTCGCATGGTGAAATGCAAGCCTCGGGTAGAGTGACCGTTTTTCGTGTTTGTTTTTTTTTTTTTGCCGTTATATAGAATATTTCAAAAACCTAACCTTATATCCTTCACATACTTACTTAGCTAAGGCCTTCAAACTAACAAAGTATGCGCAAAATCGATTTTTTTAACCGTGGCCACGATTTCTTTGATTTTTACTGACATTTACTCTTAAGCGCTATTAAAATTCCGTCTGATTTTGCTTTTACTCCGTATATATAAATGCGTTGGTTGTCAACCGCATTACAACTACGATAGCAATTTTTTTTTTTCGCAACTTTCGTGGAAGTCGTGTCGGGAGTCGTAAACTCCGCCATTGCCTCATATTTCAATTTCGCGCCGAAAAATAGCTTCCGGTCCGTGAAATAGACATGCTTTTACCAGCCAATCAAAGGTGGCCTCATTTGGATTAGCCCAGAGGTCCGCGTTCTTGGTACTGACCAAAAGAAAAGCGGGCTCTGGGGACGAGATTGGACAGTGTCCTACATTCGCAACTGTCGAATGTTGTATAAATATATGACGCATGCGCAACAGTTGGTGTTTTATTGAGTGCAAACGCGAGATTACATGTTTGAGGGTGACACTAAAATAGCCCATAAGCCACGACATAAGCCACAGAACGAAGATATCAGGTTTGAGACGATCGAGGGGGACGAGTATTTGAGAGTTTTCCAGGGTTTTTTGAGTTCACAGTGTATGGCTGAGATCAACGAAAAGTTAAACAGTCGGTTGACAACTTTAACAGAGAATGAAGCTAATCTTTTTCTAACAACTGACTCACAGAACCTTTATATCAAGACAGGAATATTAAGACAACGACAAAAAAAAATTACTAAGGAAGGGGTGGGGGTTTCAGGGCCACCTTTAGTTTTAAAAAATTTAAGATGGATCTGAACCCCACTGGCAGAATTTTTTTATTTATTTTGTTTACTTTGCTGATTACGGTTCCATAATAAAAAGAAAATGGGGGTCACCGAGTTCATTTTTGAGTTATAACTACTTAAAGGTAAAACAAGAGGTGTCTTTAACAGATCATACTGTTGCTATGGTAACCCATTATGTGGAGAAAATGACCTTAACTTGTTCACTATTATTAACGCTGTTTTTGGTATCACTATTGTTGCATCAAACGATACACTGTAATTGTATCCATCCGTCAAAGTGTAAGTGCTGGAAAGTAATGGACACAGCGCCATAAACTTTAAAGCCGGATAACGTAAGTGCCTCACTACTTGGAGTCGCTAGGGGTTTGCAAAGAGTGAGCTACTCGTAATTCAAACGGCCATACCAATCCTTGCACGAAGGTTTATAGCGTAGTATATTAACGTGGTTACTTTTCATACAGTTTTTACCCCGATGAGGAAGCGATGCGGTTAGGTTTAAATTAACGTGGGCGACTTAGTGATAGAGCTTACACGCAGTCAGGCGGCGAGAAGCTGGGGAAACTGAGAAGGCGAACTTGGGCGTGAGAGATCGTATAGCGATAAATGACCTTCCGTGCAATAAGTGGCAGAGAGTCATGTCTATTCTCTGACTAAATTCAGTCTGCTAATAAATCATATGTGCTCCCATCGTACGTACAGTGTAGTTTAAAGAAATATGAAACGGTATGAAGCATAAAGTTCATCTCAAAGTTTCACTCCTGAGAGTCAGGACACAAAACCATCGTTAAACGTAAAAAGGCAATGGTTATGAAGCCTGGCAAACTTCTTTGTTATATGTTTTTTTTAGCATTTTTGGCCTTGACCGTGCACAGACCACAATAGAGTTTGGAATGTGTTGGAGCAACTGACCAATACAAACGTTCCTGTTAAGATAACAGATTTCTGTTACTGTTAACATAAAACCACCCCGATTTTATTCACTTTGATGGTCGGTAATTTTCAATGTAACAATCTTTATTCAATCTTCTCAAGCACTTAACTTATGGTTTATAAATATTCTAAACTATTCACATTTTCCTTTTTTTTTTAGTTGTGTATATTTTAACTTTGAACACAAACATAAATAAACTAGAAATACGTGACTCGCAAAACCTCGCGAAGCTGGGGCAGGGTGGAAAGTCCTCTTTACTCGTATTGTAGCATCAAACGAGGAGATTAAAAGGCGCATAAGATATTTTTTTTGATGACTGATGGTGTTTTCGTAGTTCCACGGGCTAGTTTGCGGTTGAAAATCTATTTGTGACGCGACGTAATGTACAACGGGCGTGCAGCGCTGCCGTGTTCGATGAATTTATTTCCCACGGAAAATTATTTACCGCGGCCACAAAACGTATAATTTCTTTAATGCAATCTTTCACAAAAAAGATTTCTAAAAGAAAGATAAAAGATTCTGGAGAGATAGTTCTGTATCCAGTGAATACTGATAAACATTGCAGTTGAAATTTGATCATGCACGCATATTTTTTTCGATGTATGCAAATTTTGCTCCAGACGACGCCAGACAGTCTGACGTCATTGTGCGGACACCTTCAAAGATATAAACATATACACATATATATATATAAATATATTTTTCGCTCGAATTCGCGCGGCTTAGCTCCGCTCGGGCCGGCTCGGCCCGACAAATTTATTAACCTCGCTACACTCGGGCCTTCGGCCCTCGCTTCGCGAGGAACAATAGCGTCCATTTGGCGCGAAAATATGCCCGGTAATTTTCAAAGTAACAATCTTTATTTTAAGGTTTATAAATATTCTAAACTATTCACATTCTCCTTTTTTTTTTAGTTGAGTATATTTTAACTTTGAACACAAACATACATAAACAATAGCGTCCATTTGGCGCGAAAATATGCTCAGATATTTGTCCGCGGACATTATCTGTTCCGAGAAGCTCACAGTTTTCCGAGAGCTTCGCTCTCGGAAAACTGTTCGCTTCTCGGAGCAGATAATGTCCAAGGACAAATATCTGAGCATATTTTTAAAGCCAAATGGAGGCTACTGTGGTTATTATCCTTCAAATATTTTTCGCAACATGTAGCAACGAGCTTGAGTATTTGAACATTTCGTTTGTTTACTTTACCGTCAAAAACGTTTACAGCGTATGTTGTTTTCTGATACTGCTTTATCGACCAGCAGGTTTATCTCTCCTTCTGTCACAAAAGCAAACCGTTTCCCTATCTTGACATTAATTTTAATTGTAAACTTGACGCGCCTTGAAGTTTTTGAAATTGGGGAATATCACTTGGGGAATATCCAGTTTTAGCTGGGGTATATTCGGTCACGTGAGGCGTTTAGACCAATCGCACGCGAGCGAAAATATTTGATGGATTATAACAGTTGTTATAATAGATATCAGTGTTCAGCATTTCTGTGTTAGATGTCACTTACCATAACTTAAATGATAATTTATCTTTACAAATATGCAGTGTCATTTATCAGGTTTGCAAGTCTTGAACATTCAAACTTTGAGCAGATTTGTCATTCAAGGACATGCATGTAGCTTCTTCTTTTTCATCAATAATCAATCAATCAATCGATTGATCGATCGATCGATCGAGCATCAATCAATCGGTCGGTCGGTCGATCGATTGATCGATCGATCAACCAATCGATCGGCTCCTCGGGCTACTCCGTTTACTAACAACCCATCTTTTACGAACAGTTTGTAACTTGGTATAAACAGATTCAGCAATAGTCGGTGCTATTTCCTTCCTTTGTGATCCTCAGGTAAAATACATCGCTTTCTTCATTTTGTCATTAACTTCGATGTCTCTAGCTGACTGCTCCAAGTCAACAGTCTCGTCACCCCTAAAAGTAAATAGCCAACGAAAATATTTAACAATTATTCCATGAGCGCGCGTTGGATATGAGATGGTAAATAGCCAACGAGGCGCGAAGCGCCGAGTTGGCTATAACCAGTCTCATATCCAACAAGCGCGAATGGAATAATTGTTTTATTAAATTCTCCCCGTTTGGATATTGATGTTAAAGTTTAAAGAATTTTATTTTAAGTAAAAATGTTGAGGCAACTTCCGACCAAAGCGCGCGAAACTTAATGATCACATGACACGCGCGGCTCTTTGCAAACGGAGTTGAATGAAAAATCGAAAGCGAAGTAGATCGGACACAGCCGCACAGCTCAAATTCAAGAAACATTCAAGTGTACGAGTAACAACCTTTCTAAGACAAGCATTCAAGTGCTTTTGAAGTTCCAGCTGATCGAGAAGCGTAATAGTTGTGCACATTTGAGCAAATGTTTTGCTGTGTGGTGCCGAGCGAAGGAAGGGATCAAGGACGGCTTTTTTATGCTGAACTGAATTCCTCGCAGACGTTTTAAAACACTTAAGGCAAGCAAAGTCCAATTGTACAAGGTACAACCTCACTGGGATAAGCATTCAGTGCAAGTTTTTGAACTTCGAGCTTATCGAGAAGCGTAAGAGCTGCGCACATTTGTGCAAATGTTTTCTTGAGTGGTGCCGAGCGACGGAAACGAACATTATGGCCACGGCTCGTACGGATTTCATGGATGAACTTTTGTAAATGCGTAGAAACAGAAAGGCAGGCATTAAGCTCTTTTTAAGAAATTTCCTCGATCGGTTTTAACCTCTTACCGCCAGGATTTGCAAGCCATCCTGAAATTTTTGAAGGTAACCGGTTGTTGTTGTTGTTGTTGTTGTTGTTGTTGTTGTTATGTGATCTAAATCGTTAAATCGTGCAATTTTTCTGATTTTAAAGGAAGCTTCGGAGATACATGCCATTAAATAGTGTCATGCCGAACTTTGTCGCTTTTATTGTTTCCATTGTCTGGTATTTGTTTTCTTTTCTTTTTTTTCTCCATTTTTCTGAAGAAACTTTCGCTTCCCGCCGAAAAAAGTCTTTAGCTTAGCGACACCTGGGGCAATCGTTTTCCATATAAGGTCAAACTACGGTATATGAGCTGATAACCGGGATTTAGTGAACCAATCAGAACGCTAGAAATGCAATATCCGAGGCTGAGAATTTAATAATTTCAGATATCTTCGGATGATGTGCCCAGCACGGATATCATTTGTTTAAATCCCACTTCTAGAAATTCATTTTCAACGAAAGCGTACGCGCAGAAAAGGTGTCTTTTAATTAAGATGACAATTAAATAAATCTAAATAAAGTGGTAATGGAACATTCTAAGGTGGCCTACGCCTTAACAGGCGCGAGGCACCACCCTCATAGATTAAAAATATAACAAAACAATTAGGAAAAAGAGTAAAATATAAGGGCTACGACAGAGCCATTCGCACGCCACTGGCCAGGTGCATGGCATGGCAACTAGCACACTATCTTTCTCAAGTGACGAATATGAATTGCTTAAGTGCCACTTGGCTGAAGGTTGTCTGGATCACATGCCAGAATATCCAACTTCTCCGTAAGCGTTATTCTAAATCTATCTAATTTTCTCTGGAAAAAGGAGGTTTCTAATCAATAGCCTAACTGAAAAGAAAATCAGGTGGCCCCCTTATTTTTTCAAGTCTAAATATATTTTCTCTACCTTCTATTGGTCACGTGGTATCTTGCGCGAAAGGCTACCAAATGAGCATAAAATGCCGGGGCTGGCATGGAAACGCTGCGGGTGCACCGGGCGTAGACATGGCAAAGTTGGTAAGTGAGCTGTTGAAGACTGTCAGCTTTGAAGTTGTTTTCATCATATAACACGTGATAGTGTGTGGGTCGGCTTGTCCCCTGAAGAAAATACAGAGACAATTGACGTGTAAAAAATTAAACTGGACAACAAAAAATAGGTTAACGTGTAGTTCGGGAATTGTAAGATGAAATAATAAAAATAGTAAGGTTTAATGGGCATCATTTCTTTGACATGTAACAAAACATTTAGTCTACACTGTCCTTTCTTTACGTCGAACTATGTCACACCTACCTTAAGGCGTTGCTACACTGGGCAAATTTTCTTGCTACTTGCCTCGTAATTTCGTTGCAACATAAAATGCACGAACCGTTGCCTAGCGTAACATGCCATGAAATGAACTTGTCTCGCAACATTTTTGTTGCAGTCACTGTTGCACGAAGTAGAATCGACTTCTAATTATCGCAACTGTTGCGGCAACAAAAAAAATTGCGACATGTTCATTTCAGGGCTTGTTACACCAGGCAACGATTTATGCAACTTGTATTAAAACAAAATTGCAAGACAAGTTGCAAGAAAAATTGCCCAGTGTAACAACGCCTTTGCGACAATTAAATTTTGCAATTTGGAAAATGCTATATTTCACGATTTTGGCAAAGATTGCGCTAAGGTAAAAACAAGATATATTAACGCTACATAAAAAATAACACTGTCGAGAATGAGATAAGAGAAAAACAAGAAATTTTTCCACTAAACGATTACGTTGTTGTTCAACACAAGAAGTAACGCACTTACTGATATTTTACACAGGCTTAAGTGCATGGTGCAAATACGTCAAAAACACTGATGTAAATGCGATACCAAGCCACAAGGAAGAGTGCACTTTGAAATGTATAATTTGAAAAAGCATGGCGTAGAATATTCTTGTTGTTGTTGTTGAGTTAATTTTCAACGTTAAAATCAAACGACCCAAAAGAAGAGACAGACCAGGATCATATGACTTCTGGTTTAAGCAGAGATTTTGAGTTGAAAACCGCCCCAATACTGAATACACAATGGTTTCTCGATTATATAAACGTGATTAGTTATTGCAAGGTACCTTGATTCCATAATGGCTGTTCAAATAGAAATCAAACTCATATGGATGAGTGATTCCTCTGTCTAGGACAGTGCCTGGTGGAACATTTTGTTCTTTTCCACGAGCATCTCTTTTATTTTCACAAAAGAACCTCGTGTGGTGTCGCTTTTGAACCACAATAAATGTGATTTGCGGGCGATACCCTCTGTTGAGCATGGTGCATGCCTCTTGTACTGCCCGAACTTCATGAAGGAGGACTTGACCAAACTGGCCTTCACTGACTCCATCTCGATAGAAGATGATGCGAACAGGATATCTATTGGTTGTTATGTAGAAATCCCAAAGTAGCTCTTTCACCATAACAGCTAAGTCATTGATAATTTCCTGAGCACCTCCCGACTTCTCATGCTTCTGCGCTCCAACTCGAGCGTAATACTTTGCAGCGTGACGATCCATACTAGCTACCACCGCAGCAATAGAGGGAATGCCATTCTCACCAGGAGAGGGGTGCGTAACATCGGCACCAAAAATGATCACAGGTTCTTTAAACACCAGTGACTTGACTTGGGGATCGATAACGTGATTAACACCACCCAGCTTGGCATTAATCTTCAACGAAAGGTTAGCACAGACCTGGGGTTTGGCATCTTCGACCTGTTTCAGCTTGACGCATTGCGTTGGAATCCCTAGCAGATTGTCTCCCACTCGTTTCATCTCGGCATACATTTCTTTGTTGTTTTTAGGGGGTACAACAACCAAGATGAGCTGTAACTGTGGATACCTCTTCAACCAATCTTTGAACGTACCTTCCATCTAACAAAAGATACAACCAGATGATCATTTTTTTTACGACACTACTAAAAGTCACAAGATATATACGAAGCAGCCAATGGCCAGTGAATGTTCCTGAATGAATATATACTGATCAGTAAATATTCAATTTTAATTAAACTGCGGAGTAATGCAAAACGTGTATGTCTAATAACCAGTTAGACTGTTTACATGAATATCCCTATTTTCGGTATGATTGTCGAAGAGATCGTACACTTCGATCAAGCGGTTCACCATCTTGCTTTGTTATACCGACGGCAACCTGGGGAGCCGGCCAAAACTAGCGAGTGGGGCGTCGGGAAAACCGTTTAGGCAGTCTGCCGTGCTCGTTCCATTTCCACGATCACTCGGAAAAATAGGGGACTGTAATCAGTCTACAAGTCAATATGAAAAGAAAATAGAGTAAGATTTTAAGGAACAAGACGCTGTGGGAGCGTTTACTTGGGCGTCGTTGTATTAGGAGTATCTGAGCATGCACGTTTATAGTTCAGTCTTTGGTGACAGGTGAACGATAAAAGATTCGCTGAGAGTCTAAGGCATCACATTTGTGATAAACGTGATGTCGTTCGACCGAAAATGTCACGTAAACAAAATAAAACATTACTCTCTTACTAAACATGTCAGATTTTGTAACCATGAGGTGCATCTAAGATAATGATGGATTTTGGCGACAAAGGAGTATATGTGGTTCCAGTGGCAATGATGAATTTTGGCGACAGAGGGGTATTTGTGCGAATACCTTTCCACCCTGATACCCTTTCTTTTTTTTCTGGGCTTTCTCGGTGAGAGATGTTCCAGCTTTTTCACTGGTAACAGCGCACGATCGCCAAATTTTACGCATAACGTGTAATATGACACGCGTGCGAAAAGACATGCGTTCTATATGGGACGCGTGTGATAAGACAAACCTCAAAGAACATTCGATTTACAGAAAGTTAACTCAACGAATCTATTTCATGGTCACTGGAATGGGACAAAACTTTAATGACAAAATCAGAGCGCTCTGTGTGTGACCAAAGAATGAAGTATTTCAAATTATGTCTACAGTTATTTGTTTATTAAACACGCAAAAAAGAAAATAAACTTCACTCGCACTGGAAGGCCACGCAAAGGTCGAAGTGTACGTTCATTCTTTTAGTGGTTTTGCGTGATTGCCAATGGACAAAATATCATGACACAAAAGAGAGTGTTTCCAGGTTTTAAAAGGGCTTCAAATGAAATAAACTGGGTTTATAAAGTGGAAAGACACTGCAGCTCCCGTGGCGATTGAATAACACGCAGAAACCGTCCAGATTCTACTGTTATAATTTCATTCACAACATTAACTCGGATTTTTAGGGTAATTTCCTTTGAAAGTTTTCATTTTTGCGTTTAAGTTTGCTGAAACAGGCACACAAGTCATCTGACATTTTCTTGTAACCCTCGTTAGTTTGTGTCCCGTTAAAGAACGTCTGATAAAGATGAATTGAATAATTTTGGTTTCACACTCGATTGAAAAGAGCTCCTCAAGTTTGCGATTGTTTGACAAGACGAGAGAACGGTAAATTGAATGAAATTTAAAATCTTAGACACGGCTAACGTGTCATGTTGGTCACTTGCGTCCCATTTTGCTCGCTGGCGTCCCATTTCACCCGGTGCTGTGCTTGACACACTTCATTGTTCGATCCAACACGCACCTTTGTTTTTATCGTGCGATAAGAACAAAAGAAAAAAATTAATTAGCCGTACATTCTGACACACAGCTCAGATGCCGGCGTGTCATTTCACTCATTAGAGAGATTTAGCTTCTCGTTTACGGCTAACGCCAAACGGGAAACGTCAAGCCGCTGTTTGTTCTAAAATGCATAAACTTGTGTTTCTCGTACTCACTTCTCTCTTTTTCGTGTTTGCTCGATAGCTGTCGCCGACTGGGTGGAGATAAGCTTAAACCAAAAAAGCTTCATTGTTTTTCATCACGTGCCCGTGCGTTCACGTTTTAAACTGTTTTCCCGTGGAGGATCACATTTTGGTTTTATCCAAGTGAACGCAAATAAAGAAATGGCCCTCGATAAAACGAGGAACATGGAACATTCCAAAACATTCCGGAACATCCCGGAACACGAAAAAAAAAATAATAATAAAAATAAAGGAAAAATGAAAAAAAAAAAGTGTGTATATTTATATAAAAAGAAATTACATTGTATCCGAAAAAAATTCATATAAGAAGAAGTACGGAGTAGGTGGGACGGTAGTATAAATGGGGTGTGTACTTCAATTGTATTTACTTCATGTATCCCTTATTATAATAGGGGATATATACGAAGTACCTACGATAAATGGGGTGTTGTAACTGACCACACTGAATGAAGGCGCAAGTACTTTCCCGCCATTTGCAGCACGTGCGTATCGTCCGCTACGCCAGAAATGGATCAGTTCCGGCTCGGCTGACCAAAAAATCAATTTCCTGATGTTCGGAGTGGAACTAAAAGTCGTTCGGGCCGTCTTTTTACCAAAACAATCCCGGGCTCCCCGCGTCTTCGCCTAGGGCCTCACGTTCCGTATTTGTACTCCTTTGTTGGACCCGTTTCTCGAACGAAAGCCACGAAAACTTCTCTGCCCTTCCATGCTATTTTCAATGGATTTTATCTTAAAAACAAACAGGCCTAACAGGAAACTTTGTTCATATGAAAAATAGTTATAAGCGTAGAGAACAGCTTTGTAAAAGCAAAAAATCTGCAAGGAACCGCACAACGAAAATGCTGCAAGTATACGCAGGATCTGTGAAAGATCTAATCAGCCAAAAATATAAATGACTCAAATTTCTGCAAGGCTGATCGGACTGCGTAGAAAACTTAACACGACAGTGACATGATAGAGACCAAACCGAGAATCAACAGAATGCGGCAACCTCTATCATGTCGCTGTCGTGTTAAGTTATTTACCTTCATCCAGTGTGGTCAGTTACAACACCCCATTGTACTACCATCCCACCTACTCCGTGCTTCTTCTTATATGAATTTTTTCGGATACAAAGTAATTTCATTTTATATAAATATACACACTTTTTTCATTTTTTTTCCTTTATTTTTGTTTAATCTTTTTTTTGTATCTTTTTTTTTTCGTGTTCCGGCATGTTCCGGAATGTTCCGGAATGTTCCATGTTCCGGGTTTTATCGACGGCCATAAAAAAATTAATTCGTCAAGCGTTGATTGTCGCTGTGCATTAGCAAACTTTCAGTGTTTACATTTGTTCTGGTGAATAGATCTTATCGCTCCACTGGACCCCTAGTTTTAGTTTCCTACTTTACCCTAAGCCTTTCACCCACGGAATGGTCTTGAATCTTTAAAGTTAATTGAACGTTTTCTTTTTTATATCGCGGCCAGAGAAATGAAATGTTTTGCCCGGCTGTATGTAAATTCAGTGTTTACGGCCTGATCTTATCGATTACGTTTGACACCGAAGGGGTATTTATAGAGAAGAGTCAAAAGAGCGTCTGCGAGGGAGGTTAATCGAAGTCGAACTTTTGGAAAATATCCGTCCTGAAAGGAAAGTTGCCCCTTAGTTTCGTTCAATGGAAGGAGTTAGCCGACAACACACATACTAGCTGTTTTCTTTTAAGAATACGTTATTCGTTGTGTTGATTTTACGTCCTTGTTTTTTGTCCCGTAATGGCGGCTTATGATGAATACATGCACTCTACGGTCAACCTGTAGCGCACGCGCAGTAGAGCCTTCCTTGCCATTTGACGCGTACGAAGAAATCCTATTTTATAACTTGGGCTCCGCCCAAGTAATAACTGCACACTTACTAATAAAAGCCATAAAAAGATCGTGATTACACTCATCTGACGACGTTCAGTCTTATCAATTTAGATCGATGTGAATTACATCGACCTCCGTTCTATCTAAGACCTTTTTTCCAGGCGGTCTATGGTAGATCAATCTCTGCCCTTTATCGAAGTGTTCACACTTAGGTCATAACGTACTTGGATGGACGACCCATTTTATTATTGCTAGAAATACGTGACTCGCAAAACCTCGCGAAGCTGGGGCTGGGTGGAAAACCCTCTTTACTCGTACCGTAGCATCAAATGATTAACAGGGGCATAGGTTTGTTTTTGATGAGCATGGTCTTTTCGTACCTCCACAGGCTAGTTTGTGGTTAAAAATCTATTTCTGACGCGACGTAATCTACAACAGACGTGCAGCGCTGTCGTGTTCGATGAATTTATTTCCCACGGAAAATTACTTTACCGCGGCCACAAAACGTGTAATTTCTTCAATGCAATCTTGCACCAAAAAGATTTCTAAAAGAAAGGAAAAATATTCTGGAGAGCTAGTTCTGTATCCAGTGAATATTGATAAACATTGCAGTTGAAATATGATCAGGCACGCATATTTTTTCCGATGTATGCAAATTTTGCTCCAGACAACGCTAGACAGTCTGACGTCATTCATACTTTGTTTTTCACTGTTGTCACTGTTGCTAGGCAACAGTGCGGACACCTTCAAAGATATAACCATATAAACATATATGGTTATATATGCCAACAGTGCATCTTTGCCCCCAGAAGGATCACAATGGATTCACAGTCCAAGCCTACGGCGAAATGTAGTCAATTGTAGAGAAATTATAAGATGCCAAGGACGGACAACTTCTGAATAACATTTTTATTGGAAGAAAAACCGGTCGGGTGTGATTACCACTACACTATCAGGACAACCATGCTGGCTGCATGGCAAATTTAGATAGTTAGTGGGAATTTTTTTTACGTGGTACTCCCGGGCTAGTGTTTTTCTCCAACTAGATGGCACTGGATCGACAGCAACGACGATTCACAGGCGGACGAGAGAGGAAGAGACAATTTTGTAGAGGTTAAGGTTCTCTCGAGCCAACAGTGCATCTTTGCCCCCAGAAGGATCACAATGGATTCACAGTCCAAGCCTACGGCGAAATGTAGTCAATTGTAGAGAAATTATAAGATGCCAAGGACGGACAACTTCTGAATAACATTTTTATTGGAAGAAAAACTTTTTCGCGCGGTTTAGCTCCGCTCGTTATTATTATTATTATTATTATTATTATTATTATTATTATTATTATTATTATTATTATTATTATTATTATTATTATTTATGTCTTCTCAGATTTTGTAGTTCTAAAATCCTAACGAATAAACTTGGTGTAGGGTCTCATTGGTTGTTAAGGAGTCTTGATAGTGGCACATGCATACTCGGAAAAAAGAAATCCGAGTGCTCCTATCAGGAGTCGAACCTAAGACCTTCTAATTATTAGTTCGGATGCTCTACCACTGAGCTATAGGAGACTCGTGGGAGCTCATGGGACAAACAGCCTACTTACTGCTAAGATTTGACATATGCGCAATAAAATAAATGTGATGGTATATTTTAAGCCTGGTATATGCGCAATAAAATAAATGTGATGGTATGTTTTAAGCCTGGTAAATAAAAAGGAGTAATATATTATCCAGTCGGTGTAAGTAGAACATGTATGCATTGGTGTTCTTCCGGAGAAAAAATCTCGACGTATTCCTGAAGTGCTATTTTGTGTTCAAGTTACATACATTCCACATGAATCATGATTCCCTCGTTGTAACAACCGCGAATTACGAATTAAGTATATGTCTTACATGTGTGTAGTGAAGCAGTCTGACCTGTTCCTTGAAATTATACAAACTTAAACTCACCTCGCGAGTGTCTCTCAAGTAGACAAGCTCAGCTGGTGCTGCCATTCTCATTCCTTCTCGACAGGACATATTGGACAACGCCTTGCAAAATCTCCAGAGTGAATTCTCACTGCGTTCATTACGTGGCAGTGCAAGGCAAGCGACTGTCCAGACACTTAACTCAGCTCCACTGAACAAGTGCTTGTCACGCAAATCCCATGATCCATCTCGAGGAACCAATGCTTCATCTTGAGAACCAAGTTTGAGTCAAGGTGCTGGCAGCACTCGGCCATCTAGTTTGACCTGTTCAGGGCTTACAGAGATACCGAACTCTTTCTCTAAGTACTCGCCACTGGTTTCCACGTACTCATTCTCCTGCAGTTTTGGGAGCAAAGAAAACAAACTTTCCAATACTCGCCTAACATGAATGAATCTCAAAAGCACCTAATGGTTATCCCGCAATCAAAGGCTCCTGTGAGCCAACTCGTGAATGCAGATGACACATCAGTAATTGAAATTAAGACGGCTACGGACACTTCCTTGAAAGCTAAAAGAAATTACATCTTTGCCCGATTATGTAACGAGAAATAACCATTCTTGTGCTAAAAAAATCGTTTTGGCCCTAGTGCCCGGCTTTCCGGTAAGCCCACCCATAAAAACAGCCAGCTACGCAGGCTACTTTGCTCGAGCTAATCTCACGAAGGGAAATCTGTTGAACAAAGTGTCGCATTACATTTCATGCCCGGCATAAATGCGTGAAATTTTTCCTTTGGAGTTCAGTCCACGCAATCTTCAAGTAAAAATAATTTGAAATATGACTAACTCTTGCTAAATAAGAATTATTTCAATGAAAGCTAGTTGTCTGTATTTTGCTTCATTATTCAATGTAAAATGTAAATGTAAATGTAAAAAAACTGTAAAAAATGTAAATGTTTTGTTTATAGTGGAAATGCACTTAGCTACCCAAAGCTAGTTTACAGGCATTCCACTCAGAAATAGTGGGAAACAAATAATAATCAAATCGAACATAACATGTTAAAAATCCCAACTGGCAGGAGGCAAACCAGCTGGCTATTTACAAGCGTGGCCGAGGCGGGACTTGAACCCGGGACCTCCGGATTTCAAGTCCGGCGCCCTTACCACTGGGCCACGCCGCCTCCTGTACACATTGCATTGTACACATGTTCACTGTACACATGCATTTTACACAATTCTGCACGGTATGTATTAAACACTTGATGAAAATTCGTCGACCGCGTCCTTTTGCTTTCCCATAAATTACCAGATGTAAACTGCGAAAATGAGACATTTTTTCAATCTGAAACCTCAGTCTATGAAAGCTGAAGAAATCTAAAATTGTTCAATTCACCAGAAATTTGCATAATTTTGTTTACGACGTCACTGATGCATGACATGGCACTTCCGCTTTCGCGTGAAAACTGACAGCCAAACTAATGTTTTTCAGCAAACTAATCTACTTGATATAATACTTTTGTATGAGAAGAAAAAATACGGTGAAAGATGTCGAGTTTTCATGTATGCAAAAAGTTACGATTAGCAGTGAACTTATCAGTGAGGACAGACATTTTCTGGCGGGAAATATTTTTTGGCGGCAAACTTTCAAGTAGCGCAACGCAATATCACGCAATATTTCTGAGTGAAAGTATTCAGTTAGTTCAATCGCGAAAGGAGGATAGGTTAAAAAATCGGTGAGGCCTACAATAAATAAGGCCACTAGTGCTAAACACATCAAGGCAAGTCACGTAAATGCTCTATAAAAAATCGTCTTGTCTATTCAAAGATCTTGCCGACACTTCAGTAATTGAATTTTTAAATTTAATTATTTTTAAATTCAATTATTGTTAAATTAAATTATTTTTTAATTCTTAGAAGACGCCGCACTTTGTGGAAAAAAACGAAAAACCTATAACTTTGCTCAGATTCGACGAAAAATCTCCATTCTTACACTAAAATGATTGTCAAATTATTCTCTACAGATTGAATGAGAATATCCTGATGCGCCGTGAACAGAAAATTTTCGCGTGTTTTTCCCACTAATTGAATTTAAAACTCATTCACTGCGCATGCCCGAAAGTTAACGACAGAACCAACCAACCAACCAAGTCAAAAAGTCCACCACGCTATAACTCGTTCATTGCGCCTACGCACATTTACGAGTTAAAAATATGGCAGCATAAAATTCGGAATATAAGCACTGGATTTATATTTGTTCAAAAGGCTTTTTCGGGCTTTGTTGTTGAGCAAAGCTTGTTTTTAGCGAGGGATTATTATCGGAGTGAATTTTGCATTTCAAAATTGGCTTGGCTTCACGATAGAAACTTCATAAATCACTAACCTAACAGCCTATGAGCCGTTTTTTTTTAAATTATTATTATTATTGTCATTATTATTATTTTTTTTTTTGGGGGGGGGGGGGGGGCATACATGTATATTCGGAAGAACTTACAATTTTACGGTACGTTTTAGTTTGTGCCTACAATACATGCACATCACCCTGATCAATCCTACAGGAACAAAGAAAAAATAAATATCAAACTTTCTCTCTCTTGTATTCACCACTCCACTCACAAGCGCAAGAACTGAAGGAGGTCGACAAACATCGTTGCAAGCCCTTGTAAGTACAGGAACGCTTTCCATTTAAACAAAATTTGCGATTGGAAATTCTGACAAATTATTCGTGTCAAGTGGTAACGCTTATTTTTCATTCGGCATCCCAAACTTGTAATCTCATTGTAGATCAAACAACTCAGTTACGGGAGGCCGCAAGAAGAGAACAAAATGGAACGCGGTTAGCGGAAAACCTCGGGTACCTCCGAAGGTCGTCGGTTTTTTCCGGGAAATTTCCGTTTGATTCGCGCGTACCATTCGGATTTCAATCGGTACTTCCGAAGGTCGTCCGCTTGTTACGGGAAATTTCCGTTTGATTCGCGCGTACCATTCGTATTTCAATCGGTAGAACCGACGATTTTCGCCCACGGTGTATTTACACCACACCTGTAGAACCTCTAAGTTTTCTAATTTAATCCAAATTTCTCATTCAGCACCCTTTCTCGTCAGCTGTACACGACAAAAACACGCTTCCACTAAAACTCACCCAATTAACAATGTCTTCTTCCCGCTTTGGCGCGGGGCGTGTTGTATGCTTGATCATGTTTGCAGTCTGCTCATCAGTCAAATGCTTCCTTTGGCAAGGAATAACTTTACACACTTCCATTGGTAAATATCTGTCTTTCTTTGGCCCGGCTACAAGACACGGTAGATGGCCATATCTAAAAGGCAACGAGAATCATTATGTAAAGAAGTACCTTATAATAGAAAATTAACGCTCGTGTTAATTATGGTATTCGAAATTAACGCGACTTAAATTAACGCAAATTGAAGGAAAAACTACTTCCCAATAAAGGAAATTAACGTGAAAGATTCTTCAAAATGAGGAAAATTAACGCGGCTTTACAGAAAGAAACAGAATTTGTTGAGACAACAGGAACAAATTTATTTTAACACTAAGTGTAAAAATCCGAAATTCAAACAACGTTCGTGGAATTGTCCCTAAACATAGGGGTTAAGCGCAAGAATCTTGCCACTTTGAGCGTTCTTCACAGTGTCCATGATACCGGCGGATCTCCACTCTGTTAAGACAATGCTTTTAGCTTTCTGGACTGTATCGAGAATTTGGGGCGAAAATATAAATGGAAATTAAGATCGCGGAAATTAACGCGCTACTTAATTAATGACGCAGAAATTAACGTTAACAAAAATGAACGCGACTTAAATTTAAGAGAATTTTTAAAAATTCGCATTAATTTCATGAAGTGTTAATTTCCTATAATAAGGTAGATGAAATCATAGGTTGGTTAAGCGCATTCGATTCTCTGATTGACTATAACATAAGCCTAACTGTGAGACTTCAGGAATTAAAGGGTTATAATGAAAAGGCTTTCTTTACAGTCAATGGTGGTGATTGTGGTGTATGGGGTGTAAATCTATCTTATTGCTGCGAATACTCCCATAAGAGTATTTTATAGTGACCAGTCTGCTAACGGTCATTGAATTCAGTCACGGAAAAGTTTTGACGCATTAAATAACACAAAATATGCAACTTTGAATCAATATACTTTTATGACCATCAATATGTCAGCCACCTTCTCTAACAACATAAAAATAGGATGGACTCCAAATCAAAAAAAAAAATTACAGCAGTGAAATTGAGGGGCAAGGGGCAAGATTTCGTAGATTTTCGATGTGCTCAAAAGTAACTGAAATTTGGCAAGTGGACTTCATTCCAGTTAGGAAACATTACTTTATTTTTTTTCCGCTGATTTCCTCTTCGTTTTCGAGAAATAGCGTATACAAAAACGCAAGTTTCTCCTGTCGGCGACTTGTGTTTCTGGAGAAACAAAAGAATTATAATACACACCTCAACTGAATCTTGTGTTTTTCTTTAAAATACTCAGCCACCGTTGATTTGACTTTTTGGCCAGAATCAGATACTTCAAACTGTAGATTGTCTGCTGAATATTTCGTCACTCCCCACACTGAATATTCCCTCTTGTAAGAAAGATGGGTGGTTTCCACACGAAGCCCTTGAATGACAAATTAAACAAATTCGAAACAATGTTAGTGGTTAAAATATTTTTGGACAAAAAATTCAAGCTTGATCTATAACTATTGTTGAATCTTTAATACCTTTTATGGCTTGAACAAACTTGTCCCAGTTGAACTTCCTTGATCTTGGATTCTCAAGCTCACCTGGTCTTGGTCTTAATATTTGATTGACTAACTCGATCACTGGCTGAGTCTTGGTGAATCCTTTGGCAGACACTATAATGAAAGATAACATGAATCTGTTACACACTTACAATCAAATGCACGTGAATTTTTCAAATCTATAACAACTTACTAAGTTTCCTTTTAATTATTTTGCCATGACACAAAGAAATTCAAACAAAGCTGCAATAAAATAATTTAAATTAAATGATTACAAAGAAAAAGTGGTAAGGAGACCGAAAAGAAACTGGAAAGGTTATGTATGATTTTGCCTCCCCAATTAACCTACAGCTGTAAGTTTAGTTTGTGGTAAGGACATAATAAATAAAATTAATAAGC
Organism: Pavona decussata; assembly: GCF_977016875.1. Lineage (NCBI taxonomy): Eukaryota > Metazoa > Cnidaria > Anthozoa > Scleractinia > Agariciidae > Pavona > Pavona decussata. The sequence continues at coordinate 1,807,256 of NW_028145593.1, forward strand.
TAGAAAATTACCTATTTTTCATAGGTTCTAATTTACAGTGCGACATGCCTTACCGTGGCCACCCAACAAACTTTGTTTACAAGTTAGCCAATCAGGATACGTGAATTTGATGCAACAACGAATTATGGAAAAGATATTGTTTTGTATTTTATGGCTAACTTGTAAAAAATAGTTTGTTGAATGGCCATGGTGAGGCGCATCACGCTGTAAAAGTGTTGTACAGTAATTCTGAAAGATAAAGAATAAAACCTTCTTCCTCACTTGATATTACTGCAGTAACCTGACATTGATTCATCTTCTATCTGTTCTGCCCTCATGACTTAAGCACAAAACATTCCCAGATAACAGTACCAATAAGGGTTTTCACTTGCACTACAATGCCTAAATTGCACTAAACTTACCATCGATGTTTAAGAGTGGGACTTTCCATTCTGAATGCCTTACACTCGAGTAAAAACCAAAGCGTACTTCACAACCTTCCCCCAGGGGAAAAGAAAAGCCATCATTAAGAGGAAAAAATGACCTTCCAACTGGCATAAAATGAAGAGAAGGCATCTGTCGCATGATAATGTCCAATGCTTGGATAGCGTCCTGCGGCACTTTTCCATTTCCTTTGCCATCCAGGTAGTCTTTTAATTCGCCAAGGTTCACTTGTCCGGCAAACTGGACTTTTACCTGATTTGGGAAATTAAGCAAATTTCATACATGTATTGTTCAACAGCTTTCAACCCTTAATTCCCTTCTTTAACATAGTAATTATCCTTAAAAAAAACTTTGAACCTTAACCTCAAAACTCTCAAGGTTGTTTATAGAGTACTCACTAACATTTGCATGTTTTTAGGTCAAAGTGGTATTTGCAAGGGTAAGGCACACTTTTTAAACTTGAATTTAATTTGTATGAGTTGCATTCAGCTACATTCATTTAGCAAATGGCTAGCACCTCACTTTCAACATGGAACAGTTATCTTATAAACAAAGTACTTAACACCAACACCTATCAGCAGATAAGATCCGCACTTGCAGATAAGCTGGATCTAAAGTTTAGATGTAGAAAAGATCATGCAACGTACATTTTTCTCTGCTTTTTTAAATTTTGTTGTTGTTGTTGTTTTGTTTTACTAAGGGTCCAAATTTTCAATAATTTAATAAAATTGTTTCTTGAAAAACTTCAGAACCAAGTATACATGTACAAACCTTAAAATCTCTGTCCTTGCCACCATCTTCCCCACATAATTTGACACTGAGCTCAGCCTTAAATAGAAACCAAGACAAACTTGTTACAAAATTGTGTACATTTAGATTATTTGTCTTAACTGAAAGCAGACCATTCTAAGGATATGGAAGGCTGGATGCTCATCCAAGCAGTGGATGTTAACCTTTTGCATACCTCAAGGGTATAAAAAGAGACCCCTTTTGGGTGGAGCCTTCCCATGCAGCTAACTGAGCTGTATGGACAGAGCACCTCCCACCCACCCTCCCCCCTGGCTTATCCCTAGTTCTCCTTCCATTCCACAACACATACACCATACTATTGCATCTTTTTATGACAGGCACAAACTGATGTGAGTATGCTAACTATGATATCCATTGTTTCAGGTAACTTTCGAAACCACAGAGTCAAATATGAAGAATTTTGAGGGGGTCATTAGGCGTAGTTCTCACCAAATTTTGTTAAGTTGCATGACCATTTCATTTGTGGAGTCAGGAAGCCAGCTTTGACAAGTGTTTGACCTGACACCCCACCCTTATGCGGGAAAGTGGATATCTCTGAGAGGAAGGAGACACAGTGCCCACAGTCTTTGGTTTTCTCTATACAAAAGTGACATATTAATTCAGCTGTACAAAGGTAAAACAGTGATTATAGTGTTTATTTCACTTACAGCTCCTTCTCCATTCCCCACAGGAAGGTTAATCCTGCTATATAAATTCTTCTCCCCATCAAATGCAGGTGCATGGCCTTCGAAAGTCGAGTCTTTGTACTTCCTCACAATCTCCCTCACAACATTTCTTTTGACTTTCTTATCATGCGTATTTGGAGTAATCTCTACATCATAGTGATACAGATCTGTCAGCTTTGAGGAAATCCTCAGTGGGAAAAAGTTGGCTCTTAACTTTATAGGGCGCCCAATAGTCCCATAGTCTGGTCTTTTTGGAGGATGCCGTCCATGGCCTTGACGAGCTGTGTGCTCTAAAACCAATGTTATTCATGATCAGTACATTAATAAAAGAATCAACAGTCTACAAAAATATTGTTCTGTACACAACATGTAGAAGTGGGCAGGAGTTTCCAGGGCAAAAAAGAGGAAAGGAAACTCAATTATGAGACAGAGTGTGTTCCCTACCAAGGGAGGGGATATCAAAAGAACATAAATTAAATATTGAGTCAGGTCACATGACTTGTACATCTTAGCTAGGGGTAAAAATGAACGGAAATTGATTTTAGGTACGTACTTTAAAGTACGTACCTAAAATCAATTTCCGTTCATTTTTACCCGTAGCTAAGATGTACAAGTCATGTAACCTGTCATATGATTGTATTTTTTCTAGAGTACACTTATGTCCCAAATCGTCGCAAATATACCTAGTTATTATTCAACACATTGAGACACTGCCCAAATATGGTCATGTAGAACTCAATATATGTCGTCCGCACACAACAGATATCCTGCGATATACGTAGTTTTCATGAGTCGGGGAGAAAAATGGCAGAGCGCTTTCAAAAAGTATAAAAGACCTCGCAAGATTACCAAACTATTAATAACGCTGTTTTATACTGAATACATAAAAGACAACCAAGGTTGCTGTTAAGAATTGTAATGGTTAATGCAAAAACTTTTACTGCTTACCTAGCTTTCTGTTTGTGAACTGGCAAATTACAGTTAAGCAAAAACACTTATTATAATATATTTTTTGCTAGACTTTTGGATTGTCCTGTATTCTAGGGCTCAGAAATTACAAACAGTACCGTGTATTTCGTTAGATTGGTTCTTGCAACCGTTAAACAGAGAACTCGACTCGTCTGGAAGAGATGGAGAAAACATCCTGAGAAAATCCGAGCTTGCATTGAAGTGCCTCAAGAAATTTTAGCTTTCTGGCAGATGAAACGATAGACGGAGTCGACGGAGTACAAAGTAATTATTCTCAGAAGTATCCGAGCCGCTTGAAAAAACTGTTTAGTTTCATAAAAGATACAGAGTTCTTGCAAGGAACAAGGCACTAGATGCGTTTGTCAAAACACTAAGGAAAGATCGTAAAATTGCTTGCGTAGTAAACAAAGAAACACTCACCCGAGAAATCGTTGAAAAGCTCCCCCAGTCTGTTCAGCTCGGCCCGGCTGACCAACAAATCCTTTGCAGCTTCAAAATACAGTTTGGTTTTAGCTTTTAAGACTACAAGTTTGTGGAAAATTTTGCCGGAGCGACTGGCGCACTAGACGAGTACTCAATTTTTTAATTTGATGCAAAACGCTCTCGATTTCATTCAAACTTGAACAAAGCTGTGGCTTTCATTCAAGGCGGTCCACGAGCGGGCAAATGTTACAAGTTAATTTTTTGGCAAATAAAGATCGCCTCCAGTTTTTCTGCTATAAACCTGCGCTTTGTTATCAATGTGTTGAATAATAAAACAATCATCCTGCTTAATCTTGCGGAATATCGCCTGATCTTAGCCAACTCGGCCTACGCCCTCGTCGGCTAAGTATCAGGCGACATTCCGCGCAATTTCACAGGATAATTGTTAAATAGCAATCGTCACTTTGGTCTTCAACACCCTAATCATTGAGTACCACATTAAATGACATTATTTTTTAGCTAACCTCTGAAAGGTAAATGAGAGTCCCTACTACTTTTATAGAAGACCCTCCTCCTGTAGATTGGTCTCAGTTAATGCCACCATTGTTAACAATGTTTTTTTTTTTTTTGCAATAACAGGCAATCAACTTTTTGCCAGACTTACTGCTGAAGTTTTATGGAAATACGTCAAAGAATTTACACATGTACGGCAGAACCTCCAGTTTGGGACGCGACCATTACGGGGACACAAACCTTTGTTCCAAAAAAACATTCATATAATCTACATGTATCAGTGAACTTTATCAAGGAAACAGGGACAGTTTTTGAACATCCCAAATGCCATTAAAGCCTTCATTAAGGGGACAACTAGGCATATTTGATTTCCTGGTACTTGGCTGAATCTACCAATGAGATGAATAAGACTATTGATGTACTGTAATCAAAGAAATGACAATTTTCAATGCTTGACCTTTAATAATATTCTGATCAATGCATTAAAAATCATGTAATTAAGATTACGTAAATCCTAGTCAAGAAAACTGGCCTTTTGTTTAGGTGGTGGGTCATCAACTAACAACACCATTAAGTGAACACCTTTCTCTTTTCCAAGAGGGTCCCCTTAATGGAGGTTTTTCTTTTATGAACATTTTCAAAAAAGTTCAATCAACCTTCAGCAGTCAAGCTGGATCCAAGCTTTGTCATTGGTTTTTGAACACCTCCTGAGTTAACATTCGCACCAGCAGCAACACCAGCAGCTTGGCTTGGGGGTGATGGTGTCTTCTCTGCAAAAATCACATTTCTTGGAATGAATGAGAACCATAAATAATTTGTTAGACACAATAGCCCCCTACCCTCACCCCCCACTTCTCCCGCTTCCACTACCACTTTAGTGACTGTTAGGGTCACCCTTTTTAAGCCCAACTTGAAGGTTTTGATCATAATAGGTGGTTTATAATGCATTGTGGCCATGTTGGTGGACAAAACAAAAGAAAACTTGTTCACAAAGTTTGCATAAAAATGGCAGTGAACTCCCAGAGGAGAAAAATCTTATTGTTCCTGCCATTAATGCAACATGGCCGCCATGACGTCAGGTGCAAATCAGATAAAAAATAGAATGTCCCTGTTACTCGTGTATAATTAGAATGCATAATACTTTAATGAAATTTGTCTCATGACATGTTTTAGTCTAAGTACCTTCATTGCCAAGAGGACGCGATGTAGGTGATTTTCCCTGAGGTGCTCCTGGCAGCTGTTTCCCTTCTCCTCCTTCAGTCTTTTGTTTAGCTGGATGACTCGACCTTGGCTTCTCAGGTTCAGTTTCTTGTTCCGAAAACCTCTGAGGTTTTTCCTGTGGCTTCTCGTCCTTTATAGGAGTCTGCTCCTTCGAAGCACGACTGCGGTCAAACGCAGGCTTCTCTTCTGCTGAAGAATGTGGTTGATCTGGCTCACTCGTTGCCTCTGCCACACGACAGCTTGCTTCTTCAGGTTCCTCATCATCCAAACTTTCTTTTTCTTCAGGAGGTTTCACTGCTCCTGCTTCGCTTCTTCCAGGTCTGGGTAACTGTTCTTGTCCACTTTGGCCTCGTCCTCTTCCTCCTCTTCCTCGACCCTTTGATTTCTTCCTTGGCATTTTGAAACCAATATTCTATTAGTCTTACGTTCTAAATTAACCAGCAATTCAAACAGCCTCACTCATAAATATCCGGGAAAACAACGTCTTCGCCTTCCACTGAAACGAAATTTGCGACAAAATTTAACCAAAACAAAATGTGCTTACTTGACTGAATTACCATGACGTAGCCATCAAAGTTCAGCCAATGAAATTCTCTGAAGCAACGGAAGTGAGCGACTCAATTCCAGGAAATCTTTCCTTATTTCCGCTTCATTTTATCCGAACACAAAATGACTCAGTGTTATAGAGTGTGTGCACGGTGGCCATGTTGGAGGACTAAAACAATAAAAGATATTTGCATAAAAATAGAAAATATTTCCCGAAGGAAAATCATTGTATTGTTTCGGTCCTCCAACATGGCCGTCGTGCACACACTCTATTGAAAGCCCTTTTTGTGTTTTTTTGTCCCGTCCGCCATATTTGTTGACAACGTAAAACCTTACCCACTCCTCCTCAGCCTTTTTTTCTAAGGCTTGTTTCCAGGACCACTCTTTTAATTTTGCTGTTTCTGAGAAAAGGATTGTTGAGATTTGCATCTGAGCGGGAGCCTTATCTGAGCTCAAGTTTTATTGGAAGGTGAGAATAATGGGATGATGACTTATGATTAATTAGCCATATTTCCCAGACTAACAATTGCATTAATGAGGATGAAGACAACGAAGATGATGATAATGATGATGATGGTGGTGGTGATGGTGATGGTGATGATAACGGTGGTAATGTATGAGGCATCGAAAATTGGATTATCTATGGATGGCACTGAGGTGCACAGAAACGCATCCCTTACCACCATAACGGCCAGCGGTGCCAGTCAAGTGCTACACGCTAGTAACTTCCTCTAAGACCCTCTTTAATGACACAAGACGGGTAACCAATGTCCAGTTTTTGCGAACGTACCATTCATATGCTAGTAATAACCAAAGACTAGAGAGTGCGTGTATGCATGCGCTCGGTGATGATGATCCCAAGCTCTCTCTCTTTTGCCAAGTTGGTGATGACGTCATTCTCCGCTGCAAAATCTGCGGGGGATGCCAGATACGCGTCCCAACATCCATCCATCCATTCATTCATTCATTCATTCATTCATTCATTCATTCATTCATTCATTCATTCATTCATTCATTCATTCATTCATTCATTCATTCATTCATTCTTTCATTCATTCATTCATTCATTCATTCATTCATTCATCCATCCATCCATTCATTCATTCATTCATTCATTCATTCATTCATTCATTCATTCTTTCATTCATTCATTCATTCATTCATCCATCCATCCATCCATCCATTCATTCATTCATTCATTCATTCATTCATTCATTCATTCATTCATTCATTCATTCATTCATTCATTCATTCATTCATTCATTCATTCATTCATTCGTTGATTGATTGTTCCATACAATCTCGACTCCAAAGGCAATTAGGAGTGCGTTCTTTCAACGTCGAGCGCAATCAAGGCTTATCTCTTTTATCTGATATTAGCATCCGCAATTTAATTTTCTGTCCGGCTTCAGGCAATGCACCTAAAGGCTATAGGGACACCGTAATTGATACATTTGTTGTTGTTTTTGTTTTTTGTCATCTTCAAAAAAGTGTAAATTTGTAGAAAGCTCGGTTTGACTATTTTCTAAAGGTTACCCCAATTTTTTTCAGTCCCAGTCATCGTGGCTAAAACTGAATTACGTATTAGAAAGGTGTCCATCTTTAGAGTGCCAATATAAGCTTAAGCCAATGTACCCAAAAAGACCATCTCCACTTGTGCATACTTGCTTTTGAGAGTTGAATTTCTTAGCTGAAGTGTGGGCATGTATCTTCATTCGAGAGATACTAAAGTAGTCTGACATAGCGTAAAGAACACAAGATCGGAAGGAGCCGACACAGGCCCCGTAGGTTGGACGGGTTCGGTGGGATCGTCTACCCCCCTCCCCTCCCCCACGACCTAAAAAGGTCCGATCAATGAGACAGAGGTTTCTTCCAGTTCATTTAGGGAAATCCGTACTTTCTTGGCCCTGTCCATTTTTCCTCCAGTAGCGGGGTTTAGGCTTGGATACTAATTGTATTTATCGCGTTTTCATCGCAGCTTGATTTATCGCTAAGTTTTTTTGCATGATGTAAATTCGTTAGTCTTAAAGTTTTAGCCCGGGTCCGCAGTAATTGGCCTTAGCTGTTGCGGTATCCCTGTCCATGTATTTACTGTTACTTTCAGTTTCTGTTATGTCATTACATTCTTGCGATGTCTATTGGACAAAGCTAATAAAATAAAAAAATTAAATAAAATAATAATAAATTAACCTGCGAGAATAAAGAAAGACTACGGCAATGACGAAAGGTAAATGAACATTTTGTTACTTTGCTTAGCAAGATTCTCAACTACCTTGTGACAACTAAATCAATAAATGGCGGAAGCATTACGAACAGAGGAGAAAGACATAAAAAACTGATTTTTTTCAAAGTGGCTCCTTAGTGCGCCTGATTTACAGGTAAAAGCTAATTAACTTGCTTACGTTCATTCAGTCACGACCTATAGAGCGAGCGGTCGCCATTTTGGGGTTTTAGAAAATCGAGTACATTTAGAAATCTTTATTGCTTCAGTAATTCTCTAATTTATTGCGTAATTCCGGCCTCTACGTTGTAATATTTATGAGTTGGACAAAATTGTACCTGCCTGGTCCGTTTTAAGACGCTGGTCAAAACCCAGCCCACGGGACTGCAACATAAATACACTTCTGCCAGGTAAATGTTTGCAGTGGTGGTATTGGCCTATGCACTAACCCGGACTTTCAACAATTAGCGTCAAAGGCCGAGTTGTATTCGAGTGGCAAATCAACGAGTCGCCTCCTCCCACTCCCCCCTCCCAGTGAAAACTTTTTATCAGCCAGAGATTGGTTTTTATTGATCACGTGGTGTGGTGTTTATCCACGGGGGAAACACTTTCATTCAATACACTATTACACTGCCCAAATATGGTTTAAATTGATCACGTGGTGTGATGGTTGGTGCACTGTATATTCGTCGTCCGTAGCAACAGATATCCTAGCTGCGACATACGAAGAAAGTCTCTGGCTTTTCTGCAATAAAACTGTGCTTTCTATCAATGTGTTGAATAATAAAACAATTATTCTGCTCAATCTTGCGGAATATCGCCTCATTTTAGCCAACTCGGCCTACAGCCTCGTCGGCTGAGTATCAGGTGATATTCCGCGCGATTTCCCAGGATAATTGTTTTTTAAAAAAAGAATACCCGGATGGATAGAAATAATCCATAAAGTAAAGCAAAAAGACTTCTTTCATTAGTTGTATTTAATTGCTCTGTATCCGGTCCTATCCGTTTATTTGTCTTTTTCCTTTCATCATTTTAACTTGATATAATTATGATAGGTCAAATATTGTCTACTTCCTAAGTTAATTGTAATTAGCTGAAGTGGGGATTACCGTGGAATAAAGCTACCTACTAATTTTGAGTACCCTATTCTTTCCTAGTCGATCGGTTTTGCTTGGAAGTGAATGTAATTGAACTTTGGTGTTACAGTTTTTCTTATGGATGTTTGAATGATCTCAACTGAACTGACATAAAAAACGTCCTCGAAGCTTCGCTTTCGGGAGAGAGGTTGAACTTCAAATTCCTGTGACAGCATATAGCTTAACCTGTCGATAGCTCCACGAGAGAAACACAATTGTTTAAAGATACACGTGAGAACTGCAAAGGACCGCGAAAGATAATGCTGCTAGTTGACGTAGGATCTACAAGACACCTAATTAATTAAAAATCGGCGTCCGCACCGAACCCAATAAAACATGGTGAGCGACTAGATTTAATGGTGCCTACTACGTTTACGTTTTTACTTACACCCTTCTACCCAGAATTCTTGCAGGACTACAACAGTAAGCTCATAACGGACAATCTCGTTTCCAGGCAGAACCAGCGTCACCCTTATGCGGTACTGAGGAACGTTGTGTGACAGTCACGTTCTCGTTTATATACAGGGGAACACACCGCTGGATGAGGAGAACTCCGGCCTTGGATATACCAGGTGTAATTTTAATAGAACACAGGCCGCTGTTTCCATAAATCGGATCTTGTTGGCCACTCGGATCGTTCAATTCAAAAGGAATGCTTCCATTTGAAGGACTTTCTAAATGCCAGCCTCTTAATTAAACGCCTTCAAACTAACGCTCAACATTTTAAAAATCGGATATTTTAAGAGTACGTTGCTAAATCCAGCCGTTTAAAATGGTTCATCTGATTTCATTTTCAAACATGAACTTTCGGGCCGGCTACTGAGTTCTGATATATCGAAAGGTTCCGTGTGAATAGTCCTTTGTGCTTACCATTTACGCAAACCACCCGGATGAAAATTTTCGGCAGAAATACGAAATGATTTAGCTTGTCTTAACAGAACATGTATAACATGCAAAATGTCTGAACATCAGCTATAAATCCCAAGAGGAGCAATAAAAATGCATCACTTTGAACAGAAGCCCATAGTCAGAAGTACTCCAAATGGAATGATGCGTACCATTTGATTTTGCAACTGGAATTTCCGGGTTTTCCCATGTAAATGGTAAGCACCCCCTGTTTCTCTGAAGGGTAGCAAGGCATGGGCAATCGAAACACGTATGGTCCGGTTCGCTCGACGCACTATGGGAGAAACAAGGGACTCCTCACATGCAAATAAGATTTTAAAAACGTTTCGTAGTATTGAGTAGTTGGGTGCATGTTATAATACATTGACGCTTAAATAAGGTACTTTCTTTAAAAAAAAAAAACAACAACAAAAGGGTGATGACGAAGTGAATAGGCCATTTCCGAGTTGCTGTAACCTCAGTATGAAAGAGAGGCTATAAGTACAAAACCTTTCATATGAAAATTTGTTTTGTTTGCGTATCGTGAATGAAAACTAATTTTCATAACAAAATCTTTGCACTGAACCTCGCTTTCATAAAGAGGTTCACAGCAACTCGGAAATGGCCTATTAGAAAGGCCTTATTTTGGACTAATTTCTCTGCGTTATTCATTTGCACAGTAGCGAGACTTTGCAAGAGGCGAGGGCAGCAAATCGTACACATAAAACCCCTCCGAGCATTCTCTCACACGAATCTGAACTTTCCTATAACAGCAGTCATACCACCCGTGAAAGCACACTTCTCTTGTAACGATGCCATCTTCTAGGGATGGATGCACACCATTAAGCCAGCCCGTTACGCCAGCCGTACATCTGTGATGAGGTATGCAGGTGTTAGTCATTCTTGTATATAAACTTGATTTGAACCGATACCAGCCTGGCGCGAGGGCATGGTCCGATTTGGAGCCTCGGTCGTATTTTTGGTGCCGATCGGTCTCATTCAGAATATTGTAAGTGGAACACTCCGGTGGAACTAAATGAAAAAAAATAATTAAAATGTCTGTATGTTATTAGACGTTATTATTTTAACCATGAAACGATTCGGAGCAATAAAATAATACAATTCTAAGTGACTGTATTAGTACTGGTCGAACGTTCTATCTGTGGCGACAATGTTAAGGTTTCGTAATTACCTATTCCACAGCGATTCCCGAGATATCCCGGATGGCAGTTGCACTTGTATGTTCCATCTCGGAACGAGTTCACTGAACATGATCCATTGTTCAGACAAGGCTCGCTGGAACATGGATTCTGCGTGAAAGAAAACAAAATGTTCACAGTTTTATGTATCCTTGAACTTCCTGTCGAGAATCCCAAAGACGAGAAATATTTATCAATTTTACTTGTTTAAGAATTTCATTTTATAAGCCGGCAGAAATTAAACCTCGCAAATGAGTGACAACAAGGAAGGTTGTCATCACCAGAAATTCGAATTACAAACCTGAATGTAGAAATGGCGAGATTGGCTGTTTGAAGTAAGTCTATGAGGGTTGCTGTACCTGGTTGATGGAAGAAGTTCACACCAGAATTTCCCTTCACTGTTCGCAACGACCGCCAAGTTGAACGAAACACAACGAGTTTGTTGAAGGCATGTGAAGCTGCAGTCCAAGATGTCATCAAAAAAAGTCGTTTTCAGCCGTGTAACATTCAGATAAAGAGAGTCGTCAGACTGGAATCGAACATGAACGAACTGATCGGAGAACCTCAGTTCTTTTACAAGGTAAATAAACAGAGGGAATACTGCTAGAAATTTCATTGTCTCTTCCACTTTCTGGTACACTCTTTCGAGATGTAGGCTAAGTGGACCTTTTTATGTCAATTTTATTGTCGGTATAAAACATTTATGATGCCCTTATGACTTCCTCTATAACCATGGAATTGTTAATAATTATTGATGAGGCCAGTGATATCGTTGGGATAATTCTAGTTGGCTATCTTAACATCACTCATCAACTCTTTGAAGTTGTTTTGATGAAGCCATTAAACAGAACGCGGAAATCCAGACTTGAAAAGATGTCATTTTTCAAACATAGATAACTTTTTATAGAATGTCACACATTTTAACACATTATAAAACCGTCCAAACATGTTCTAGACGCATTTGTATTTAATAGATCTTCAAGCGATATACGTCATTTCGTGTGTGGGAGTGAATAATCTAAAACTTAAAAACATCCGGTCCTGGTGTTTCGGTCATAAACGAAGAATATCGATCAGTTCTTCCTTCCGTCTACTCTTTTTTCTTTCTCTGCATGCAGTGCTATGCCAATAATACTCTGAACTGCTGATATTACTGAAATAGTTTTGTCGTTATGTAAAGACTGAGAAGATTGGTCTCGTTCTTTCAGCCTCTCTTTTAGTTCGGTTTCAAAAACAACAACGTGAACTTTGTTTTTCCAATATCTTCCAGCCATGTCAACAACATCTTTTGTTTCATACCAACAGGTGACAGGAAATTGCCTTCCGTGCAAACTTGTTTGTAATTCTCCTAAATCAAATTATATGCCACCGCAATACTATGTAGCAAGTTTTTTGTTTAAGGAAAAAGAGCGCGAGCAGTAATTTACTAGTTCTCAAATTTGCGATAAAAATTAATATTACATAACTTTATGGTTACTCTTTCTCAGATGTAAATTAAATCTGTTAATTAAAATGGTGCAGGTCTACATTCTATTTGTTTCTGTACATGTGTCAGTGAATAATTAACGTATTGTTTAAAGCTGTCGGCAGTAGGTAGGTGTTTAGCTTAGAATAGAAAAGAATAGTTAGTCTTGTAAAAAGCAACATCTGGCGTGGTTTAGCAATCTGTTTCAATAGTGGCAGTCTCTGGAAAATTTGTTGCGCAGTTATTGAGCCTCTTCTCAGCTAAAAGTTATTTCTTCCAATTCTCTTTCTAACCTCCGTCCTAAAATAGTATAATTTATTCAACGACAGGACATTTTACATTATTAACAACCGTAATGGGACAAACAGGAAATGTTGAAAAGGTTGGTTGCCTGGCAACAAATCCAATTCCTTGCACTATCCGCTCTAAGACGGGGTATCGTACGTTCTTGGATTGTTTTTAAAGTTATTCCTTGCGATGTAACTGTGTTAAGAGATTAGGAAATTGTTATTTATTATTGATGATGCCAGTAATATCGTTTGGATAATTCTGATTGGTTATCTTAGTAATACGCTTTATTTCTTTGAAGTCGTTTTAGAACGTCGAAATCCAGACTTGAAAAGATGTCATTTTTCAAATATAGATAACTTTTTGTAGAATGTCACTTATTTTTTAACACATTATAAAACCGTCCTAGCATGTTCTGGATGCAATCAATATTCGTAATTTGTATTCAGCAGAGTTTCTACCGATTTACGTCATTGCGTGTCCGGGAGTGAAGAATTTAAAACTAAAAAAACATCCGGTCCAGGGCCCGTTTCTCGAAAGTCCCGGTAACTTACCTAGCCCGTTAAGTATATTTTTAAATGTTTTTTTCGCCGCTTATACAACGAGTACAGACATGGTACTTCGCCAATGTTTTCATAGAATAATAAGATTTTAAAATTTAGTATTTAAAGTTAACATACATTGACTGCTGTGAAGAAGCATTTGTCACCAAAATTACTTATCGGGCCCGATAAGTTACCGGGACATTCGAGAAACGGGCCCCAGGTGTTTTGGTCCTAAGCGAAGAATTTCGGTCTCCTTCCTTCCGCCCTCTCTCTCTCTCTCTCTCTCTCTCTCTCTGTCTCTCTCTCTGTCTCTCTCTGTCTCTCTCTCTCTGTCTCTCTCTCTCTCTCTCTCTCTCTCTCTCTCTCTCTCTCTCTCTCTCTCTCTCTCTCTCTCTCTCTCTCTCTCTCTCTCTCTCTCTCTCTCTCTCTCTCTCTCTCTCTCTCTCTCTCTCTTTATCTCTCTCTCTCTCTCTTTCTCTCTCTGCAGGAAGTGCTATGCCAGTAATACTATGAAAGAGCTAATACTACTAAAATACTTTTTCCCGTTATATTTTTAGACTGAAGAGATTAATCTCTTCTCAGTTAAAAGTTATTTCTTCCAAGGCTCTTCCTAACCTCCGTCCTAAAATAGTATAATTTATAATTTATTCAACGACAGGACATTTTAAATTATTAACAACCGTTATGGGACAAACAGGAAATGTTAAAAAGGTTGGTTGCCTGGCAACAAATCCAATTCCTTGTACTATCCGCTCTAAGACGGCGTATCGTACGTTCTTGCATTGTTTTTAAAGTGATTCTTTGCGATGTAGTTGTGTTAAGAGATTATCGATTGCTGGTTTCAAAAGCAACAACGTGAACTTTGTTTTTCCAATATCTTCCAGCCATGTCAACAACATCTTTTGTTTCATACCAACAGGTGACAGGAAATTGCCTTCCATGCAAACTTGTTTGTGAACCTCCTAAATCAAATTATATGCCACCGTCAATACTATGTAGCAAGTTTTTTGTTTAAGGAAAAAAGAGCGAGAACAGTAATGTACTAGTTCTCAAATTTGCGATAAAAATTAATATTACATAACTTTATGGTTACTCTTTCTCAGATGTAAATTAAATCTGTTAATTAAAATGGTGCGGGTCTACATTCTATTTGTTTCTGTACATGTGTCAGTGAATAATTAACGTATTGTTAAAAGCTGTCGGCAGTAGGTAGGTGTTAAGCTTACAATAGAAAAGAATAGTTAGTCTTTTAATAATAAAGAGCAACATCTGGCGTAGTTTAACAATCTGTTTTAACAGTGACAGTCTCTGGAAAATTTGTTGCGCAGTTATAGAGCCTCTTCTCAGCTAAAAGTTATTTCTCCCAATTCGCTTCCTAACCTCCGTCCTAAAATAGTATAATTTATAATTTATTCAACGACAGGACATTTTACATTATTAACAACTGTAATGGGACAAACAGGAAATGTTAAAAAGGCTGGTTTCCTGGCAACAATATCCAATTCCTTGTACTATCCGCTCTAAGACGGCGTATCGTACGTTCTTGGATTATTTTTAAAGTGATTCTTTGCGATGCAGTTGTGTTAAGAGATTATGGATTCCTGGTTTCAATGCGAGTATGCTCCAGGGCATTCGAGCAATATCGAAAGTAACGAATATTATCAGTGCCAAATTACCACTCTAGTTTTGTTTGTGAATTTTTTTGTATAGAAAAAAAATAAATTTCTTCGAAAACGTTGCGCCAATGATATCTGAATAACCAGCCTTAATTTTCAACTTCAGTTACAGTGAAATTAAACAAAGCTTTGCTTAATGGGGCAATGTGACGCAGAATTTGCTGTTTATTTGAAAATGCTGCTAAATATTTGACAAAGGACCCTTTCTACAACGTTAAATCGCTCTTAGAGCGCTGGGAGAAAAATATGAAATGCTTTTTCAAGGAAGGATAAATTATAATCTGTTTTAGCGATTTCTCTAAAATACACATGAGGAACTTGAAACGATTGGCTTATTAGGGTTCTCCGATTTAGCGGAAAATCTACATAAATGGAACACATTTTTCCGTCTATTGAAAAAGTGTGACGCAGATTAAAAAAAATGGAGTTTGCATTCCACCATGAGACATAATATTTATTGCAAGGCATAAATATTGGAAATTCAATCTAATCGTAGACAAATCAATGAATAACAAATTGCATTGTGTAAATTGAAACAAACACCTCTTTGCATCCAATCCATATGATGCTGTGATCTGTGTAGGGACACTTTGGTTTGCGCATGTCCGTCCAACCACTTTTGTGGAGATGATTAGAATGGTTAAGAATAGTGAGTTAAGAAATAATGTTATGGGGGACGACGCAGGAGCCAAATTCATGAAGCCTCTTCCAAGTTTAAATGCATCTGAATTAATTGCTTCTTAGCGATAGACTATTACTGGACTGGCGATAGACTTTCGTCAAGAAACAATACTTGGATAAGAGGGTTAGTTTATAAAGAAACTGTGTCGCTGCGTCGTGGGGGGGTACAAACGGATATTTATTTTTCACAGCAGTGTTGATACAGTAATTCAGCTACCATAAAGAGATACGAGTGCTGACGTTTACAAGTGTTAGCCCTTCGTAAGAGCGTAAGAGCGAATCCGTTCTGATTCAATGAAGAAATGATTCGCCTTTGAGGTAACGCTTGAAACGTCAGCACTCGAGTCTCTTAACGGTGACCAAATTACCTTACGAACTTTGTTAATACAACCAAACATACATATATAAATGGACAAGTACGAAACGTAGGCGGATGAGTATCAATCGTTGTCAGTGTTGCAGTTTCCTTGTAGCGTCTAAAATTCAAATTCAATTCTACATTGATAACAGCGACTGGATTTTGATATCTGCATTTGTTTCTTGATCGCGCCAGGTGGACTGATTTGTTTCAGCATGCGCTCAGCCGATAGAGAAGCGTACGAAGAAAAAATGGTCGAGCTAGAAAATCAAGTTAGGTGTAAACTCTTTAGTGAAGGGAAAGTTCCTCATTATGAGAAGGAAGACATGCCAAGAGAGTGCAGTGCGTTTGTTTACAAAGTCTCCGAGAGCTGAACAAGTTTCTGAAAATTGAACAAAATAATAAACCATGAAAACGCCGTACCACGTCTGTTTTCTAGCATGTTTACTGAGTGTTTCCGAAGAAAGAGGGATGGTCAGATAATGATGATGATGATGATGATGATGATGATGATGATGATGGTGACAGTAATCTGTTCACAGAGGGCCCACGTCAGAAAAGTGGTTTTCAGTAGGGCATAACATAAATAGCCAAAATCAAGCGAGATGGGGCAAAGCTGTAATGACGCTTGTCTTGCTAGCTGTAAACTTGAGATTTCCCGCCTTATGACATTATTAGCAACACTGATTATTCATCATAGTTATAGCACATATGCCACATGTACATCGACATTCAAATCCTAGCAGTATGCGGGATGTTTGTCACGTGGACGGAGTATAATGGCCCTATAGCTTCCAGTAATTGGAAGGTCATAGGTTGGACTCCTGTTGGGAGAACGCAGATTTTCGTTTTCCGTAGTATGCCTATATCACTCAATGAAAAAATATTCTCATAAAAAAATATATATCCTTGTATTAAACTGGCTAATAAAGTGTGAGATAATTACTGTACAGGCCCGCAAATGATCCCCGATCGCCTCACCATACTGAACATAGTATGGAATGAATTCAAACTTGGACAGTTCTTAATAGCACCAGTGGTTATATTTAAACTGTATCAAGACTTTCTTGACAGTATATAATTTACGTAAGTGTACACCACCACAACGCCTAAAATGTGCACGAATTGTACGAAACTCCTCATTTTTCCAAATTGGGGATCATTTGCGGTCCTATTTGGGGACCATTTTCCGTCCGAGGATCATTTGCTGTCCAATTTGGGGACCATTTCATGCCCGGGAATCATTTGCGGTTCAATTTGGGGATCATTTCGTGTCCGGGAATCATTTGCCGTTCAATTTTGGGATCATTTCGTGTCCGAGGATCATTTGCGGTCCAATTTGGGGATCATTTCGTGTCCGGGAATCATTTGTCGTTCAATTTTGGGATCATTTCGTGTCCGAGGATCATTTGCGGTCCAATTTGGGGATCATTTCGTGTATGGGAATCAATTGCGGTCCGATTTGGGGACCATTTCGTGTCCGGGAATCATTTGCAGTTCAATTTGGGGACCATTGTGTGTCCGAGGATCATTTGCTGTTCAATTTGGGGACCATTTCGTGTCCAGGAATCATTTGCAGTTCAATTTGGGGATCATCTCGTGTCCGGGAATCATTTGTGGTTCAATTTGGGAATCATTTCCGGTCCGGGGATCATTTGTGGTCCAATTTGGGGATCATTTGCGGTCCGAGGATCATTTGTGGTCCAATTTGGGGATCATTTCCCGTCCGTGGATATTTTGCAGTCCAACTTGGGGGTCATTTGCGGTTTAATTTGGGGATCATTTCCCGTCCGAGGATCATTTGCGGTTCAATTTGGGGATCATTTCCCGTCCGAGGATCATTTGCGGTCCAACTTGGGGATCATTTCCAGTGTGGGGGTAATTTGCGGCCCAATTCCGGTCCGGGGATCATTTGCGGTTCAATTTGGGGATCATTTGCGGTCCGAGGATCATTTGTGGTCCAATTTGGGGATCATTTCCCGTCTGTGGATATTTTGCAGTCCAACTTGGGGGTCATTTGCAGTTTAATTTGGGGATCATTTCCCGTCCGAGGATCATTTGCGGTTCAATTTGGGGATCATTTCTGGTCCGGGGATCATTTGCGGTTCAATTTGGGGATCATTTCCCGTCCGAGGATCATTTGCGGTTCAATTTAGGGATCATTTCCGGTGCGGGGATCATTTGCGGTCCAATTTGGGGATCATTTCCGGTCCGAGGATCATTTGCGGTCCAATTTGGGGATCATTTCCCGTCCGGGGATCATTTGCGGTCCAACTTGGGGAACATTTCCAGTATGGGGATAATTTGCGGTTCAATTTGGGGATCATTTCCGGTCCGAGGATTATTTGCGGTTCAATTTGGAGATCATTTCTGGTCCGCGGATCATTTGCGGTTCAATGTGGGGATCATTTCCGGTCCGAGGATTATTTGCGGTCCAATTTGAGGATCATTTCCCGCTCGAGGATCATTTCTGGTCCGAGGATCATTTGCGGTTCAATTTCAGGATCATTTGCGGTCCGGTAATTATTTGCGGTCCAATTTGGGGATCATTTCCAGTGCGGGGATGATTTGTGGGCCTGTACTCCTACTTACTTATGGTATTATGATGGACAAGGTGGTTCTAGCATTTGAGTAAGTGTGCTAGAAAAGCTGCCCAAAATCCATAAAAATTTGAAAATCTTTAGTTTTTTCTCAAGTTTCAAAACTTATCGAAAGATAGCCCTTTTCTCGGTTAACTCTGCTCATTTGAATTACAATGAAATCTAGCATGTATGTGAGGCAATTTCGGGCTATTTTGTAGTTTTAACCCGAAATTGCCTCGTATGCACGTTAAATAACATTGTAATGGAAATGAGAAAAATTAACCGTGAAAAGGGCTATTTGGGGATCATTTCCCGCTCGAGGATCATTTCCGGTCCAGGGATCATTTGCGGTTCAATTTCAGGATCATTTGCGGTCCGGTAATTATTTGCGGTCCAATTTGGGGATCATTTCTAGTGCGGGGATAATTTGTGGGCCTGTACTCCTACTTACTTATGGTATTATGATGGACAAGGTGGTTCTAGCATTTGAGTAAGTGTGCTAGAAAAGCTGCCCAAAATCCCTAAAAATTTGAAAATCTTTAGTTTTTTCTCAAGTTTCAAAACTTATCGAAAGATAGCCCTTTTCTCGGTTAACTCTGCTCATTTGAATTACAATGAAATTATCGAAAGACATCGATCAAAAAATACTTTGGTACGTTTTTTGTGCTAGACCAAAAACACGACTAGTAATTCTACCTAGCTCATGACATGGATCTCGAAGTTTTGCGGCTTTACCCGGTTTTATGATACTACGACAAGACTAAAAGAAATTAGAACTGAAAATGTAAAGATTTTTTCTTCTCTGATAGACCGAGTTACGGATATCAAATAGGATGACTGTTATCGTTTGATAACGGCCGTCCGATATTTTACCACGTGACATGTTTCGTCCAATGAGAGCGCGCGGAAATTAATCTACGGCTACTGTACGATGGGCTGTTGGAGGTTATAACCCAATAACCACACAAACAACAAGTAAATGCGGCGTGTCAAAAGGCCATGTGGGTTTGCTTTATTTACAGCCAGAAAAAAAACGTTGCTTAATTGTTTATAAAATAGCCAATATGAAAAAGTGATTCTGATTGATCCAAGAGAGTTCATTAAATCTCCATAAAGCACGCAGCATTACGCAGCATACGTTACAAGAGTGCATTATAGCGCACCATTTGCAAGCAAGCTACGTCACAAAAATTTGCCAAACGCAGAAAGCGTTATGGCTGAGGAAATTCCCCACTTTAACATCAACTTCGACTTTCTGTATACTCAAGCAAACGACAACGATATCAGAAATGTTTCAGGGCCGAAAACACGGCTTTTGTTTTTGCGCGAATTCCCCATCTTCAAATGAATTAATAGGTATGTAGATTTGCCAGATTTCAACGAAATTTGGCCAAAATGGTCATCAGATATTAATGCATCAAAGTTTGTCAGGCTTTTATGAAATTCAAAATATTTTTCCCATGACGTGTTGACATCCGACGCGACCACAAAAATTTTCCATTGGCCATCTTTAGGATGGATTTTTTCACAAACCAATAGGAATAAAGAAAAAGCCTGACACAGTTTGTTAGCCTATTATCTCCTGATTGATATTGTGCAGTCTGTTTGGTTGTGCGCCTTTACGTGAGAGTGGGTAATTCAGTTAAGTACACGTCTAGTATTGAGTTTACGGGCCTCTGAGCGCTTATGTATTCAACAAAATAAAAAAACATCGAATTTTTCGCAAAGTTCAATTTATCAGCTTTACAGTGATATATAGTTTTCCGTGGTTTTATCGAAAGCAGCGCGCGTACGCTAGATTTCCCTGAAGGCACTCGCGAAACATGGCAGTAACCTTAAGTTAGGTCAATTTTTGAAGTAACTCTGCTACTGAAGCATGGAAAATTGCCCGAAGGTTTGTTTATTGTGATATTCTTTCATTCCCGAAAAGGGTCCCTATTAATTCAATATTATTCCCGCTTCAGATGCACCAAACATAAGCTGCGAATTTTGTAATTTATAATTTATTTAATGAATTTATGTCTCCATATGATAGTACTGCCTCCCTTTTACTGAGAGCATAACAGAAAGTACAAAATTCGACCTTACTACTGGTAATCTATGGAATAATTTCGTCAAGCCAAATTTTCCTTCTCTGTCAATTTTTTTTAATATACAGTGTTTTTTAAACATGCATATTAAAACACTGTATATTTATTGCATTGCAGGATTATGAATTGGACTCCCTTGCATGACCTGGTTTTATGCCAGGAAGTAATATGTGTGAACCCCTACGGTGCAAAAAAAAAAATCTGGGCAGCGTAGCGCATTGTGGCAGAAAATTGCAGATAATCTGAACGAAGCAAAAGATCTACACTTTACTGTGGAAAAGAGATCTGTTCGTGATCATATTGGTAACCTAGTTCAGCGATTTAAGAGACAACCAGCACAAGAATTGAGAGAGAGTGGAAACCACCCGAGCGTACAGAGCTGAATGCTGCTGTCGAACAAATCATAACTTTTGAGGAATCTGCTGACACTGAACAGCAAGAAGCAAATGATGAAAACAGGGAGAAGCTACAGGCAGACAGGAAAAAGGCGGAGGATGTGCGGAAGAAAGCGATGGAAACAATGGGAGAAACAAAGAAAAGGAATTCTGAAGAAGAAACTACTCAAGCAAAGAAGAGCCGACGGAATGGAAGTGGGGCAGTGGAATATCTGAAAGAAAGAGCGGATCAAGAGTTGGCATTTAAAGGAAAAGAGCTGGAGTTGAAAAAGAGAGAGAACGAGAGGCTAGAAAGTCTCCAAACTCCAGAAACACAAATGTTCAAAGCCATGATGGACCAGCAACAACAGCAAACTCAGGCCTTGATGTCTATAATAGAAAAACTTGTTCGTTAGTGACTTTCAAAGAGTGACTCATTGGAGTAGTCATTAATGTTGTGTTGTTGTTCTTATAACTCAGGCCTTGATGTCTATAGTAGAAAAGCTTGTTCACAAGTGACTCGTTGGGGTCCTCATCAATACTGAACATTTATTTTCCTTAACAAAAGATTTATTGTGTTACATCTTGATTCATTCATTTGATGCTGTTAAAAGCCTTCCTTTTGTAGGAAAAAATTTGAAAAATAATTATAAACATTATTATTGATTAAGTACTTTAACATGTTAATGGTGTTGCGACCAATCGGGCACTAGATAGAACCATAAGAAAAAACACCAACCACAGCTTCTGGTTACTTCATCTTGCCCATCTGAATGCTTCTACTTTCCAACATAACAAACATTCCTAGTGTTTGGTTTTCTTGTGACAACGACATGTTGAAACCTGTTATACATTTTGCACAATGATCATAGGTGCTGATTGTAATATTTTGAAATTTCAGTTCAGTATTGTTGTGAGTATACTTGCCTTCTCAGAAAGTGCCACAGTCGTTACTCTTTAAATAATTAATTAAGTGAAATAGTCCTCTACTGAAGGAGGATCAAAGTCAAAGAACTGAGATGTGGTGTTTCCATAGAGGCAAGTCAATGCATTGTGTAGAATTGAACACACGATATACATTTTGCCCACTTGACTAAGACCAATCTTTAAGTTCTTTTTGAAGTCCAAAAATTTGAAATAGTTTATAATGTCACCAAATAGCCACTGTTATAAGCCTGCATCTGTGGAGTTAACACAAGATGCCGGAAAGTTGCTTGCAATTGGACCCTAAGAAGATATGCTGGATCCCCATAAATACACATTGGAGGCTGTCATACAGGTTGCACTCTCCTAGCATTGCTGCATCATGCTTTCTTCCTTCTGTTGAGCAGAAAGCAATTAACCTCTCTAAACTACATTGTTATACATGAGGTAGTAAGTGACAGGGTCGAGGGTAGAGTACTCTGGGTGGGTGGCAGGGGCGGATCCAGGATCTTACGCGCGGAAAGGGGGGGCTGTCAGTCAGTATAAGTCAATACGGGGTCCGGGGAGACATGGCACACCTAGAAAGTTTGAAAATGTACATTATAAATAAGGCATTTTCAGCATTTTCACCCTCTGGTAGGGGGGTGGGTGCAACCCCCTCACCCCTCCCCTGGATCTGCCCCTGGGTGGTGAGTGACAGGGTCTATGAGGACTGCGGTATAAGTTATGAACATTTAAAGTTCACTGTACATGCAGTACAATTAGCATAATATGCTTCATTATAGTTGTATTTAATTTGGAACAATAAGGAGTGATTCACCTACTGGCCCATAAAGATGTGCAATTAGGCCATTTGGAACAACAACAGATTGGAATTTAAGACTATGCACACGCCTATGCCCGTTGTAAACTATTCTTTTGTGTTCCTCTGGTCGAGAAATAGGGCGGACAGTTCCATCCACGAAGCCAAAGCAATTTCCTAATGGTGCTCCTTTGTTGGAAATTACTTGTGCATAATTCTCCAGCTTCAGCTTCAAGTGATGGGACTTAAGACGTTTGGATTCCAATCCATGATGCGCTGTCTGTGGTTGTCGTAGATAAAATCCATCACAGTGTTATTGATCATGCACAATTCAGGTACTGGCCTTCCAAAGATGGGTATCATGTCGGAGTAACGACAGGGGTAGGCAAATCGCTTCAGCAAGATGCAAAGGCCTTCTGTTCCCTCGCAGACTGTTCCTTACTCACACGTGAAGACGGCAGAAATTTTACGTGCATCTACTAGTCGGGAAATATGGTGTTTTTCTACTCTGAAGTTAGCTTTGCACTCGGCTTCATTCTTGTCTGGTAAATGAAATCTAACATCTGGTACGAAAACCGTCCTCTTGGCGTCAATACGCTCGGAAATATGATGAGAGAAATAAGTACAAAGGCCATGCTTCCCAAGGTCTACACAAACCACTGTGTTAGGGCCACAGCCATTACCTTGTGGTCTGAAGCCGGTTTGGTGGATCGCCACATCTGCCACATTTCGGGTCACAGAAATCCGAACAGTCTACAGAACTATAATTCTCGCCCTTCGTCTAGCCAGCTCAGAAAATGCAGCAATGTTTTGTCATCGGCTTTACAAGTGTCAAAGCAATCAGCACAAGAGTCTCCACAACACTTTCAGCCTGTCCATTAGAATCATTCCGGAGAAATGGCAGCTACAGCCAGCCGTTCAACAACCTCCACCATCACAGGCAAGGAAATGTTCAGCAGCTGTAATATCCATTCGCTCTCGGTTCAAATAAACATGAATATGCCTCCAAGTACAAAGGAGTGAAGTGGTTCACATTTCTCAAACTTTTTCCCTTATTTTACTTGAGAACTTTTTTACATAAACAGTCGAAGCTTTTAAAGGTCGTTTTGCTGTAACCAAATTCTGAGACGAAACGGGCAGCGTTTTCTTTTCATTCAGGTTTTAAGCCAATAGTAAAAAGGCTTGTTGATGTGAGGAGAGAATAGGTGTTGATTGATTAAAATTTGCTCTCAAACAAGTGGTTATGCCTGATCAGTTAGTTAATATTTTATAAAAGAAATAAAAACTTGTTCCTCGTGCATTGTTGAGTTATATAAGCACTTGCGACTTTTTAATAGAGAATTAATTAAGGTTCAAAAATGGTTGATAAGCAATCAACTTACTCTAAATGTTAAGAAATCGAATTTTATTGTCTTTAAATCGCGTAGTAAAAAGCTCAAAAAGGAGCTTCATATTAAATTAAATAACAAGACTTTAGAAAGAGTTAAACAAACGAAGTTTTTGGGAATCATAGTTGATGAACACTTGACATGGAAAGATCACATTGATTATGTTACTTTAAAAATAATAAGAATTTGCGGAATTCTACGAAGAATTCGCTTTTTTCTGAACCAATCAACACTAAAATTATTATATTATAGCTTAATATACCCCTACCTACACTATGGAAATATAGTTTGGGCTAATAACTTTCCTACACGGTTAGAAAACTTATTTAAGCTGCAAAGGAAAATTTTAAGAATCATCACTTTCTCTCCTTATAATACACCATCTCTTCCAGTTTTCAATAAGTTGGAAATTCTAAACATACACCAAATAAATGATCTCTTGATTTCTTCATTCAGTTACAACCTGCTCAACAATGCTCTTCCACCTTATTTTAATAATTTTTGTATTATTAATGCAGAACTTCACAATTATCATACAAGAAGTTCAAGAAAGCTACATAAAACTTTTAATAGGACAAATTATAGTGTTTATTCAACTCGCAACAAAGTAATTAATACTTGGAATAATATTCCTGCACCTATTAAGCAATCAAATATTGTTTTTATTTTCAACAAGAATATGAAAAAGTTTTTGATTTCTGGTGCTTAACGCTTTTGGACAATTTTACTTTATTATACTCGCTACTGGTAATACTTAAATAATGATTAGATTAAGCCTTGGCTACATATAGTTAACGTATATCGTACAATACCATTAACAAGTACTGTACCGATACCTATTAATTAATTTTAAAGTTAATATGTATTGTAATATTGGAACTGTCTTGTAAAAGCCCGCAAGGGTTTCTTCAGTTTCCCTCCTCCGTTTGGACAATCGTATTACTTTGGACCAGAAAGACAAAGCCGGCGCTATGAATCTCAGAAGGTTGACCCCAGTCGAAGCTACGAAGCCGTGGCTAAGGTGATATTGCAGCAATCTACCAGCGATAACGTCGATTTGGTTTTCATCAAAGACATGGCTTATTCCGTGAAAGGAAGATTGAAAATGTTACAGGATTTCTTTCCCGGCGCTAAACATTCGTTTCTCATTCGAGGTCCCGAAAAGTCAATCCCCTCGCTTTACCGTATGAGTGAAAATCTAGAAATCAGATCCTCTGGGTGGGATTACTTTGAACCGAATGAGGCTGGCTTCAAGGAACTTCACGAGATGTACGAGTTTATTAAAGAGAACCTTGACCCCAATCCTGTTATTGTCAATGCCGACGATTTGCTTGAGTCACCAAAGCAGATCATGAAGGCTTATTGTGATGGAGTAGGCATCCTATATGAAGATCACATGACGTCATGGAAAGCAGATGAAGTTCTTCTAGCTCGGCAGGACGGCTGGGCACAAGCCTGGCGGCAAGGCGCCATGAACAGCAGCGGTTTTCTCAAGCCAAGTATGAGCAAAACCGCTGACGCATCTAGTGAGCCGGAAGTGACGTATCCTAATGACGTCATTAAAGCTATTGAGGAAAGCCGGCCATTCTATGACAAGTTATGTGCTGCTAAAATTAGATCGGTGTCAACGTGCGATTAGTTAATCTGTTGTATACCAAGAAAATAAAAAGGAAACATTTTTAATTTTTCATTCTTTTACTTCCGCCTAATTTTTTTCAAAGGATGGTGTCTTCTTTTGCAACTGCGCATACGTTCTGCGCATCTCGGAATGGTCCAAGAAAGTCGGGTTTCTCAACGGCAGTGCCTATTCAAACAGAGATATGTTTGCGCGGTTTATGCATGACTTTGCAGGAAAAGCATATCTCGGCAAGGGTGATTGAGATCCAAAGAGAAAATTAGCGGTAACCATGCATTTTTCAGAGATAATTAAACTTCGAGTTGGGAAAAAAATGCCATACGTTGCTTTGTATTTTAGCGCTTTTTAGAATTATTATTGCTTAATAATCTCTGAAATATGTGTGGTTACCCCCAATTTTCTTTCTGGATTTCAATAGCCCTTGCTAAGATTTACTTTCCCCGCACAGTCATAAACTGCGCAAAAATACCTCAGTATTATTTTGTATACTTATATTATTCAGTTTATGAAACATTTACTTTAATTGAGTTGACCGCGATCTTATTTTACTCTTTCAACGTGTGATTTATTAGGGGACATTTTTTTTAATAAAAGTAGAGCTGTAAATGGTTTGAACCCAGGAGTCATGTGATAAGTACGAAAATTGTGATCATCCGGGTGAGTGTAGCCCTGAGAAGGATTGCAATCTCTGAAGCAGTGCTTCTCAAGACTACACTCACCTGGATTATGATAATTTACCTACCGATGAAAAGTAGAACTCACTTAGTTTAGAAAATATCGTAGCCTTTGTAACCGTCAAGTATAACACATAGGTGTTGAACAACTGATCCGGCACCACTCATCGGTTTGACGCTGTGGTCGTACAGAGTTCAATCATATAAGATTACGCTGGAGATGAGACAGTTTCATTGATTTTATGGAAAGAAAGATGAAATATAGCTTTATTTGGCGTTCGTGACCTACAATACTAATTGTATTTTGTTCCCCACACAAAGTCTTAAGTACAACCATAGTTAATAAAAGGCAATGGTTATGAAGCCTGGCAAACGTCTTCGTTATATGTTTTTGTTAGCATTTCTGGCCTTGACCGTGCACAAACTACAATAGATTTTGAAATGTGCTGGAGCAGCTGACCAATAGAAACGTTCCTGTTAAGATGTTCAACTGTGGTGTGAACGTTAAAACAAAGGAGTGTGCAGGGTCGTGGCCCTTCCAACGTGAATTGTAGCACCATTGTTTTCATGACAAGGTTTCATAACCAGTCCCTTAATTAACTTTGGTACAATATTAGCGTTCCGATTCTCAACGACCACTCGTAACTGAGTCTCCTAACGTGAGCTTGGGCTGCCGATGTTGAGGATATGATGTAGGGATCTCTTCTGTGCATTTATAAGTAACTGTTATCCCCGTTACTAAATCTTGAAAACCTTAACATCAACTCTAACTCAAACAAAACAAGTGCACCCAATGGGAGTTTTCTCTCAGATCCTTTGAAACGCTATTTTAGGCTATCTGGAGTGCCTTTAAAGCTCTATAGATTCATTTCAAGCTGCGCTATAATATTTTTACCTGTTCGGTCATTCTAGGGGAACTTGAGTTTTTTCGAAATTACTAGGGCATTTTTGTCCATTTCCCAAAAAACTTAGGTCTTTTTTCCTTTCCGAAAATCTTAGCTGACCTTTTTTCCTTTTTATCAATCCGAAAACACCAGGCCTTAAATTTCCCATATCACGAAAGTTCGAGGCGAAAATTATTTTTAGAAAATTGTGGGGGATTAAGAGCCTTCCGAACAGATAATTTACCGAAACGATCCGTTGGGTGCCCCTGACAAAAGTACACCGTTTTGTCCGGGAGGAGTCCATAACAAAAACGCTTTCGATTATATGATGACTTAATCCCTTTGAAGCTCTTTGACAGATACCCTGCTATCGGAGGTTTCTTTCTAGAAAGTCTTTTAGCATGTACGAAGTCGTTAGCGTTTCCAGTATTTCGCGTATTCGGGTTGTTTACTTGTTTCCCTCGGGGAAGTAAACAAACAGAATACGCGAAATAATTGAGACGTGAACGACTTCGTACACGCTAAAAGACTTGCCAGAAAGAAACCTCTGATGGCAGGGTATTTGACTTTGAAAGCTATTCGAGCGCAAAACTTAATTAAAAGATGCAAACACTTGACATTAATACTTTTATGAGAATAGTATGAGTGAGGACAAGATAGGAGAAATTGTTCTTTGATATTAGTGGTTAAAATAGTTAATTGAGAGTAATTAGATCATGGAAAATCGGCATCGATTTGTTTCTTTACAATAACATTGAAAAGTACCAGCGGAATTGACTATATTTCCCATTGAGAAAGCACGCGTGTTACAACTGACGTCAATGTTATTGTCTGTACTCTTATAGACAATAGGCTAGCTACGAGACAATCAACATGCAAGAATTTTACAGTTAAATTGCAAAAGGCCTTTTTGATGCAGACTAAAAACAAGAATGCACCCCAAATCGGGACTAGAGGTAGATTACAACCAAGGGCCGCAGAGTTTTAAGTTGACTGTCAACTGTCCATGGACCAAGTTGGCCGGGTATTCTGAAAACTACCCCATCAATGTATTTAATTAGGTAGGCTTGTTATATTAAGAAAGGCTTATTAAAGCCACATGTTTACATGGAAGAAATGAGAACGTATCCTCAACAAAATCATGTTGAATCGTTAGAAGCAGAAAACGGCAATTCATTAGAAATTCAAATGTTTCTAGCATATTTATAACTCACAAACTTTGAAGCAAACACCCAGGTGCTGAATGAATTCAAGTGTATACCACTAGATCATAATTTAAACGTTCTCTTGTACTGTTTGAATGAGCGATGAGAATGTCCCACACATCCTGCATCATTCATCTTTAGCAGGCTAAACAGATCACAGGTGCCGGGTGTTACGAAAACGAAGACCCTCCAAAACGAAGACCTAAGACCTAAGACCCGGTCTTAGTTTTTGTACTACGAAAACTAAGACCCTGTAAAACAGAAAACCGTAGAAATTACAAGTTCAACACACATTCAGCAGCAGCAAGGCTTAGTGATATAATAGGACGTTACACTTCATGCGTTTCTTTTCATTATTATACTGCTAGTACTACTGGCCCGTCTTATCCGTCCTGTTTCGCTATGCGAGCTAATTTGGTAGTGAAATTCTTGAGGATTTCCTCGGGTAAACTTACCACGCATATTATTCTGGATCAGTAGGCAGAATCCGAACGCTAGCCGCCTTTGATTTATTCTTGGTTTTCACGTGACGTCACCAAATTCTAGAATTCAAAACTGGGAGGCCTACAAAATTTTTACCTTCATTCAAGGAAAGATTACTTAAAATTATGTCTTTTCACAATTTCTTAGCTCGATGTCGTGCTTCCTTTTGAAAATAGAACAGTTTCAATTTCCGAGTTTATATCGTGCGTGACATAAGGAGGACGGCCGTGACAGAGCTTTTCCGTATCTTGAAAATGACTCTTCGGGTGATTTTCAGCATTCTAAACAATTTAAGTTTGAGGAGAAATATTAATCTCAACATTCGAAAATTCCTAAGGGCAAACAAACCTCTTTTGTGGCAAAAGTGAACTCCAGATGTTTTTTCGTATTTCCGGCCGCCGTGTTTGTGTCCCTCTGAGGGACACAAACATGGCGTCTCCATACTAAGCTCTATAAATTTACGTGGAACATTTTGTCAAATAACTCCAGTACGGAATGCCGCACAGACCTGACACTTGGACAGATGCCTAATTTATTTATCCTCTGTACCATGTCAATTTCTTGACTTCGTTCATGGAATGGTTTCGATTTTTTTTTTCAATGGCGTGACAGTGAAAACCGAGAATAATTAGGATTGCGTGACAGAATAATAAAGAACGCGTTCTCTGCAGAAAATGACTCTGGGATTCTGTCAATAAATAATTAACGTCTATGTATGTTGTAGCTAAAATAGATTCTAACAGTCGATAAGGCTTGTCTGCTGGAAAATTCTCGATAAAAAGTCAGCAGTTCTTTTTGCTGACATAGGGTCTTAGTTTTCGTAGTACGAAGACAAAGACCCCTGGTACTACGAAAACTAAGACCAGGGTACGAAAACAAAGACCCCAGATTTTTAATTATGAATTACCATTAATTATAAGTTACGGAGTAACAAATCATTACGCCTCAAGGATGCTTGATATTTAAAATGGCTCATTTTTTACAAATCACGGGGTCTACGCTATTGAAGAAAAATGCATTTAGATCTTCGTCTGATAAATCCTTAAAACTTTCACAATATTTTCTAATATCGTAAAATAAGTTGTTCCGTAAATCAGCATATGAGACGCAGTCGAAAAAGAAATGGTACTTATCTACATTTTTTGAATAGCAGCATTCGCAGCTCCTTAGCTCTTTTTCAATTTGAAGGTTGTGGTTTCTAACTCTAAATTTGGCAAGAGCCTCTTCTCCTCCTCCTCCCTCCCGTCCCTCTCCACTCCCCCTCCCCTTAGGAAGGCCTGAAACCCAGGTTGTGACCGCTATAATTACGAAAGATGTTCATCGCTCACAGCTTTAGCTTGGGATGCCTGTGGTTTTATTATTCGTAATTTTGCTTTCAAATAGGAAACGTTTTTCCCATATAAAAGCTTATAATTTCGCCTATTACTCAACGGTTATCATCGTACTTACGTGACATTTCATACTTTTTAAAATGTTTCGTGAATCCCCTTTGAACCACTCTACTTCAATGATGTTTTTGGCATGGCCTTTGAGGTCCTTGTCCTCTTCCCATCGTCCCCCGCGCTCCTTGTTATTCCACTCGCTCCAGGCTCTTTTTTGCCTCCGCTCGAGCGCGAAAGAGGCCTCTGCGCTGCGGAGTCTGCACCCGGGGGGACACTCCCTTATATGGGCTATATAGGTATGTGCGGCGCCAAGGGGTTTTTCAGCCGCTTTGGTCACAAATAGGATATCGATTTTAGCTATTTTGCTGCCATTTTGGTAATAAATAGGGTGTCGATTTTTGCACTCTAGTCTTGAATTCGTTTTTGTTTTGTTTTTGTTTTTTTTCTTTTTTTGAAGAAGCTGCTTCTTTATCATGATGTTTACGGCAACTGTATACGTGCTGCAACGGCTTGTCACGCGCTCCGGTCACGCGCTGGGCTCCAGGGATTATTGAACTGAAGTTGACCAGACACTATCAGGTCATAAATAGGGTATCAAATTTTTGGTCAGGTCATAAATAGGGTAGGGAAAATCACAGATTTTGGTCATAAACAGGGTAAGGGTTTTGGGAGGCGGGCCGCACACCCCTATCCAATATTTTTGGGAGTAACCCCACCCCCCCCCCCCCCCTTCGGAAGTCTGCGGAGGACAGAGAAACAGCTAACAAAACAATTCGTGCGTGTCTCGTGACTGCAATTAGCGCAATAGATTATGGATGATAGGTTTCTGACATAAATCAAGAAAAGCAGAGAAAGCCCAAGCTACACCATAGACCTCTTTCGTCAATGGAGGGCTTAATTGTTATTCTTTTGTATGCATTTAAATTAGCCTTCCTGGCCTCGCTAGCATGTGTAAAAACAAAAGTATTTTCACTCAAAAGCGAGGTCAAGAAGGCTTATTTGCATGCACATAAAAGAATACTAATTATGCCCTCCATTATGAAAGAGGTCTATTGTGTAACACTCATCGTGAAACTCAAATTACAACGTGACGTTACAAAGGTCATAGAGCTTGGGTTACCTAATACCTGTGGGAAAAGTAACGTAAATTATATTATTCACTTCGAAGTCAGTACAGTTTCATGACAACAGCCGATTTCCTCACAACCGAAAGTACACTGTTTACAGTTGTTTTCTAAAGTAACAAGGTAAGTTTTATATTTCTTTGCTTCGAAAATTCATAAAATCCTTTTCCTCGTGGGGTTCAAGCCACTTTTTCGCTCCGGGCCATATATTATTGCAGCATACCGGAAGCATATTCGCCTTCTTTCTATCACAGGAAGGTTGTCTAATAAACCCGCACTGTATTAAACGGTCCGTAATACTATGTTTTCAGTCCGTACAGTTCGTTCGGTCCGTGAACTTCACTCACGGTCCGTAAGGAAGAGTTTTAATACGGTCCGTAAATTGCATCACATTATGGGGAAACCGGCGGTCGTTTTACGCATATTAAATAATTAATGAGACATGAGAGCAGAAAAGTTGACTGAAAGCTCCGCAATTAGAGCAAATTGATGACGTAGGCTCGCTGAAACCGCCATTTCGCAGTACGAAAATGTACTTTTCTTCAGATGATAGAACAGCTTTTTGTAGTTGAAAGTCCATTCCAGCTATCATTTTAGCGAAAAATCAAGCATAAAGGAAAAATAACAAAAACAAGTTGTAGACTTTTCACTTTGAAAACTGTGCTTTTTGCGGTACTGTTAGTATGGGAAACGACCCTTGTTATATTCAAAAGTTAATTATCTCCAAAAAGAACCAAAAAATAGGCATGAATCTTCTGATGATAGATCAGATTATTGAAGACATAACTCTTACCTACACAAGAACCGTTTTTCTCCGAAAAAAAAAACAAAACAACAACATTTTCGTCAAGCAGTGTTGGGAATTGCCTCCAAGATTTAAAGCCCAACACACTCACACAAAATCCCGATTTGTTTCTTCTTTGTTATTCACCACGAAGATCTCTCCCTAAAGCTCAAGTTAAAGGAGGAAAATTCAGGTATCCCACAATGCCTCGCTTCCATCTATATTATCAACTCGATGTTGATACGTGATCTTGCATTTGCGATGGGGCTTCTCGGAGTGAACGTTGAGCTGCCCTCTCCGTCGCTATTGCTTTACGTGAATTGCTTAGATTTAGACAGTCAGAGTTATGTCAATTCGTCAAACTTAGCCTGTTGTCGGTTTCTAACGGTCATGGGACACGTTAGTTTTCCAAAAGACTTACGAGAGCGGCTTCTTTGCTTGTTTGTGCGATCAGAAACATTGAACGGCCGCTTGCTACTCGACTCTTCTTCGACTTCTTCCATGCATTTACCGTTTGCTTGAATATCGACGTAAAAGGAAGCATTTATGTCACCACTTAATGTCCTTACACGAATAGAACCAAACAGAATCGTGCTTAAAGTACTGTTCATTTCGACCGGGAAAACGAGTGATCGTTCAAAAGCAGTTACTATAAAAGCATTATGCAGTTGTTTACATGTTTGGCGCCAATTTAGGCAAACTTCAACGAACACAAATTCCTTTAAAACATGGGGACTTAAGGGGACCTTGAATAAAATTCAAAGGAGATACTATTCGAGCATCAACAGGCAAGATTTCACGCTAATGTACCCAGGATTGAACTCGCTAGGGTCAAATTTGGGTCAAGCTTTTGAGAGCCGCGAACGAACAAAGCGAGTCGATCATGCATACCACTCCAAACAATTGTGTTTTTCTTTATTCTTAGGCAAATTAGCTGCGAAATTGTAATGCAAGCTTGAACTTAATTGCCAAAGCAATGCACAAAACGATTTACCTTACATTCTCAGATCCTGAATAAGGAAAAATAGCCACTTGAAATTCAGTCGATTTCGGACTGCGCGCTCGCCTTCGCATCGATACTTGACACCTTCTGGTCGATAATTTTTCGCGGAGACTCATGGGATACCTGATTTCTCCTCCTTTGCTCAAGTTCTTACAAAGGTTTTTACGATGGCCCAGTGGGGTCACAGTCCAGTTTTAATTTTTCACAGTTCAGTTTTATTTTTTGACAATTCAGTTTTAATTTTTCACAGTTCAGTTTTATTTTTTGACAGTTCAGTTTTATTTTTTTCACAGTTCAGTTTTATTTTTCTGTCACAGTTCAGTTTTATTTTTTTCACAGTTCAGTTTTTTTTTGAGTAGAAAAAGAAGTTATATAAATAGAGCGGGATTCGAACCCGGGCTGTCAGGGTACTAGGCAGTGACCCAATCCACTAGTCCACCAAGGACTCGCTTCCAAGATATGGAAATTTTTTGCTATTTATCCTAACCTGAGCCTACTTCATGAGGAAATGTCCAAGGGCAGTTTGAGGTATGGAAACAAGTCTTTACCATCTCCTTCGTTGTACGCTGAAAAGGCGGGAATTTTAATTTCCGCCATTTTGATTTCAAAGAACAAATCTCTAAACGTCTGAGCTGCAAAATGCCATTACCAACATATACGCCATGCATGAGGGACAGTAATAATTCTGATGGAAATGAGCTGGAACTTGTATCACAGTACTTCAAACAAGGCTACAGCAATCTGGAAATACTTGAATTCTTGAAACTCCACGGCATTTCTATCAGTTTATCAACCCTGAAAAGACGTCTTCGATCCTTAGCCCTGTCGAGAAGATCCACCATATCTGATGACGACCTGAAGAATGCCATCGAGAAGGAACTAGGGAAAAGTGGTTGTTTTGTGGGA
The DNA here is from genome assembly GCF_977016875.1 of Pavona decussata. NCBI lineage: Eukaryota > Metazoa > Cnidaria > Anthozoa > Scleractinia > Agariciidae > Pavona > Pavona decussata. The sequence continues at coordinate 1,841,521 of NW_028145593.1, forward strand.
TACCGTAAGATGTAGTCCAGGCTAAGAAAGAAGGGGGTTATTGTTAAAAGAGCAACGGTCATGAGGTGTCTCAGAGAACTCGATCCTGATGGCGTGGATGGCAGACGAAAAAAGAGGCTGCGTCGAAGGGCTTACCACTCGAAAGGACCGAATTTCATTTGGCATATCGATGGCCACGATAAATTAAAGCCATATGGCTTCAGCGTGCACGGATGTATCGATGGCTTTTCAAGAAGGCTTATTTGGCTGGTGGTGGGCTCCACAAACAAAAACCCAGAAGTGATTGCAAAATACTCTCTGGACGCTGTAAAGCAGTCAGGTGGAGTACCAAGAAAGATCAGATCGGATGATGGAACTGAAAACAGTGTCATCGAGGCAATACATACTTACCTTAGGTCTTCACACAACGATGATAATGCTGGTGAGAGATGTTTTGTCATTGGCAGATCAACAGCAAACCAAAGAATTGAAGCCTATTGGTCCCAACTTGTAAAAGATGGCCCTGGTTGGTGGATAAATTTTTTCAAAGATTTGTCAGACCTGGGCCTATTTAATGGCTCTGACCCTGCTCACCAGGATTGTATTCGATTTTGCTTCATGAACATATTCAGACAAGAGCTTTATCAAGTTGCTGAAATGTGGAATCAACATCAAATAGCATCAAGCAAATTTGGTAACAGCAGTGGTCCTAGAAGAAAACCCGACTGCATGTATTTCCTGCCCCACCTCTACAACACAGAGGACCTCAAAGTAGACATTGATCTCCATGAAGTAGAAGAGTTTAATTATAACTCAACCATGTGTTCCGCAGATTTTAGTGAAGAGTTTGAGGAGTTTGCTTTAACAGTTATGAATGCTCTTGGACTGAGCTTACCACAAGATGTTAATGAAGGACTTGATCTCTATCTGCGACTAATTCAAGAGATTGACAAGTTAACATAAAAAATGAGCTTTTCTAATACAGTGCAGGGTTTCCAGATTTCCTTGGTTCAACTGACCCATCGGGCAGGCCGTGAAAATGTTTTTGACATAGACGTACAGTGGAGAGGTACTTTTAAGTATCTAATATCTCTCCTGTGCATTTATCCCAGTCTATGTCAAGATCATTTTCACGACCTGTCCTTTTGCCAAGAGTTATATTATTGTTGTACTTCTTTCTGTAAAAACAGAATGCTTATGATATGAAAATAAAACAACAGGCAAACACTGGACAATCTCAGTATCCTTTAATAATAACATACACATCTTGGAATATTCTGCCCAAGTGCATACTGACAACTAAATTTCCAACAATTTAAAATAACTGGCACCAAGCCATCTGTCCTCACGTTCTCCCTCCCTAACTCTCCTGAAAATTAAAGCTTTGCTTTGCTTAAGTCTTTTCAAGGCAACAAATCATTTTTAACTGAAGCATTGTGTAATAGTCACATAAACTGGAAAGGGACAACAAGGCAAATGAATTGGGTCAGTTAATCAAATGTGAACTGGACATGTATAACATACTTCTTAGTTACCTAATTGATGAATAAACAAACCCAACATGTGAGGCATTGTTCTTGTGTTAATGTTTACAGTAAGAGAGCCCGAAAGAACATATGGGAGTAAAAATCATATGATTGCAAACAGTGCTATCTTTCTCATGATTGAAAACCTGTAACATGCAGATAAAATAACAGTGCTTCACAACAATGTTTGTTCTGTCTTGTTTGCTTGTTTGTTTGTTTTTTCGGAGTATGGACTGAAAGGAAGTTGACATAATGAAAGGATTGACTTGGGAAACAAATTCTTTAGTCGGTCAATTCTTTTCATGGTTAGCTTCGCTTCCCTCCCAATCTTTTAACAAAACATGCAAACAAACAAACAAAGAGCGAAAGCAAAAGTAGGCAATTGAGCTAAGACAACACGAGCAGATAAATAAATGCCCTTATTCATCATGATCACATGGCCATGCAACCTTCCTTGGGTGAAGGTGCAGAGGAAACAACACAACAATGTCAGATCAATTGGTTACTAACAGGCCAATAATTTCTACTATAACCAAAATTAATACAACCAGGTACAAATCAAGGAAGAAAATCAAGGTTCTAAACAATTTGATAGTATGAAATTCATTGAGGCATTTCCCATCCTTAAAGTAAAACTATAAGAAATGTTTAATACTACATGTAGTTGGGAGTGTGAATTTCCATGATGACAATGGGGCTTGAAGAGTTACTCACATAATGTCCATTTCCCAGTTACTTTTTTCCAAAATATTATTGAACTCCTGTCTCAATTCAACAAAATTGGAATAGGTGGAAGGCAGTTCCAGGAGCGGCCCACACGTGTGAGTTATAGGTCTGGAACTAGCACCTTCCAGTCTGGTAAAGGATACTTCAATCTTGTTGGTAATTAAGACATCAGAAGCTGTTGTGAACCTTAAGAACTGGATTAGTTTTGCATTGTCCAATCCTCGTATGTATCTCTGCAGAAATTTTAGCGCATCTCGTTCTGCTTCAGTGTTTGGCTGTGCTTCAAGTGAATTGAGAACTTTCTTGTTTGTTGGATTAATTCTATCATAAAAGCCTTGAATACCTGCAATGGTCTGAAACTGTGGATACTGTTTAAGCTCTTGAACAATAGGCTGCCAGGTGGCAACCATGACATGAGGCTTCTGTATCAGTTCTTGATTGGCAATCTCTACAAGCACTTTCTTGAAATTCTCTGGACTGACCTGTGACCTACAATTAAATCTCTCTAGGAAATCAAACAACTCATCATTTTCATCTGCAAAGTCAGCTTTTCCAAGAAAATTTGAAACCAGCTCTTCTTCAACAGGAGACAAATATTTCATGAAAGACTCAAGAACAATGCCTTCAGGAACTTCTGCATCAAACAGGCAGTAGCACATGAAAGCCTTTGATAAGAATAAAGGGAAGTAGGCAACCGATCTAAACCCCTTCACTAAGATTCTCCCAATAGCTCCCCACTCCTTAATGAAATGATCATGCCTCACAGAGGGTACTCGTTCCCTTTCCCCTATTGTCATGCTATTTGCAAACTCCTTCCAGAACAAAGAGAAAACTTCCCTTGAAACTCCGATACCCACACCCTCTTCTTTTTGCCCCCTCTCATTGATAATCGTAAACACTAACTCAGATTGCAACTTTTTCTCATCTTTAAAATGCTCAATCATATCTTTACAAATACATGAACGGTGAACTGTTAGTGAAAGCACCTGCCCTGCAATTTCACTATTTTCTGAACCCATGCATTCTGCTGATTCTCTTGGCATACCAACTGTAGGTAACTGGACATAACCTCCCTCTTCAAGCACTCCACAAGATCCGTCCACAGTGCTAGGGGACACTTCGTCCTCACTTGGTCTTGGAGGAACAAGCCTTTGATCGTGATTATCTTGACTTCTAGCTGGTATTTGCACAGGTGGATGACAGGTGTCTTGTTGAAAATGGGCCAAACGAAGCTCTCTTATTTCATGCACAGACACTGGAGTAGTAAAGGAAGTCAACTGATCATTTGCATGGACGTTTTCGGGCTGAAACTCTTCAGGTGATTCACTGTCAACTGAATCGGCCATGAGACTTTGCTGGTACTCGAGGTCCTGCTCACAACGAAGACAGTTTTGTCCTTTCTCAAAAGAACAGCTACATACATTGCACACATCCCTGTCATCAGATTTAGTAGTACATGCCGTTACTGATACTGTGACAGAACTTACTTGTGTGGATGACGTGTTGTCTGTGTTCGTCGCCTCAGCGTAATTGCTGTCCTCAAATTCATCACTCATAAGATGTCGTGGTTGGGTGCGTAGGTAAAAATAAGTGGAGGAAGGATACAATCCATTACTCTTCAGGTAGTCTTCCACAGTTCCTTTGCCAGGAAAATCAAAAATTGCCACTCCCGTTGTGTCACAGATCCATTTGTTCATTTCGTCTATATGACCAGCAAAATTGTTCTTTCCACCCGGGAAAAACAGCGCACACGCCCTGTCCACAAGCTCTTCCATCTTCAGTGGGTCTGCATCAGTATATGTTATAAAGCGATTCCCACCGCCATTCTTCTGTCGAACAGCAACAAACTTTTCCTTAATTTGGTCATAATGCATCCATCGTACCTGTACCCTACGCTGCTTTTCAATTTTCCGCTTCTTGGTTGAATTACTTTTACCACTACTGCCATGCCGAATTCGGTCCAGAAGACCAGATAGCCGGGTGACCGTTCGCGATGAAAATGTATTCGGCGTCGATCCCGGCGAGACCGATCCTTCGTCACTTTGACCACTATTATGCTGGCTAGCAGAAGACACTGTTTCTGATTCACTAGAATTGGAGCGCCTCAATTCCTCCCGCACAGTTTGTCTTATGATCGCGTCCATCGTACAAAATGGCCGCCAACCAAACGACAGTGCAACACAATCGAGAGAGATCTGGTGACTACTCAAAAAATAAAACTGAACTGTCAAGAAAAATAAAACTGAACTGTGACAGAAAAATAAAACTGAACTGTGAAAAAAATAAAACTGAACTGTGAAAAAAATAAAACTGAACTGTGACAAAAAAATAAAACTGAACTGTGAAAAAAATAAAACTGAACTGTCAAAAAAATAAAACTGAACTGTCAAAAAATAAAACTGAACTGTGAAAAATTAAAACTGAACTGTCAAAAAATAAAACTGAACTGTCAAAAATTAAAACTGGACTGTGACCCCACTGGGCCATCGTAGGTTTTCCTTCTAATGTCTTCTATTGTCTTTTCTATCACTATCAATCATCTGGTCTTGGGTTTCAATTAAAAGGTTCCAAAGTTCAAGGCTATTCGATTTCCACGCGTTGTCTGTCACTTAACACTTTCTCAAATCACATTGCTTATAATCAAAACAAAGACAAAATCACGTAATCTGCAACAAAGATCAATCCTAACGACACATCGCATAATTCCCGACAGCAGACGACACAATCGACTTGTGAGTCGCGCAAATTTAGTAAATCAAGCTTATACTTACGAGCAATGTCTAATCTTATCATTTGTACCAATTATTAAAAGAGATAAAAAACATGAAAAGTTATACCGGAACTCACTGGTCACATGTTGGTTGCAGTCTAATCATTTGTGCAAGTTAAAAAACTGCTTGTGATATTTTTGACGAACTAACTGACTGAACTATTTGCCGGGCAAGCAAGCCACTACATATGAAGGATAATGACTTTACTGAAATATTTAACTCCAATCAGATCACACACCAAGTGTTGGAGAAAGAGACTGATCTTAATAAACTGAAAAATATAACATTCGATCCATTTTCACAATACTCAGATATGACGGAATCAGAAGATTTAAGCTATTATAATGTAATCAAAAACGATTTTGAGAAATGCGAGTACGATATTGGGGACAAATTCAAAACTGAAATATCCAGTCGTTTTTCGGAGGAATCCCACTCTTCACTGTTTCATCTATTTACGAGAAGCTTGTTAAACAAAGTGGATGATCTGCATCAGTATTTACCAGAACTGAAATATAAGTTTTCAGTGAAACGTGGCTCCACAATGACAGTGAGACATTAATCCGTTTACCATGTTACTCGTTTGTCAAAAACAACAGGAAAACATGGGCTATCAGATGTATACTGTTCGAAATGACTTGAATTTTCAAAAAGATAATGCCCTTGAGAGTATTTTTATAGAGACCCACATCAACGACAATGACAAAATTGTCATGGAGACCATTTATAGACCACCTAACAACAATTTTGATGATTTTGAAACGCATCTGAAATCGGTTCTTCAAACAGTAGATAAAGAAAAGAAGACATGCATGTATATATTTAGCCTGGTGGAGTTCCAAAATTACTTTTTAACAGAATTTTTGCTGATGGTTTCCGTATGAACGTAATAACCTTACGAATTCCTCATCCTTTCTGGACTTAAGGTTACTCCAAACCTTCGAGGGGCTACTTTTTGCCGAATGTTTATTTTTCGATCAAATTAAAGTTAATTAATTAAACTTACATTTTCAAAACAAATTATTTAAAATCTTAAAACACGCGCGAGAACATTGAGAAAAAGGCATTTTCGTAAAAAAAGTTAATAAGTTTTCAAGGTGACATAATCTCTGTAAGGCGTGGACTCCCCAGCGACCTTTTCGCGGCAACGGCTTCATTTCAACTTATTAGCATTTTTTGTTTACACTCGAGTTTGAGTGCTGTGGTTTTGGAAATAGGCAAGTCAATTTCTTATCACTTTGCAGCACAGAAGGTGCTAAGTATCTTGAATCTTCCTAGACCAGTGAGCAATGTTTCGTGGACTGCACACACGAAGGCTCCTGAGAAAGCTGTAAACGAGCTCCTCGAAAGAGAACTCAAAAACGCGATGCTACAACTGAAAAGTACTTCTTCTGTTCACTGATTCAACTTGAAAAGTGGGAAACTCCTATCCTTTTAATGCTACAAACGTAGTTAAATTGATATTGAAAGCCTTATATATTCTATTTTCAATCTTGTATAATAGAATGTCGATTTGAACTTCATTTTCATTTGAAAAATTCAAGCGAGTTTTTTATTATCTTGCACGCATGGAAATTATGCGTCAGTCATTAACGTCAGTGTAACCAAAAGTTGGAAAATTCATATCTTTTGAACTATTGAACGGAAGAAAACCATGCTTTAAAACGTTGTTTAATAAACTATTTGAAAACGTACTACCGAAAGTAGCTACACGTCTTTTGAGTACTGGATGGCAAATACACTGTATGTGATTAGGTACATCACACTTTTAATTGACTTCAGGCAAGGGAAGTACTCAACCAACACTCTGCTGAATAGTATAATATAATCTCTTCTCTGATCTTGCAGCTCTTGCTTTGACAACAGATAATTACTATTGTCAATCTCCCCAATATCCTGAATGATGGGCACAGTGTTGTTAAGACCTTTGCTGGACACCCTGTCAAAAGTAATGAACTGCGTAAATTATCCAGCGCTTGTGGAAGTTTGTTGTCCCTTGATAATAATGTTAGCTAAGACCTAAAAATCAAAATTGTCAAATGTGACTCTTAGTTCAAGCCCTTCCTGGACTCTGATGGTCTACCAGGGTACAATCTAGGTCATGAAGCATATTGTGTAATGTTTGGTGGGAAGCCTAGTGAGCTGCATTGATCAAAGGTCTAGAACAATAGAAATACACATTCAAAATAAAAATTCAAAATCATATAAATTTGTTATATCATCAGTTACAAAACTATATCTAAAGATGTTTCAAACTTCTGTTTAGCTGGTTAGCAGAATAAACAATAAGGTTAGTGATGTTTCTTTAACCCATAAAATAGATTAAAGAGCAATTATTATTTTTTTTTGGGGGGGGGGTCTAAAAAGCATATTTGACTGTAAAACGTTATGTTTCATGAGTTAAGCAAAATCACTCTATAATTAACAGTTTTTAACTATACTTAACAATACTATACTTGATGAGATAATGGTTACAAATTTTTGTTAGTTAACCGCAATGGGGAAGGGGAAAGGAGTAAAGGACCCATTGGAATCCTTGGAATGTTCAACATATATATTTTATAGACTTGTTATTCTTTAGTAATATTGAACGTGGTTTTTTTGCAAGCCAGTAATTTGTAGTGTCTGAAAGTTTTTCTTTTGTTTGTTTATCAGTGCAGAATAACAGTAAACGATATGATTGACTGGGAAGTATAAACTTTTATGGTCAAATCTGCTGGCTACGACAAATTTCTTGTTAATATTCTGACTGTCTAGTAATAATAATAACAGTATAAAAGTTTATATTGTGCAACTTTCCCTAAAGATGATCAAGTGCATTTTACATATGTGTAAGGAAAACAGAAAAGTTAGATCATTTTTACTTACATATTAATGTACAGCACATTAACAGAGTACAGTTAAACTATCGTTACCTTTAAATTTCGCCATCTTAATTTTAAACTCAGTGTACATTATATGTTTGGTTATAAAAAAACTCCAAGCAATAAAATAACTTCTGTATTTTAAGATTGAGGAGACTTAATATTCATAAGCGCCATGGTTCCTTTTAAGCCTCCTCTCCACTACTTCAGTGTATTTTTTCTTTTATTTGTTTGTCTGTGTACGTGTGGGAAATAAATAAATGTAAAGATTTTTAAAGTACCTAAACATTTCGAAGTTCAGCTTTCTTCAGTATTATCTACACCTGTTTTAGACTGGTGAAGTTGGGTGGCTCTTCACTGTCACAGGGTGTTTACTTTCTTGCAGAGAAGATGGTTTTAAGTAGCAGACAACAAGTCTTTATTCTCATTACTGCCCCTCTACTGTAAAAGTAAACTTCAAATCTGTATCTAATATTACATTTCAGATTAAACTTTCATCTGAAGGTAATCTACAATGTATAAACCACGGCCTTTTACACTTTTTAGGACAAGTAACTAATTATTCTTATTTTGCATGGAACATCAGTGGAACAATCAGAACAAAATCTGACAAAATCTCTCAAAATCACTCAAAAAATCTCTCAGAACAAAATCTCTCAAAATTTGAGAAAAATGTTCCACGCCCCATTATAATGCTTAAAATAAAATAGATTACCTCCGCCTCTATGTGGGAATTTTTTTCTGAGTGGTTAGCTAGGCTTTGGCAAGATGGGCGGTGACTGAAAAAAGTGAAACTTTTGCTCTCGTGTGCGGCGTTTGGTCTTCTTGGAGATATCTTCAGCGTTTCCCTTGTGGCAAAACCGAAGGGTAAACGTCAGCCTGAGATGGACTCCGTTCCACAACATATCACTTCATTAACAAATTTTCATCCACAATTAGGTTTATAGATGTTAGAGAACTTCTCTATTTTTCCATGATAACCCTCACTAGTGAATAATATGCTTGACATATTTTAGTTGAATCGACACCAATGTCCTCTCTATTACGTTTCTGTTTCCTCACTTGCGAACGGCTTCACCAACACCTTATCCTACGACTTTTGCTCCAAAACTGACTGATATAATGATTTTTCCGAAAATAATTTTTTGCAACGGCGATAGTAATCAGTTTAAGCTGCTTGAATTTTGCCTTGTTTTACCGTCGTATGACGGTGGTGGCAAACTTCCTACGCTAAAACGGCTGATGTTTTGTCGGCGAGAAATTGTTACACTGACATAGTTCAAAACCCGTCTTTGAAGTGGAGTGTTTCTAATTTTTGGTGTGCTTTAAAAATGGAGGCGATAGAAAAAAAAAATAAAAAAACCGTGATACACACATAAAAATTACAAAAACCAGGGTTTGGCATTTCAAATCTCCCTGCAAAACAAGGAAGTTGGTTGGGGGGGTTCCGGTTTGGTTAACTTCCGCAAATGGCCAACGGACTTCCTGTCGGTTTTCCATTGTTATGCAGATGACCAATCAAAAAAATTATATTTTTCCATTATCCCAGTGTCTCTACTGGCGACCACCCGCTGACCAAAAAGCCAGAGGATTCTGGGTACGAGATTGCATCTACTTTGTACAGAGTCTCTTTCTGCGGCGACGACAACGAGTACATTGCAAAACAGTGGAATTTAATGATCAGAAAGACAGACTGACTGGTTTTATTGAAGATACTTTTGCAGATAAAACACTGAATTTCGTGACTTTTACAAGCATTTTCGGAATAATTACAATAGATAATAAACTAATCAAAGTACAATACAAATGTAAATTATCTAACAATGCAATGTACATCATCTAGCAAAACAATGGCCCTTATACAACTGGCTTTTTGGTACATTTCGTTGCTGTTCTCGGTCAAACAACAACGGCCTGGGAAATGACAATTGCCGGTGAGCACACGGCAATTTTCCATTCTCTGTCTTAACTGGAACGCTCTTCCTACTTATTCTGTTCCTGGAGAGTCTCGTTACAAGTTGAACGTGTTGCCATAATTGCGAAGAATTTGTTCAAGTAACGTGAACTTATATTTTCAAGTGACGTTTTCGTCGTCGTCACGGTAGTAGCTGCTTTAACTCTCTATTGGCCGGGATGTCAAGGGGGCTTCGCTCGAAAGGAATGGAATCACCATTGCGAAAGAGTCGAAAGGGTAGTGAAATTAAAAATTTCAGTATTTTAAAGGGTCGATAAAGTAGATTGTTGGAGCAAATTAAGGATAGAAACCCCGTTTCGACTTTACAAGGGAAAAGTCTGGGAACGAACCAGTGAATTAAAAGCAAGTACTAGCATTAGAATTTGAGCAAATAGGATTAAAACTTAGGCTACCTGTTGTCAAGAACAAAAATGACGAAACTTGCAGAGGACCACACGACGCACAAATAAACTGTTCTGAATACGTTTCGTTTCCGGATCTCTTGTAGTAGAGATGCACTTTCCAGACGTCACTTTACGCCTAAACAGACCAAATTGATGACAAGGCAGACACTACGGCAAAGGGCTTATTTATTTGAGTCAATATTTCAACGAGTTACAATGAACAAGAATTACCCCCCCCCCCCCCCCTTTCAAAAAAAGGCACCCTGGTTTATTTATTCAATTATTTACAAGTTGTTGTTCTTTTACAAATGTTAGGAAATATACTTGTCATAAACAATGGATTATAAAGAAGGTTTTGCTTATGCTAAGCACTATAGCGGACGATTGTCAAATCTAACCGACAACTCAACTGACGATGATATCAGAGATGTTTATAGCGATTGGGCAGTCGAGTATGACAAGGTAAGGACATAAATAATAATAATATTAATAATAATAATAAAAACAATAATAATGATGATGATGATGATGATGATGATGATGATGATGATGATGATGATGATAATTGCCATTTATACAGGGCTGATTCCATGTAGCCCATAAGCGCTTTACAATGTCTAAGAAAATTAGAAAATTTGGTCATTATCTGAGAACCAGGGGCGGCTAGTTTATCTGAGAACCAGGGGCGGCTAGTCGGGTGGAACGAATTTTCGTGGGCGAAAAGTTTATAGTAAATGTTCGCCCACGAAAATCCCTTCCACCCGACTAGCCTGCCCCTGGGTTTCCGAGGATGGCATTTGGTCTGTAAACCCATCTGGCAACGTGTTCCAGAGTATGGGTGCCGCAACAGAGAATCGTCTTGAACTGTAGCTTTCAGGGGCCCATTTCTCGAAAGTCCCGGTAACTTACCGGGCCCGATAAGTGATTTTGATGATAAATGTTTCTTAAAAGAAGTCAATTTTTGTTAGCTTTGAATACTAAATTTTAAAATCTTATAATTCTGTGAAAACATTGGCCAAGTACCATGTCTTTAATCACTGTGTAACCGGCGAAAAAACATTTGAAAATAGACTTATCGGGCCCGTTAAGTTACCGGGACTTTCGAGAAATGGGCCCCTGGTTATACTCTTGTTTGGCTAAATGACATCAATAGATGATGTGAAACTTTGAAATTTCATAAATGTAAACTGCAGAGTAAAGACTGGACAGATGCAAGACCATCACAGTTGTGAACACAGCTTAAGCATATTGGGGGAGGGGAGGGAGGGCAACTCAACTTCCCATGGAGTTTTAATGACTTATTAGAGATGGGGGAGTTAAACGCCCTTTTTAAGGTAACATGGTTACCCCTTTGCCGTCATTTTAATTATTTTGTTACAGTAACTATGAAGTCCTGTGATTTGATTGCAGGATCTAAGCGCAGCTTGTTGTGTATTTCACAAACCGATGGTAGATTGTTTAGATGTTGCTATCAAAGAAACTTTCCAAGACAAACCAAAAAGCGACATCAGAATAATGGACGCAGGAGCTGGAACTGGCCTGGTCGGTGTTGAGCTTCATAAACAAGGTTACAGCAACGTGGATGCTTTGGATATTTCACAGGCGATGTTAGACGAGGCGAAAAAGAAAAACGTCTACAAGAAATTCATCTGCGCCGCCCTCAGTGACCAACGGACTCCTGCTGTCGAGACTGGTCAATATGATGCTCTGATCTGTGTGGGAACGCTTGTGTTTGCGCATGTCCGCTCAACCGCTTTTGTGGAGATGATTAGAATGGTTAAGAATGGTGAGTAAAGAAAGGGTGCTAATGGGGGAGGGCGCAGAGGCCAAATTCATGAAGCCTCTTCCAAGTTTAAATGTATCTGAATTAATTGCTTCTTAACGGTAGACTATTGCTGGACTGGCGATAGACTTTCGTCAAAAAAAAATATTTGGAATATATCTTAACTTGGGAGGGCCCCGTGAATCTGGCTACTGATTTTTCCGTTTCGCGAAACAACAAAAGATCAGCAAAACTCTGTTGTTTAACAAATCGACGGCAGTTTTTGTTTGGTCAATACTCTTATACTGAGATCTTAAAATAACGTCAAAAAATGTTCAAAAATCAAGTGGAATCACGACTCCGCAGGCGAGTGGTTTCACTGCCAAGTTTTGAACGTCAATTTGATGGTCCATACTCTTATAAATCTTAAAATAACGTCAAAAAATGTTCAAAAATCAAGTTGGAACCACGAGTCCGCAGACGAGTGGTTTCACTGCCAAGTTTTGAACGTCAATTTGATGTCTATAAGAGTATAGACAATAGAAATCTGCTGTCGATTTTTCTTTTACAATAACGTGGAAAAGTACGAGCGGAATTAGTTTAGACAAGAGCTACGAGCCAATCAGCGCGCGAGAATTTTGACAGTTGTTGTAAAACTCAAATTATTATTCAACAGATTGTGACACTGCCCAAATATGGTCATGGTGAACTCAATATACGTCGCCCGCACTCAACAGATATCCTGCGATATACGTAGTTTTCGTGCGTCGGGGATTGAGAAAAATTGCAGAGCATTTTCAAAAAGTAACGACCTCGCAAGAACACCAAACTATTTATAACGTTGTTTTGTACTGAACATAAAGAAGACAACCAAGTTTGCTGTTAAGAATTGTAATGGTTAGTGCAAAATCGACTGCTTATGCACCAGTCAATGTAAACCCCGGCATCCCCCCGGCCGGAGCATAGCGGGGCATTTGACAAGCGTTCACTGCTAAAGTTGCAAAATGCCCCGCACCCCAAGGTCAGGTTTTTCCTCTAATTGAAGCTAATGACCCCGCTCATATCCCCCGCTATTATTGAAAAAAAGTGGAAGACACAGGCTAATGTAAATGGTTTAAACTTTATTTGTCAAGAAACACGCGTCACCGCATACAATGCTTTTCAAGTGCTCATTCAACTATTCAACTTTATTAGGTGTTTGTATAAATTTACATGTACAATTTCTTGGCGCCGCAGGTAGGACGGCCAGGATGACAAAAAGAAAGAATGACTTTAACTGCTAAGTAAGAAAGCAGATTGAGCTATAAGATCAAAGATACAAGAATAAGGAAAGGTTTCTGGGAGGACTTAAATAATAAAGAACTTTTTTGAGCTTCTTGAAAGGCAACACAGGAGAAAAGACAAGGAAAACATGAAATAGGGTAGGAAGGAAAAGAATGAAAAAACGGTATACAACGACCTTAAAGATGGATGGTATATTCAGCCAAAGATATAAGGTGATTAAGATAAAACGACTCTTACCTTCTTTTCAAGGCCAAAAACCGCCATCTTACTGGATTAGCGATTCTTGACCCAGTCAAGAATTGACATTGACATTTCGGTGGAAAATGCCCCGTCCACTCCCCCGCTGTTCTTGGATGGTGTGCAAAAGAGGTCAAAGTCCCCGATACCTGTGGCCCTTTCGCTCGTCAAATAACGGAAAATTCCCCGCAAATGCCCCGCTATGTCCCGGCCGGGGGGACATTGACTGGTGCATTACCTTTCTGTTTATGAACTGGCAAATTACAGTTCATCAAAAACGTTTGATATATTTTTCGCTAGACTTTTGGATTGTCCCGTGTTATAGGGCTCAGAAATTACAAACATTACATGTATTTCCTTAGATTGGTTCTCGCAACCGTTAAAATATATCTCGACTCGCAATGAAGAGATGGAGAAAACCACCTGAGAAAATCTGAGCTCGCACTGAAGTGTCTCGAGAAATTTTCGCTTTCTGTCAGACAAAAAAGAGACGGAGTACAAAGCAATTATTCTCAAAAGCATCAGAGCCGCTTGAAAAACCGTTTAGTTTCATAAAAGATCCAGAGTTCTTGCAAGCAACAAGGCACTAGATGCGTTTGTCAAAACACTGAGGAAAGATCGTGAAATTGCTTGCGTACAATGCGTAGTAAACAAAGAAACACTCACCCGAGAAAATTCGTTGAAAAGCTTTTCCAGTCTGTTCAGCTCGGCCCGGCTGACACAACAAATCCTCCGCAGCCTCAAAATACTGTCTGGTTTTAGCTTTTGAGGCAAGAAATTTGTGGACAATTTTGCCGGAGCGATTGGCGCACTAGACGAGTACTCATTTTTTTAATTTGATGCAAAACGCTCTCGATTTCATTTAAACTTGAACAAAGCTGCCGCGTTCATTCATGCCGGTCAGCGGGCGGGAAAATGTTTCAAGTTTCTTTTTTTGACAAATAAAGATCGCGTCCATCTTTTTTGCTATAAGCCTATGCTTTGTTATCAATGTGTTGAATTATAAAACAATTATCCCGCTCAATCTTGCGGAATATCGCCTGATTTTAGCCAACTCAGCCTAAGGCCTCGTCGGCTAAGTAGAGACATTTAGCACCAGGGTTTTTGCGTTAACGGCAAACCGGAAACTGCAGTTTCAGGTTAGGCGTTTGGCGTTTGACGTTTATGGCTTCTACCGCTTTAGCTACACCGATCACTTGAAGTGGCCGCCATATTGAATTTGCGAACAGCAGTAGCGCTCTTTTTCATACAGCAACATAAAGCTCCATGTTCGCTCTTTCGCGTTAGTTTACACCTAAACATCAACATAAAGACTTGCTACATACAAATCTGACATTTTTACGTTTCAAAAAATTGAAAAGTGCGACTCTTGTCGCTGAGGTAAATGACTTACGTGAAAACTTACCTCTCCACGTTGAAAACGCACGTTGAAAACCGCAAACGTAACGTCAGAGCCTTGTCACGTGATCTCTAGCCGTTCGCCGTCTGAAGTTTTTGCCGAAAAGCCTGGTGCTAAATGTCTCAAATATCAGGCGATATTCCGCGCAATTTCGCAGGATAATTGTTAAATAGAGGCGCGGTGGTGTTGTGATTTAATAGCGCTTCGGTCCATTGGGACTTTGGGTTGGAAGACCAGAGGGTCGCGGGTGTCCATGCATTAGAAATTCAATTAGAATTCTATTACCTCTCATGGGTGATACGCGGCTCACACGCTGTTGTCTTTGTGGCATATTGTTTTTCTTAGCCAGGCCAGTTTACTCCACATTATTGTGTCTCTTCACCCAGGGTACTTAAGTGACATGCTGCTGAGGTTATATCGATGGACTAGCATCTCATCTAGGAAAAAAACAGGCTCGAAATGCAAGTTTATCTTTTACCATATAACCGTTATCTTGAAAACCCTCAGCTCTGTGTTTCATACTTACAAATACATCCTCAGTTTCTAACTTACAAATCTCAAGTAACATGCAATTCACTGACCTGCCCCAATCATTGCATAGCTTAAATGTTGGCAACTTTGTAATGGGCCCGCATAGAGATAGATAAAGATTGTGGATAATCATATGGCAGCCAGAAGGCTGAATTGTTATAATTATTTACATACATTTGTAAATATAAAGAATATTTAAAAATTAAGCACCATCAACTATTTACAGACATATTTAATAATTAAATAAAAAATGAATAAATAAGAGATAATTTTAAAAAATGTTTAAAATTGGGAGAAGGGAAGAATCTAAAAAGTCCGTCAATAAAAATGAGTTTTTATAAATGGATATAAATGGATAAGAGGGTTAGTTTATAAAGAAACTGTGTCGCTGCGTCGTGGGGGTGGGGGAGGACAAACGTATGTTTATTTTTTCACAGCAGTGTTGATACAGTAATTCAGCCACCGTAAAGAGATACGAGTGCTGACGTTTACAAGTGTTAGCCCTTCGTAAGAGCGTAAGAGCGAATCCGTTCTGATTCAATGAAGAAATGGTTCCCTTTCGTAAGAGCGTAAGAGCGAATCTGTTCTGATTCAATGATGAAATGATTCGCCTTTGAGGTAACGCTTGAAACGTCAGCACTCGAATCTCTTTACGGTGACCAAATCACCTTACCAACTTTGTTAATACAACCAAACATACATATATAAATGGTCAAGTACGAAACGTAGGCGGATGAGTATCAATCATCGTCATTGTTGCAGTTTCCGTGTAGCGTCTAAAATGCAAATTCAATTGTACATTGATAACAGTGACTGGATTTTGATATCTGCATTTGTTTCCTGATCGCGCCAGGTGGACTGATTTGTTTCAGCATGCGCTCAGCCGATAGAGAAGCGTACGGAGAGAAAATGGTCGAGCTAGAAAATCAAGGAAGGTGGAAAATCTTTAGTGAAGGGAAAGTTCCTCATTATGAGAAGGAAGACATGCCAAGAGAGTGCAGTGCGTTTGTTTACAAAGTCTCCGAGAGCTGAACAAGTTTCAGAAAATTAAACAAAATAATAAACCATGAAAACGTCGTACCACGTCTGTTTTCTAGCATGTTTACTGAGTGTTTCCGAAGAAAGAGGGATGGTCAGATGATGATGATGATGATGGTGGCAGTAATCTGTTGACAGAGGGTCCACGTCAGAAAAGTGGTTTTCAGTGGGGCATAACATAAATAGCCAAAATTAAGTGAGATGGGTCAAAGCTGTGGTGACGCTTTTCTTGCTAGCTGTAAACTTGAGATTTCCCGCCTTTTGACATAATTAGAAACAGTGATTATTCATCATAGTGATGGCATATATGCCACATGCATATCGACATTCAAATCCTAGCAGTATGCGGGATGTTTGTCACGTGAACGGAGTATAATGGCCCTATAGCTTCCAGTAATTGGAAGGCCATTGGTTGGACTCCTGTTGGGAGAACGCGGATTTTCGTTTTCTGAGTATGCCTGTGTCACTCACTGAAAAATATATTCCTAATAAAAAAGATATCCTTGTATTAAACTGGCCAATAAAGAGTATAGGATAATTACTGTACAGGCTTGCAAATGATCCCCAAATTGGACCGCAAATGATCCCCGATCGCCTCACCATACTGGACATAGAACGGAATGAATTCAAACTTGGACAGTTCCTACTGAACACCAGTGGTTATATTTAAACTTTATCAAGACTCTCTTGACAGTACACAATTTACGTAAGTGTATACCACCACAACGCCTAAAATGTGCTCGAATTGTACGAAACGCCTCATTTTTCCAAATTAGGGATCATTTGCATGCGGTCCAATTTGGGGACCATTTCCCGTCCGAGGATCATTTGCGGTCCAATTTGGGGACCATTTCCCGTTCGGGAATCATTTGGGGTTCAATTTGGGGATCATTTCGTTTCCGGGAATCATTTGCGGTCCAATTTGGGGACCATTTCGTGTCCGGGAATCATTTGCGGTTCAATTTGGGGATCATTTTGTGTCCGAAGATCATTTGCCGTCCAATTTGGGGACCATTCTGCGTCCGGGAATCATTTGCGGTTATATTTGGGGACCATTTCTTGCTCGGGAATCGTTTACAGTTCAATTTGAGGACCATTTTTCGCGTCCGACGATCATTGGCTGTCCAATTTGGGAACCATTTCGTGTCCGGGAATAATTTGCAGTTCAATTTGGGGATCATTTCGTGTCCGGGAATCATTTGCAGTTCAATTTGGGGATCATTTCGTGTCTGGGAATCATTTGCGGCTCAATTTGGGTACCATTTCGTGTCCAAGGATCATTTGAGGTCCGATTTGGGTATCATTTCCCGTCCAAGGATCATTTGTAGTCCAATTTGGGGACCATTTCGTGTCCGGGAATCATTTGCGGTTCAATTTGGGGACCATTTCGTGTCCAAGGATCATTTGAGGTCCAATTTGGGGATCATTTCCCGTCCGAGGATCATTTGCAGTCCAATTTAGGGACCATTTCGTGTCCAAGAATAATTTGCGGTTCAATTTGGGGATCATTTCGTGTCCGAGGATCATCCGCGGTCCAACTTGGGGATCATTTCTCCTCCGGCGATAATTTGCAGTCCAATTTGGGGATCATTTCCCGTCAGGGGATCATTTGCGGTACAATTTGGGGATCATTTCCTGTTAGGGGATCATTTGCGGTCCAATTTGGGGATCATTTCCGGTCCGCGGATCATTTGCGGTTCAATTTGGAGATCATTTGCGGTTCAATTTGGGGATCCTTTCCGGTCCAGGGATTATTTGCAGTTCAATTTGGGGATCATTTCCCGTCCCCAGATCATTTGCGGTTCAATTTGGGGATCATTTCCGGTCCACGGATCATTTGTAGTTCAATTTGGGGATCATTTCCCGTCCGCAGATCATTTGCGGTCCAATTTGGGGATCATCTCCCGTTCGGGGATCATTTTCCGTCCGCGGATCATTTGTGATCCAATTTGGCGATCATTTCCCGTCTGGGTATCATTTCCGGTCAGGGGATCATTTGTGGTCCAACTTGGGGATCATTTCCAGTGCGGGGGTCATTTCCGGTCTGGGGATCATTTGCGCTTCAATTTTGGGATCATTTCCGGTCCACGGATCATTTGCGGTTCAATTTCAGGATCATTTCCGGTCCGAGGATCATTTGCGGTCCGGTAATCATTTCCGGTCCAATTTGGGGATCATTTCCAGTGCTGGGATAATTTGTGGGCCTGTACTCCTAATTACTTATGGTATTATGATGGACAAGGTGGTTCTAGCATTTGAGTAAGTGTGCTGGAAAAGCTGCCCAAAATCCCTAAAAATTTGAAAATTTTTATTTTTTCTCAAGTTTCAAAACTTAATCGAAAGACATCGATCGAAAAATATTTTGGTACGTTTTCTGCCAAAGTGATGACTTACAGACCAAAAACACGACTAGTAATTCTACCGTATGACATGGACCTCGACGTTTTGCGGCTTTACTCGGTTTTATGATACTAAGACAAGACTAAAACAAATTAGAACTGAAAATGTAAAGATTTAATCTTCTCTGATAGATTGAGTGACGGATATCAAATAGGATGACTGTTATCGTTTGATAAAGGCTGTCCGATATTTTACCACGTGACGTGTTTCGTCCAATGAGAGCGCGTGGAAATTAATCTACGGCTACTGTACGATGAGCTGTTGGAGGTTATAGCCCAATAACCACACAAACAACAAGTAAACGCGGCGTGTCAAAAGGCCATGTGTGTTTGCTTTATTTACATCCAGAAAATAAAGACGCTTGAATGCATTAGTATAATAAATCAGTCAGTGTATTTTTACGCCTACTTATCTGGCTGCCCACTTATTGAAGATTATAGAAAAGCGAAACACTCTGGCGAAATATTGTTTAAACATCCAAAACCAATAGGGAACGCTATAATAGTGTAAATTTAACTAGAAAGTGAATATTTTTTCATGAAGAGGTTTAAAACAATCGAAATTTCGAAAAGAAGACACATTTGTTAGACTTTTATTGCCATGGAAATATTAACTCAAGTGAACAATCAGCTCTCTCATGCTAAACTGTTGTTACAAAGCATCCTGTTGTTCGATTAAATATTAACAGAGCTGTGAATCTTTAAAGCAGTAAGCGGACTAACACCATTCAAATCTTTAAAGCTTAGATTAGATTAGATTTTATTAGAACTGTTATAGTTTGTGTCAACGATGCAGTTCATGAAAAGTTTGACGTTTAAATAACGCATTACCACTTTGTGTTTAAACACAAATTGCCCTAACACTGTGATGAACGGAAAATCAAAGCTGGAATTTAGCCGCTAAACACGCCAAAACCATTGGAGTCTTTTGATGAAGATTTAAAGGTGACTGTGACACCAGAACATGAAGTACTTCCCATGCCATCTGCGAGATAAAAAGAGTGAGAGCTTGTTGTTATTTTAGCAGTCGCAGTGTATCTAACACCTGCCCGGATAGAAATCCCTTGAGTAAAACACACTTCGAACGTCTTGGCATTTGAACCAGTAGGATAGGACCCAGTCCTTTGTGCAACTAAAGTACTTCCAAGATACAAACCAATGGTGACCTGGAAATTAGTTGAGCCGCTATTGACTCCCCACAAGCGGTACCCCTGCAGAATGACGTCACCACTGGTCTGGAAATCGATTGCGTCAGTAGGTCCATCGTATCCCCAGCCACTTGAGGGATCTCTGGATCGGCTACGCCAGTAGTCACAGGTTCCTGAACAAAGAAAATAAACATGAAAAACAAAGTAGTCATCAAAAAGGTGAGGGAGCAGCTACAGCGACATCAGAGAAAAAATATGTATCATTACTTCTATGCTGTGATTATTTTAGGCCATGAGAAGTCATCTAATTTTTGAGAAAAACTATAAAACGAACACCTAAGTTGAAATTGAATGTGTTGCCGAGTATATGGATGCCTGTGATTAGTAACACAATATCTATCACATGGCCCTTAAAGTTTAAACAGCAAAAAAGTTGCAACGTTTGGTGGCGTCTACAATCTCCTTCATCTCCACTCCCACCCCACCCCTCCCTTCACCTCTCCTCCTATCTTGGTCTAGATATGTTAAGTCTCTAATTGGCAGTTTTAGTGCTGCTCGAACGTTCCATCTGCGGCGACAATTCTAACGTTTGATTATTACCTTCTTCTTCTTCTTCACAGCGATTGCCGAGATATCCCGGATGGCAGTTGCACTTGTATGTTCCATCTCGAAACGAAATCACAGAACATCTTCCATTGTTCAGACAAGATTCGCTGGAACATGGATTCTGCGTGAAAGAAAACAAAATGTTCACAATCATGTATCCTTGAACTTCCTGTCGAGCATCCCAAAGAGAGGAAATATTGATCAATTTTACTTGTTTAAGAATTTCATTTATAAGATGGCAGAAATTAAAACTCGCAAATGAGTGGTAGCATGGAAGATTGTCATTACCAGAAATTCGAATTACAAACCTGAATGTAGAAATGGCGAGATTGGCTGTTTGAAGTTAGTTTTCGAGGGTTGCCGTATCTGGTTGATGGAAGAAGTTCACACCGGAATTTTCCCTCACTGTTAGGGAAGACAGCCGCGTTGAACGAAACACAACGAGTTTGTTGAAGGCATGTGAAGCTGCAGTCCAAGATGTCATCAACAAAAGTCGTTTTCAGCCGTGTAACGTTTAGATAAAGAGAGTCGTCAGACTGGAATCGAACTTGTATAAAGTGATCGGAGAATCTCAGAGCTTTTACAAGAAAAATAAACAGAAGCAACGCTGCTGGAAATTTCATTGTCCTCTCCACTTTCTGGTACACTCTTTCGAGATGTAGGCTAAGTGGACTTTTTTATGTGATTTTATATCGTCGGTATAAAATATTTATAATGCTCGTAGGTCCTCTATAATCATGAAATTGTTATTTATTATTGATAATGTCAGTAATATTGTTTGGATAATTCTGATTGGCTATCTTAGCCATACGCATCAACTCTTTGAAGTTGTTTTCATGAAGCCATTAAACAGAACGCCAAAATCCAGACTTGAAAAGATGTCATTTTTCAATTAAAGATAACTTTTTTATAGAATGTCACACATTTTAACACATTATAAAACCGTCCAAACATGTTCTAGACGCATTTGTATTTAATAGATCTTCTAGCGATATACATCATTTCGTGTGTGGGAGTGAATAATCTAAAACTTAAAAACACCCTTTCCAGGCCTTTCGGTCCTGAACGAAGAATGTCGATCTTCTTCCTTCCGTCCACTCTTTTTTCTTTCTCTGCATGCAGTGCTATGCCAGTAATACTCTAAAAATGCCGATATTACTGAAATAGTTTTGTCGTTATGTAAAGACTGAGAAGATTGGTCTCATTCTTTCAGCCTCTCTTTTAGTTCGGTTTCAAAAACAACAACGTGAACTTTGTTTTTCCAAGATCTTTCAGCCATGTCAACAATATCTTTTGTTTTATATCAAAAGGTGACAGGAAATTGCCTTCCATGCAAACTTGTTTGTGAACCTCCTAAATTAAATCACATGCCACCGTCAATACTATGTAACAAGTTTTTTGTTTAAGGAAAAAAAGAGGGAGAACAGTAATTTACTAGTTCTCAAATTTGCGATAAAAATTAATTACATAACTTTATGGTTACTCTTTCTCAGATATAAATTGAATCTATTACATTGGTGCTGGTCTACATTCTAGTTGTTTCTGTACATGTGTCAGTGAGTAATTAACGTATTGTTAAAAGCTGTCGGCAGTAGGTAGGTGTTTAGCTTATAAGAGAAAAGAATAGTTAGTCTTTTATAAAAAGCGCAAATTCTGGCGTGGTTTAGCAATCTGTTTCAACAGTGGCAGTCTCTGGAAAATTTGTTGCGCCGTTATAGAGCCTCTTCGTAGCCAAAAGTTATTTCATCCAATTCTCTTCCTAACCTCCGTCCTAAAATAGTATAATTTATAATTTATTCAACGACAGGACATTGTACATTATTAACAACCGTAGTGGGACAAACAGGAAATGTTAAAAAGGTTGGTTGCCTGGCAACAAATCCAATTCCTTGTACTATCGTCTCCAAGACGGCCTGTCGTACGTTCTTGGATTATTTTTAAAGCGATTCATTGCGATGTAGCTGTGTTAAGAGATTAGGAAATTGTTATTTATTATTGATGATGCCAGTAATATCGTTTGGATAATTCTGATTGGCTATCTTAGCAATACGCTTTATTTCTTTGAAGTTGTTTTCGATCATGAAGCCATTAAATAGAACGTCGAAATCCAGACTTGAAAAGATGTCATTTTTCAAATATAGATAACTTTTTGTAGAATGTTACTTATTTTTTAACACATTATAAAACCGTCCTAGCATGTTCTGGATGCAATCAATATTCGTAATTTGTATTCAACAGAGTTCCTTCCGACTTACGTCATTGCGTGTCCGGGAGTGAAGAATCTAAAACTAAAAACATCCCGTCCAGATGTTTTGGTCCTAAACGAAGAATTTCGGTCTCCTCACCTTCCGCCCTCTCCCTCTCTCTTTTTTCTCTGCAAGAAGTGCTATGCCAGTAATACTAACGGAAAGAGCTAATATTACTGAAATAGTTTTTCCCGTTATATTTTTAGATTGAGGAGATTGGTCTCATTCTTTCCATCTCTCTTTTAGTTCGGTTTCAAAACAACAACGTGAACTTTGTTTTTGCAATATCTTCCAGCCATATCAACAACATCTTTTGTTTCATACCAACAGGTGACAGGAAATTACTTTCCGTGCAAACTTGTTTGTGAACCTCCTAAATTAAATTATACGCCACCGTCAATACTTTGTAGCAAGTTTTTTGTTTAAGGAAAAAAAAGAAAGAACAGTAATTTTAAAAGTTCTCAAAATTGCGACAAAAATGAATTACATAACTTTATGGTTACTCTTTCTCAGATATAAATTGAATCTACTACATTGGAGCTGGTCTACATTCTAGTTGTTTCTGTACATGTGTCAAGACTTTCTTGACAGTATATAATTTACGTAAGTGTAAACCACCACAACGCCTAAAATGTGCTCGAATTGTACGAAACTCCTCATTTTTCTAAATTAGGGATCATTTGCATGCGTCCAATTTGGGGACCATTTCCCGTCCGAGGATCATTTGCGGGCCAATTTGGGGACCATTTACCGTCCTGGAATCATTTGCAGTTCAATTTGGGGATCATTTCGTTTCCGGGAATCATTTGCGGTTCAATTTGGGGATCATTTCCCGTCCGAAGATTATTTGCA
Source organism: Pavona decussata (assembly GCF_977016875.1). Lineage (NCBI taxonomy): Eukaryota > Metazoa > Cnidaria > Anthozoa > Scleractinia > Agariciidae > Pavona > Pavona decussata. The sequence continues at coordinate 1,865,247 of NW_028145593.1, forward strand.
GTCCAATTTAGGGACCATTTCGTGTCCAAGAATCATTTGCGGTTCAATTTGGGGATCATTTTGTGTCCGAGGATCATTTGCAGTCCAATTTGGGGACCATTTCGTGCCCGGGAATCGTTTGCAGTTAAATTCAATTTGGGGACCATTTCGCGTCCGAGGATCATTGGCTGTCCAATTTGGGGACCATTTCGTGTCCGGGAATCGTTTGCAGTTCAATTTGGGGACCATTTTGTGTCCGAGGATCATTTGAGGTCCAATTTGGGTATCATTTCCCGTCCGAGGATCATTTGTAGTCCAATTTGGGGACCATTTCGTGTCCGGGAATAATTTGCGGTTCAATTTGGGGACCATTTCGTGTCCAAGGATCATTTGAGGTCCAACTTGGGGATCATTTCCCGCCCGGCGATAATTTGCGGTCCAATTTGGGGATCATTTTTCGTCAGGGGATCATTTGTGGTCCAATTTGGGGATCATTTCCGATCCCCAGATCATTTGCGGTTTAATTTGGGGATCCTTCCGGTCCACGGATCATTTGTGGTTCAATTTGGGCATCATTTCCCGTCCGCGGATCATTTGCGGTCCAATTTGGGGATCATTTCCCGTCCGAGGATCATTTACGGTTTAATTTGAAGATCATTTTCCGTCCGCGGATCATTTGTTGTCCAATTTTGCGATCATTTCCCGTCCGGGGATCATTTGCAGTCTAACTTGGGGATCATTTCCCGTCCGGGGATCATTTGCGGTCCAGTTTGGGGATCATTTCCCGTCCGAGGATCATTTGCGGTTTAATTTGAAGATGATTTCCCGTCCGCGGATCATTTGTTGTCCAATTTGGCGATCATTTCTCGTCCGGGGATCATTTCCGATCTAACTTGGGGATCATTTCCCGTCTGGGGATCATTTGCGGTCCAATTTGGGGATCATATCCCGTCCAGGAATCATTTGCGGTCCAATTTGGGAATCATTTTCCGGTCCGTGGATCATTTGTGGTCCAACTTAGGGATCATTTCCAGTGCGGGGGCCATTTCCGGTCTGGGGATCATTTGCGGTTCAATTTTGGGATCATTTCCGGTCCGAGGATCATTTGCAGTTCAATTTTGGGATCATTTCCGGTCCAGGGATCATTTGCGGTTCAATTTCACGATCATTTCTGGTCCGAGGATCATTTGCGGTCCGGTAATTACTTGCAGTCCAATTTGGGGATCATTTCCAGTGCTGGGATAATTTGTAGGCATGTACTCTTAATTACTTATGGTATTATGATGGACAAGGTGGTTGTAGCATTTGCATTTGTGCTGGAAAAGCTGCCCAAAATCCCTAAAAATTTGAAAATTTGATATTTTTTCCCATTTTTCAAAACTTAATCGAAAGACATCGATCGAAAAATACTTTGGTACGTTTTTTGTGGTAGACCAAAAACGCGACTAGTAATTCTACCTTATGACATGGACCTCGAAGTTTTGCGGCTTTACTCGGTTTTATGATACTACGACAAGACTAAAACAAATGAGAACTAAAAATGTAAAGATTTAATCTTCTCTGATAGATTGGGTGACGGATATCAAATAGGATGACTGCTATCGTTTGATAACGGCCGTCCGATATTTTACCACGTGACGTGTTTCGTCCAATGAGAGCGCGCGGAAATTAATCTACGGCTACTGTACGATGGGCTGTTGGAGGTTATAACCCAATAACCACACAAACAACAAGTAAATGCAGCGTGTCAAAAGGCCATGTGGGTTTGCTTTATTTACAGCCAGAAAAAAAAGTTGCTTAATTGCCTTAGTATAATAAATCAGTCAGTGTATTTTTACGTCTACTTATTTAACCGCCTATTTATCGAAGATTATAGAATAGCGAAATATTATTTAAACATCGAAAACCAACAAGGAACACTAAAATAGTGTAAACTGTTTAACTAGAAAGTGATTACTTTTATATGAAGAGGTTTAAAACAATCGAAATTTCGAAAAGAAGACACATTTGTCAGACTTTTATTGCCATGGAAACATTAACTCGAGTGAACAATCAGCTCTCTCATGCTGAACTGTTGTTACAAAGCATCCTGTTGTTCGATTAAATATTAACAGAGCTGTGAATCTTCAAAGAAGTAAGCGGACTAACACTATTCAAATCTTCAAAGATTAGATTAGATTAGATTTTATTAGGGGTATCGAATGGTCTCATTCAATTTAAAAGTGCTCGCAAAATATGGTCTCTGCTCGAATTGCTCGCAAAAATTACACGGGTGCTCGCTTGCTCGTGCTCGCAAACTTTTTGCAACTGCTCGCATGCTCACATTCTCGTTAACATGTGCTCGATTACTCGAAATTTCGTTAATCCTCCTTTGTAGTTATTTTTATACATATATAAACGATAAATCAGTTACGATATGGTTAAAACAGAAAGATTGAAACATCCTTACCTCTGGCTTCAGTCTTTCTTCAACTGAGTTCAGCCTGTAACTTTTGTTCCGTTTTGGAGGTGTCGGCCTGATTATTAGCTATTACTTGACGCAAAACAACGTATACTATTCGCCATCTGTATTTTTCTAAAGACGCTCGCCATCTGTATTTTCTAAAGTGCTCGTTGCTCGCAAGAAAAATTTGTCTACTGCTCGTGCTCGCAAAAATAATCACACTGCTCGCATGCTCGTAAATGCTCACAAAGACCATTCAATACCCCTTTTATTAGAACTGTTGTAGTTTGTGTCAACGATGCAGTTCATGAAAAGTTTGACGTTTAAAAAACGCATTACCACTTTGTGTTTTAAACACAATTTGCGCTAGTACTGTGATGAACGGAAAATCAAAGCTGGAATTTGGCCGCTAGACACGCCAGAACCGTTTGAGTCTTTTGATGAAGATTTAAAGGTGACTGTGACACCAGAACATGAAGTACTTCCCATGCCATCTGTGAGATAAAAAGAACGAGAGCTTGTTGTTATTTTAGCAGTCGCAGTGTATCTAACACCTGCCCGGATGGAAATCCCTTGAGTAAAGCGCACCTCGAACGTCTTGGCATTTGAACCAGTAGGATAGGACCCAGTCCTTTGTGCAATTAAAGTACTTCCAAGATACAAACCAATGGTGACCTGGAAATAAGTTGAGCCGCTATTGACCCCCCACAAGCGGTACCCCTGTAGAATGACGTCACCACTGGTCTGGAAATCGATTGCGTCAGTAGGTCCACCGTATCCCCAGCCACTTGAGGGATTTCTGGATCGGCTACGCCAGCAGTCACAGGTTCCTAAACAAAGAAAATAAACATGAAAAACAAAGTAGTCATTAAAAAGGTGAGGGAGCAGCTACAGCGACATCTGAGAAAAAAAAATATATCATTACTTTTATGCTGTGATTATTTTAGGCCATGAGAAGTCATCTAATTTTTGAGAAAAACTATAAAACGAACACGAAGGCTATGAATGATATTTTTGTTAAGATGTGGCTATAACCTATGTTGAGTTTGGATGTGTTGCCGAGTATATGGATGCCTGTGATTAGCAACACAATATCTATCACATGACCCTAAAGTTTAAACAGCAAAAAAATTGTAACGTTTAGTGGCGTCTACAATCTCCTTCATCTCCACCTCCCACCCCACCCCTCCCCCCACCTCTCCTCCTATCTTGGTCTAGATAAGTTAAGTCTCTGATTGGCAGAATTAGTGCTGCTCGAACGTTCCATCTGCGGCCGAAATTCTAACGTTTGATTTTTACCTTCTTCTTCTTCACAGCGATTGCCGAGATATCCCGGATGGCAGTTGCACTTGTATGTTCCATCTCGAAACGAAATCACAGAACATCTTCCATTGTTCAGACAAGATTCGCTGGAACATGGATTCTGCGTGAAAGAAAACAAAATGTTCACAATCATGTATCCTTGAACTTCCTGTCGAGCATCCCAAAGAGAGGAAATATTGATCAATTTTACTTGTTTAAGAATTTCATTTATAAGATGGCAGAAATTAAAACTCGCAAATGAATGGCAGTATGGAAGATTGTCATTACCAGAAATTCGAATTACAAACCTGAATGTAGAAATGGCGAGATTGGATGTTTGAAGTAAGTCTCTGAGGGTTGCTGTACCTGGTTGATGGAAGAAGTTCACACCAGAATTTCCCTTCACTGTTCGCAACGACCGCCAAGTTGAACGAAACACAACGAGTTTGTTGAAGACATTTGAAGCTGCAGTCCAAGATGTCATCGACAAAAGTCGTTTTCAGCCGTGTAACGTTTAGATAAAGAGAGTCGCCAGACTGGAATCGAATTTGTACGAACTGATCGGAGAATCTCAGGGCTTTTACAAGAAAAATAAACAGAAGGAACGCTGCTAGAAATTTCATTGTCCTCTCCACTTTCTGGTACACTCTTTCTAGGTGTAGGCTAACTGGGCCTTTTTATGTGATTATGGTCGGTATAAAAACATTTATAATGCCTGAAGGACTTCCTCATGAAATTTTAATTCATTATTGATGATGGTACGATTACAAGTCCTATTGGCTATCTTAGCAATACGCATCTACTCTTTGAAATTATTTTCATGAAGCCATTAAGAGCTATTAAGCAGAATGTCAACCATGTCAACAACATCTTTGTGTGATACCAACAGATGACAGGAAATTGCCTCCCTTGGAAACTGGCCTATATACCAAGTTTTTAGTTTGAGGGAAAAAAATCGAGTATCAACTTACTAGTTTTCAGGTTTGAGATGAAACTTACAAAACTTTGTAGTTACTCTTTCTCAGATGTAAATTAAAACTGTTGTGCATATTAATTAAAATGGTGCGGGTCTACATTCTAGTTGTTTCGGTACATGTGTCAGTGAGTAATTAACGTGTTGTTTAAAGTTGACGACAGTAAGTAAGGTTTTAGTTTACAAGCGAAAGGTTAATATAGTTAGTCTTGTAAAAAACTGCAAAAAGTCTTTCGAGGTTTAGCATTGTTTCTACATGGGCAGTCTCTTCATAAATTTGTTGCACAGTAGCCTCTCCTCACTGAGCCAAAAGTTCTTTCTTCCATTTCTCTCCCTAACCTTCGTCCTAAAATAGTATAATTTATTCAACGACAGGACAATTTAAACTAATAACCGTAATAAGACAAACAGGCAATATTAAAAAGGTAAGTTGCCTAGCAACAAATCCAAATATTTAAATCCACTGTCAGACGGCGATTTGTACGTTCTTGGATTGTTTAAAGTTGTTTAAATGATTTTCTACGATGTAGTTGTTTTAAGAGATAATCAACTCCTAGTTTCAACGCGAGTATTTTTCCAGGGCATTCGAGACATATGGAAATTAAGGAATTATTATCGGTGTCAAATTACCACTCTAGTTTTAATTTATTGTTTGTGAAAAACATCTCTCTACACAAAAGTCCCAATAGTGATATCTGTATAATTGGGCCTTAATTTTCAATTTCAATTCGAGTGGATTTTTAAAATGCTATGCTCAACAATTCATTAACACCACATTAACCAAAACTGCTCTCAAACCGGTTTTAAAATGTTAAAAAATTACGTGACAGAATATTAGAAAATGATAATATTTCCTCATTTACCTCGAAAGCATCATAAAAGATTTTATATTTATCTCTTGGTGATCAATTCTTTTTTTCTCGTTGCCTGTGGGTTAATTAATCTGTGATATCATGTGGAGAAATTAGATGCTGATCAATGTTATAATTTTCAAGACAATTATAAGCCAGCATTCTGCTATTACAAAGAACATTAGTATAATAACAATAAGTGTATTATCGTTTGTCTCACGATGCAGTCACTGAGATGTAAACCGCGACATTTCTACTGCTTACTGCTAGTCTTAATCAGGCGATGAGGTCGACTTGTTACGCGGCACCATTTATATCACGATGGTCGGCTGTGATTGGTGCATTTCGATACTCACTGTTCCGCGCCCTGCAAACCGCTACGTGGACGATACCTTCACCATCCTGGACTGAGACTGGACTGAGACAGAGTTGACAGTTTTCTACAACTCAGCAGTCAACAACCGACCATCCATTTCACCATGGAAACCGCGAATGACAGCAAGATCGCCTTTCTCGACGCGTCAGTTTTCAAGAGAACCAGAAGACCGTCTTACCTCCATCGTCTACAGGAAGCCAACTCACACTGATCAATACTTAGCGTATGATTCACACCACTCTCAATCAATAAAACGCAGTATTGTGAAGTGTCTGTACGACCGGGCGAAACGTCTCGTGACCAAACCATCAGTCATCTATGAGGACAAAAAGCATCTGTCACCTGTACTGGTCTCTGATGGATATATATCCTTCCTCCTTTGTGCAGAAGATCACCAAGGCAAGAACAGCCCCCAGGAAAGAGCCCGTGGCAGAGTTCAAATCCACCGCTGTTTTATAATTACCCTACGTACAGTGAGTATCGGAGCCTCTTCGCGGTTGCCTAGAACAACAAGGCTTTCGCACCGTCTTCAAATCAGAAACAACACTTAGGTCACATTTGGTGCAACCTAAGGACACTGTCGATCCGGATAAACAAGATGGCGTGGTTTGAAGGGTTTCCTTTGAATGCGGTAAAGTCTACATCGGGAGAACAGGGAGATCTATGCACGAGAGAATCAAAGAGCACGACAGGGATATACGACTCGCCCGCACCCAGGCCTCCGCAGTTTCGGAGCTTATTCACTTTGGAACGAAGTAAAGTTTATTGATCGTGACCCTTACTGGTACACCCGTAGGGTCAAGGAAGCTATCCACATAAGACTTTACCCTAAAAACATTAACTGGGATTAGCGGAATTAAAATTCCCGAAGAGTGGATGCCCACGATCAAGAAACACAACAGGAGAGTGGTATAACAACGGACCGCTGAGGAACGAACTTTGGTTTACAAACATATTTAGGGCGTCTGATCATGAGTCTGTTAGTTCGCGTATAATTTAAAGACGGACAAAAGATGGATTATCCGTCACTTCGTTAAACTAAACTGATCCATGAATGGTATAAGGAGTCCGTATACATCACGTGTACGGAGAAGTGCACCGATGTATAAGGATACCGGAGTATAAAGACTGTTTGTTATATGGCTGGCTCCGCGAGCGCCGGCCAGATGAGTCAGATCCTGCGCTGTGATTGGCTACCCGAGCAGGCACGATGGAACTATCTTGCCTGCTCAGGATTTCCCGTTGCCCGTCCGCTTGGCGTCGAAAGTTTAATCCCGAGTAACAATGCAATCTTTTCTTCGATTTTCTCGTTGTTCTGGGGGAAAACGCTCACTAAAATGTTCGGTAAACTTTCAACATTTACCTAAAGGAAACGAAAGAGAATGGAATCGTCCTGGTGTAGTGAAAATTTTGTTTCAGCTACAATAAATGTGACGTTGAATGGGGGAGTTGCTCTGTCTGTAGTATCTCTGATATTGTAAAACTTACTGTCTAAAGTCGAGTGCTAAATTGATTAATTCACTAGGTTTGCAATGAATGTATATAAATCATAACATAGTAAAAGTGGTGTTAAATGTTTAGAGCAGTTCAGAAAAGTGTTTTTCTCAAATTCGTTGAAGAAGCTCACGATTTAAATTTAGCCGCGTCTTGCTTTTCTTTCGTAGCTGCTTAAGTTACGTACTAACTGCGAGGCTCTTTCTTTTATTTGATCTTTCATCCGCAGTTCAAAATATATGTTTCATATATTTACATTCATTTAAACGTTTAATTTAACACGATTTTCCATTGGAAAAAGCAAACAGCGCTTAGACGCTAGTCTGTATCGGAAACAAAACAATTGTGTAAAGCACAGAAAATGTCAAGTGTGCAGCAACTCAGTACATTATAGATTGGCACAAATGGGTCATCTGAAGGAACACCATTAGCTAGGGCGTCTGCCATGCCATATTTTTTTCCATCCATTCTCAATGATTGCTGGGTCTTTCTGCATTTAGTGTTTAACATTAATCAACCAACGCAATGTAAGCTCACGCATAACTGGAATGCCCATCTCAATTGCAGTGTCACTGGTGTTTTGCCCAGCCTTTATCTTCTTCTCAACTTCTCCAGCATACCATCCTTCAAATGTTTTTCTCATGAAATGTTTACAGGAACAACTAATTGATACATCAAGGGGTTAGTTAAGCGTGGTGGTACGTATTTGTTGGCGCAACAACTTCTACGATGTTACGCTTCTCTAGTAAGGCTCACGCACCATTATTATTCTTCCTCTTAAAGGTGTCTGCCCCTTAAAGGTGTTCCACACTGTTAAGGTTTCTTCCACATAAATGTTCTGCTCCTTGAAGAGAGAATCACAACAATTAGTTCCCAGCAGAAATTTTAGTCATCATCTCGAGCCGCAAAAATTTGTTCCCGCAAACCACAAACAATCGCCAATCCGCAAAAAAGAAACTCCCGCAAAATGTTCGTGCTACACGGCAGATCAATATGTATTGATTTGGAAGAATAAGGATGAGAATGAGAATAAGGATACACAGCACATGTTATCTTGGTTCTCCTCATCTCAATATAAGCCGAGCCTCTTGCAGAGGTTACAACTCCTGATCACAGAACTGTAGGAAAGAAATTTGTACATGAGAGTGAATTTTATACAGGTGTAGAATCTTAGTTATCCTTATTATTTAACTACCTGTTCTCACACTCACCCATTACAGTCTGCATACATGTACATGCGTCCTCTAGTCCTCTATAGCTGGTTAAAAGGCTGCTGTTGCTTTACATGCATAAAATTAATATACATCACACAAATGTCTGACCAGTTTGTAAAAAGAGCCGGCTGAAATCATGCTTCTAGAACAATGTGCACAGTGCGAATGGTTTATGGTTGTGAACTCTTTTCCCCGCTCCTCTCTCTATTTTCTCCTTTATTCTCTCTTTTGTATCATTCTAATCCTTCTCGAGGCCATATATCCTGCTAGCAGAGATTTCTTTCTGGCACATCTTTTAGCATGTATGAAGTCGTTCGCATCTCTAGTATTTGACGTAGTCGACTTGTTTACTTCCCTGCGAGAAACCTCTGCCCCAAGCCGCTTATATTTCCCGTTGAGCATGCACTTTAGACACCTCCAAATTCTTGGAGGTAGGTCACCAGTTTTAACGAGTTTGTCAACTCGTGCGCATCCATTTTTGACTGATTTGCTGTGCAAAAGTCAGTCTGCATGAAGTTTTGTTTCCCAGACAGTAGGCAAACTGTCGGGCTTTCACGTGTAAATATTATATTGGAAGAAGTGGGGATTGAGTGCTCTCTCGTTTAGAAAAGAAAGAGAACTACGTACAGTAACAGCATATCGACGGTGGTTATTTATTTACTAATTTATTTATTTAATTGCTTTTTTGTTTGTTTGTTTGTTTGTATTTTCTCAAAATGATTTCCACTGTTCCAAGACTCAAAACGTTTAACGACCGAGCTGCAGTAGGCAAAGCTGTGTCGTTCTCGGACGTTTACACGCTGGACCACGCCCAGGTGTACTAAAATTTTTAGAAAAGGGGACTGGAATAACTATTGATCAGATTATGCTAATACATGATTTAGTTGTTAATTTGATAGCAAGAGGTCGTATATTGTAACTTTTGCTAATAAAAAAACCCACTCTTGGCAAAAACAACAACAACAAAACACAAAACCCCCCGAAACGAAACAAAACAATGAAGAGAAAGACTGCTTAAAAGAAAAGATTCTACAGTGTCGGCTTTTGCTTAGAAGTGGAACGAATCAAGCGATCATAATTCTTCTTGCGTTATACTCAGGTGCCTTTTTTGTGATTGTAACTCAGTTGTTTATTTTCAACGGCGCACGATTAAGAACAAACATTAATTGTTGACAACAGTCGTGACTGGATGGGATACTCCTTCTGTACATGTGAATCACCAGACCCGACCTGATGCAACAGGAAAAAACAGTTAATTTTAAAAGCTGCCTGCCCAAGATGCAAAGCAAAACCCAAAATATCACGTTTTTTGGTCGACGTTTTCAACTCATTTGGAAAATCCTTGTATAAGATTAAATCGCAGTCACTCGAGCCTTAATAAAGAGCTTCGATGCCGGCTGATACACTGACTGATCCTTGTCCAAACAGTTTGTACTTCTTTCAATGCACCACCTAGACTCTCACCTACAGCAAGGAGGAAACATAGCCCCGAAAAACACCCAGGCTTCACCCTTATCTTCTGCATCAGGGAATGTAAGCTTTGGGAGTGTAAGAAATTAGTCAGCAAACTCCTAATGTTTCAAATATGGCTAACAGTACGAAATAAATTTTAACAGCACAACTAAAAAATAGTTAACTGGAACAGATCTTTTACTTACAAGTTCCCCACGATATTAAACGCAAGCCCATTGAAACTGCTTTTTTTTTCGATTCAGTTTTTCGATTCAGCTTTGAAGCCCAAGATCAATTAAGAACAAGAGGAGACGAAGATTTTAATACTAAATGCAAGCGCAAGAAAATTAAATATAAAGTTCGGGTCAGTTTAGAGTTTATAATATTGTTAAAACTGCCTAGCGTCTTGTTCAGGTGATACAAACGGTTTTGGTATTCTTTAACGCTATTAAGTTCGGTTTATTTTCACCGAACGTTTCGGCAGTGCTGCCTTCTTAAGGGTGGCATGTTGAAAGTGGAGTTCGTTATTTGCCGTCGTATGCAAATAATACAAACTGTGAGCGCCTGCCAAGATGTATGCGCGCGCTATCATAAGAATGAGAAATCGCGGTTTATCCCGAGAGGGGCAAGTGTTCTAAACTTAAAAGTGAGTCTCATCCCCTCGCGCTGTCTGAGATCCCTCTGCACCAGTCCCCCTTTCACTACCGCAACACGCATGTCCTCCAGTGAATGACTGGGGCCATTGAAATGCTGCGCCACAGTCAGATTCTCCTTATTGTGCAGCACATCTAGGCAGTGTTCTCTGAATCGGTCAGCCAATCTGCGTCCCGTCTCCGGTCCCCAATGAAGACCGCCTTGGGGCATTTCCGGTAGGATATACAGTAAATGATGTTTTCTGAAATGCACGTGAAATGCCCTGAGATCTTTGGGTCCTCCTGGTGCTGGAATTGAGGTGGACTCAGTGATGTGAGGGCAAGTACGGCAGATGGCACCCACCGCACCAGCCGGGAACTTTTCCCAGTAGGCGGACCATCTGTCTTACCTGCCCTCACATCACTGGTCCGGGGATCATTTGTGGGCCTGTACTCCTACCTACTCATGGTATTATGATGGACAAGGTGGTTCTAGCATTTGAGTAAGTGTGCTAGAAAATCTGCCCAAAATCCCTTAAAATTTGAAAATCTTTATTTTTTCTCAAGTTTCAAAACTTAATCGAAAGACATCGATCGAAAAATACTTTGGTATGTTTTGTGTTAAAGTGATGACTTAAGAACGGTGCCTACTAATATCGAAGTATTTTTGTGCGGTTTATGGCTATGCGGGAAAAGCAGATCTTAGAAAGGCCTATTGGAATCCAAAAAGAAAATTAGGGGTAACCACGCATTTTTCAGAGATAATTAAGCAATAATATCTCTAAAAAGCGCCAAAATATGAAGCAATGTATGGGATTTTTTTCCTAAATTGAAGCTTAATTATCTCTGAAAAATGCATGGTTACCCCCAATTTTCTTTCGAGATCCCAAAAACGTTTGCTAAGTTCTGCTTTCTCCGCATAGTTTTAAACCGCGCAAAAATATTCCTGTATTAGTAGGTACCACCCACAGGAAACCCAAGTATCTCGAGATGCGCAGAACATATGCGCAGTAACAATAGTAGGCACCGTCCTTAACGACCTAAAACACGACTAGTAATTCTACCGTATGACATGGATGTCGAAGTTTTGCGGCTTTACTCGGTTTTATGATACTACGACAAGACTAAAACAAATTAGAACTGAAAATGTAAAGATTTAATCTTCTCTGATAGATTGGGTGACGGATATCAAATAGGATGACTGTTATCGTTTGATAAAGGCTGTCCGATATTTTACCATGTGACATGTTTCGTCCAATGAGAGCGCGCGGAAATTAATCTACGGCTACTGTACGATGGGCTGTTGGAGGTTATAACCCAATAACCACACAAACAACAAGTAAATGCGGCGTGTCAAAAGGCCATGTGGGTTTGCTTTATTTACATCCAGAAAAAAAGTCGCTTAAATGCCTTAGTATAATAAATCAGTCAGTGTATTTTCACACCTACTTATTTGACCGCCTACTTATTGAAGATTATAGAAAAGCGAAATGTTATTTAAACATCCAAAACCAATAAGGAATGCTATAATAGTGTAAGTTTAACTAGAAAGTGAATATTTTTTTCATGAAGAGGTTTAAAACAATCGAAATGTTGAAAAGAAGACTTTTATTGCCATGGAAACATTAACTCGAGTGAACAATCAGCTCTCTCATGCTAAACTGTTGTTACAAAGCATCCTGTTGTTCGATTAAATATTAACAGAGCTGTGAATGTTCAAAGCAGTAAGCGGACTTACACTATTCAAATCTTCAAATATTAGATTAGATTAGATTAGATTAGATTAGATTAGATTAGATTAGATTAAATTTCATTAGAATGTTATAGTTTGTGTCGACGATGCAGTTCATGAAAAGTTTGACGTTTAAAAAAACGCATTACCGCTTTGTGTTTTAAACACGAATTGCGCTAACACTGTGATGAGCGGAAAATCAAAGCTGGAATTTGGCCTCTAGACACGCCAGAACCGTTCGAGTTTTTTGATGAAGATTTAAAGGTGACTGTGACACCAGAACATGAATTGCTTGCCATGCCATCAGTGTGGGCGTGTGAACGATCACTTGTTGTTATTTTAGCAGTCGCAGTGTATCTAACACCGGCACGGATCGAAATTCCTTGAGAAAAACGCACTTCGAACGTCTTGGCACTTGAACTGGTAGGATAGGATCCATTCCTTTGCGCAATCAAGGTACTTCCACAATACAAACCAATGGTAACCTGGAAACTAGTTGAGCCGGTATTCACTCCCCACAGGCGGTACCCCTGCAGAATAACGTCACCGCTGGTCTGGAAATCGATGGCGTTAACCCGTTCACTGTAGTAGCCCCATGACCTTGAGGCACTCCTGGATTGGCTACGCCAGCAGTCACAGGTTCCTGAACCGAAAGAAAATAAACATAAAATAAAACAGTCATTAACAAGGTGAGGGAACAGCTACAGCGACATCTTAGAACAAAACATGTCATTACTCTTATGCTGTGATTATTTTAGGCCATGAGAAGTCATCTAGCTTTTGAGAAAAACTATAAAACGAACAACACGAAGGCTATGAGCGATGTTTTTGTTAAGACGTGGCTATAACCTAAGTTGAGTTTGGATAAGTTGATCGCCGACTCTATGGATGCCGGTGATAAGTGACGCAATATTTATCACACGACCCTAAAGTTTAAACAGCAGAAAAGCTGTAACGTTTAGTGGCGTCTATAATCTCCTTCATCTCCAATCCCACCTCTCCCCCCCCCCCCCCCCCCCACCTCTCCTCCTATCTTAGTCTAGATAAGTTAAATCTCTGATTGGCAGTTTTAGTGCTGCTTGAACGTTCTATCTGCGGCGACAATTCTAACGTTTTGTTATTACCTTCTTCTTCTTCTTCTTCTTCTTCTTCTTCTTCTTCTTCTTCTTCTTCTTCTTCTTCTTCTTCTTCTTCTTCTTCTTCACACCGATTGCCGAGGTATCCCAGATGGCAGTTGCACTTGTATGTTCGATCTCGGAACGAGATCATTGAACATGTTCCATTGTTCAGACAAGGCCCGCTGGAACATGGATTCTGTGTGAAAGAAAACAAAATGTAAACAATAATATATCACTATCGAGCATCCCAAAGAGGGAAATATTTATCAATTTTTCATATTATAAGCTGGCAGAAATTAAAACTCCAGAAATTCGAAATTCAAATTACAAACCTGAATGTAGAAATGGCGAGATTGGCTGTTTGAAGTTAGTTTCCGGGGGCTGCTGTATTTGGTTGATGGAAGAAGTTCACACCAGAATCTTCCTTCACTGTTAGGGAAGACAGCCACGTTGAATGAAACACAACGAGTTTGTTGAAGGCATGTGAAGCTGCAGTCCAAGATGTCATCGACAAAAGTCGTTTTCAGCCGTGTAACGTTCAGATAAAGAGAGTCGTCAGACTGGAATCGGACTTGTACGAACTGATCGGAGAGCCTCAGTGCTTTTACAAGGTAAATAAACTGAAGGAACGCTGCTACAAATTTCATTGTTCTCTCTGCTTTCCGGTACATTCTTTCGAGATGTAGGCTAACTGGACCTTTTTTTATGATTATTGTCGGTATAAAACATTTATAATGCCCGAAGGACTTTCTCTATAACCATGAAATTGTTCTTTGTTATTGATAATGTCAGTAATATCGTTTGAATAATTCTGATTGGCTATCTTAAGCATACGCAAACTCTTTGAAGTTGTTTTCATGAAGCCATTAAATCGAACGTCGAAATCCAGACTTGAAAATATGTCATGTTTCAAACATAGATAACTTTTTGTAGAATGTCACTTATTTTTAACATATTATGAAATCGTCCAAACATGTATTAGATGCAACCAATATTCGTATTCTCTATTCAGCAGATTTTTTCAACGATTTAAACCATGACATCGAGAGGGACCTGAACGAAATCCCCCTGTAACTCTATGGAAATGACGAGCTAAATTTAAAAGATCATTTACCATACTACCTTTATCACGAATGAGGTGAAATTTCAACTGTAAGGTTAGGAAGAAATGGGCTCTTAATTGATGTAACGTTTGTTCTGGGGAAATTAAATCGTTGTCTATAACAGAGCACTAAAAACCACTGAAATACAGGCAAATAAGAGATTGCGTGACAGACCGTGACAGAGGTTACAATTGTGTTTTACGGATATTTAAGCCCGAACTCGATATTAATGCTATTCATAAAACAACAGCATTCTCTTTTAAGAATGTAATGGTTTTCCCGTATTATATGAAACTTCGTTCGTACCTCGTGTAAACAAATTCATAACTCCCAAGGAAAAAAAAGGTTATGACCTGACATCGCGAGACATCGGGAAGTGTTCTTGTCTCAGACCCCTCAATGCTTTAATTGTAGTTTCCTTTCGAAGCTTACCTTTTTCTTTGTTGCGTGTACTTTGTCTTTATTCTATTCGGTTGTGAGAACTACTAACTCACTCGTTTCATTTAGCACGAGATCTGATCATGACACTGAATGCCATCATTACCTACTTGTGACATCTTTGATTGGCAACAAAATTTCAGCTCTGAGTTGTGTCTGAATGCCGTATTTCCTCGAGCAATAGCCGGGGCGATTTTTTTCCACACTAAAAGAGGGCAATTATTCGAGCGAAGGCGAATATTCGACGGAGACGATTATTTCAAATATTGCTCTCTAGAATTTGTGCGCTACATATTTTGTTTTATTCTTAGACCGATCAGGAAATAATCGCATCAAATAAACTGAAAATAGGCTTTTAAAGTGTTTTTAATTTGGTTCCTTGATTAATTTTCAATGTCAAAGTCCTTTGCGTCTGAGCTTGAATCGTCACTGATCAGTTTTGCTGGATAAAGAAAAGGAGATTCCGGAAGGGGTGGGGTGAAGGCGATTATTTGAAATATTTCCGTCAAAGAGGAGTGATTCCTGGAAGGAGGCGGGTACTCGAAGGACGGGTACTCTTTTAGAACACTATTTGTTTCGTCAGGGACTCATACCGCTAAATTGTATATATACAATAAAAAATTACTGCTAAATGAAAGTAGTGAGGGGCGCACCAGTTAGGCCTCTTTTTCGCGGGGGAATCTCATTAATACGCGGGGGCATAAATTAACGACGATGACGTCACCGCCTATTGTCTTGATCACGCATTATAGGATGACGTCATATTTTAGTTTAGTCTTACCAACAGGTTATGAACTGGTTTGACAGGTTGATCAATGATGTCATGCTCTATTTTTAACTTATGGCAGTCATGGTCGGTATTACCGGTTTGACAGGTTTTTGAAGTTATTTTTGGATACATGACATCATAAAGTATATTACATACATACTTTATTGTATAGCTCCCCTTGGGGGGGTTTTTTCTGTCATACATGAAAATAAAAATAATAATAATGAAAACTATTTACATTTGGATGATAATATAGAGAGAGAAAAGAAAATACGATAATAAAAAAAAACGATGAATTAAAAAATTCTTAAAAAGTCTTTTTTTAAAAAAGACGCTGCGTTTTCCCGTGTTTCTGATATGCTTCAATAAATGATTGTAGATTTTTTTGCTCCACGGAAGATGAAAGCCCTTTGGCCCTTTGCAAGCCTACACTTGGGTAGTGTGAGGTCATTATTTTGCCTGGCGTTCCTTTGGTGAATTTTTGAACGGTGTTGAAGTCATTCTCAAAGATAACCGGGAGTTAGGTTGTTCATTCATTTGTATGCAGTAGTCTATTTTCATTGTCCGTAAGCGTATGAAAAAGCGATTACTGCCAAGCACATTATTCACGAATTGTGAGTTTCAGTAATAATCATACATTTTCAGTGATTCTATTTTGGATGAATTTGATCGAGATTGTGATTTTGTCGGTTATAAAAGATGAAATCATACATCAGACATCGGACGCGTGTTTCGATTCACGCACCGTTAGTTAAGCTATTATGTTAATTAAGTTGAGCTTTGTCGAGGATTAAACAGTAAAAACAGTCTTTTGTTCTCTTTGTTTATCAAATTGCTCCGAATAAGAATATTATTACGGTTGATCGATTCCTGGCTGCTTAAATTAATTTGCATGTTATGTTTGGCGCGCACTAAAAAAAGTAAACACTCTCAGAATTTACTGAAAATTCTTTATTTAAATCGTTCAACAATTCAAGTACAAAGTAAAGTTCTTATGACAGCGTTAATCATCGTTATCCTCTTCATCGCTAGGGGGATAGAATGTCATTTTTGATGTCCTTTCATCCTTGTGTCTGATTGCGCCACAATTTAATTAAAATTCATCCTCTTGAGAAGCCTTATATGGATGATTTCTGTGAGTTCGCCGGGATCTTCTTGAGGGACGATCATCGTCATCCAGGTAGTTTTTAAACCGAATTCGAGGTGCTTTTTTTCTTTTCTGCGTAGGTGAGGGTACTGTGGGAGGGGGTGTTAAGATGGACGAGGGAAGTGACGCTTCCACGGGCGTCGCTTGTGTTGCGATTGGTTCTTGGGCAGCGGTCACCTGTATAACCGTGGGAGTTTGGACAGCGGCCGCCTGTACAGTCACTGGTTCTTGATCTGGCATATGATTGCTAGAAATTTGTCTCTGTTCTTCAGAGTAGGGTGGATTTGATTCTTTGAGTCTGGAATTCAACTGTTGTTTAAACGTCAAATACTTGTTTTGCAGCTGCATGTAATGCTTTGCTCTTTCGTCATCTCCAAGGTCTGATCGTGAGAGAAGACCATCCATTGAATCTTGTAATTTCTTCATTACTGGAACTACTGGGGGAGTCATTACGTTCTGTTGTTTGAGGTACTGTAGTAGTTCCTGCGAGATATTGTCCGGTACCGCTACGTTATCAAATCGTTCTTCGCCAGGTAGAACGTTCGTTCGCAATCTACAGTTGTCTTGAGTGGTGGTTTTAAGGTCAACTAGGAGATAACCAAAGTGCCTCTGTACGGCCTGCTCATAGTGATTAATAAAGAAATCGGTGTGCCTGGGATACATTTGCTTAGCCAGGGTCAGCACTTGAAGTTTATCCCGGGGGTTCTTGAAAAGGACTAAGTAGTGACTGTTTAAGCTGATACTTCGACTGCCTTTTCCTTGATGAAATAAGTTCTGCACAATGTAAATTATGCTTAGGTTGCGATGATGGGATCCTCTTGTAAACAGGTTGACGATTCGCTTGTCTTCACCGGCATCAGCCATCTGATCATCGATCACCATTAAGTTGCGTTGGTGGATGTCAAAATAGGAGTCATGCTCTAGATTGGAAGGAATACCTCTGATAAATTCTATATTTGGCATTATTGCCATCAATTCTAGATAAGCGGGCTGCCACTGCGAATAACACCAAACAATCCTCTCTGGTGGTAGGTTGATTGCTCTTTGAGCCTGTTGCAACAAAGATTTTACCCAGACAGTCTTTCCTGATCCGGTCATCCCAGCAACCATACAAGTAAATGGATGCACAAATTGAAACCGCTGACACTTTTCTACAGAAAACGGCATAGCTCTGAAAGGAGTGAGACCAGCATTGCGGTGTTTGCGGCTCATGTGTCTTCGCATACTATCTTTCCTTGAAAAATTCTCTTGACAAACAGAACAGGTCCAACTCATGTCTACTCTGTGGAAACTTGACGAGAACTGAGAAAACGATAAATGTTTTCAGATTTATATAGGCTTTAACCACACCCAAAAGACTATTGTTTACGCCCTCTCGCCACCACCACCACCAACACCACCACCACCACCGACACCACCACCACCTACACCACCACCAACACCACCACTAACACCACCACTAACACCACCACCACCACCACCGACACCACCACCACCAACGCCACCACCACCACCACCCCCCCCCACCTCCACCACCACGTTTCTATTGTTTTCCCTCCTCCTTATTTCTAGTGTTTTCCTTCTCCTCAAGTCTATTGCTTCCCCCACATCCTACACAATAAAAGGGGGAACTTACTTTCTTAAACTCATTCCATGATCATCTCTCGCGTTGTAAAGAACAACCGAGGTTTCCTTCAGCTCCTTTCTGATTGCCCTTCCAAGCAGCGTCAGTTTCTCTTGAGAACAGCTACTCCACAACAGTTGCATGCGTTATTGCAAGTTATTTATAATGTACTTACAGAAAACATACCAGTGTCTGAAGAAGTTAGGGCCTTCTTGCGTTCGCATAAGGATGCTCTTCTAAATCTTGCTCAGCGAAATGTTCCTTACAAGACAAAGAAACGCATCCTTGTGCAAGAGGGCAGTGGGTTTATACAAGAATTACTGACCCCTGCAATTAGTAGCTTGGGGTATCTTCTGTTATAAAAGAGACCGTGGATTCTGAATGTTGGTCATTTGTGTCTCTCTTTTTAACGAGTGCTGGTCGATATGAAAAGAAAGATGGATTGGGATAAAGAGGAGGAAAGTGAAATGGAGGATTACTCAACCTCTGATGAGGAAAGTGACGAAGAAGAACCCCGGATAAAAGATGTCTTGAACAATCTTTCCAACGCCGTTTCCAGAAAGCACGCTTCTGAACTATTGCATAGTATGGCTGCTTCTAAAAATATCTTGTTCTGGACACCTAGTGGACTGTTACTCCGAAACCAGCGCCCAATACCAGTAACAAACATCTCAGAGCTTGTCGAGTATGTGTTACTCCCTCATAACGAAGATGTCGCCAAACCCCGTGCGCTCAATACTTTCCTAGATGGGCTGGCAGAGCTCGGAGTGAATAAGCGACTGATAAAAAATAAAAAACTTCTAAGCGATTTGTTAGAAAAAGAAAGAGGATACCAGGATAAAGAGGACGAATCAGGTAATGAGGCTAATGATGAAAACTTGTCGGACAGCAGTGAAGAAGAGGAAACCAGTTCTAAAAATAGTCAATCCGAAGTATCTCATAACAGCGACCTGGAAAGTGATTGGGAAGAAGACGAGGCCGAGAATAGTAGCGACTCAGTTGAAAATTCAACGATAGTTCAGGCAAAAGTTCGTGATCCGTGCCGACACTGCAACAGTTCACATGGATATGATACCGTAGTCATGAAATGTCCTAAGTGCTTTTGGGAAGATAACTGTAAAGTTTGCCCTATATGTGATCACAAGATTCCTCTTGAACGAAAGCACGCGAAAGAATCTCTCCGTCGATGTTATGATTGTGGCGCAATCACACACAAGGATGAAAGGACATCAAAAATGACATTCTATCGCCCTAGCGATGAAGAGGATAACGATGATTAACGCTGTCATAAGATCTTTGCTTTGTACTTGAATTGTTGAACGATTTAAATAAAGAATTTTCAGTAAATTCTGAGTGTTTACTTTTTTCAGTGCGCGCCAAACATAACATGCAAATTAATTTAAGCAGCCAGGAATCGATCAACCGTAATAATATTCTTATTCGGAGCAATTTGATAAACAAAGAGAACAAAAGACTGTTTTTACTGTTTAATCCTCGACAAAGCTCAACTTAATTAACATAATAGCTTAACTAACGGTGCGTGAATCGAAACACGCGTCCGATGTCTGATGTATGATTTCATCTTTTATAACCGACAAAATCACAATCTCGATCAAATTCATCCAAAATAGAATCACTGAAAATGTATGATTATTACTGAAACTCACAATTCGTGAATAATGTGCTTGGCAGTAATCGCTTTTTCATACGCTTACGGACAATGAAAATAGACTACTGCATACAAATGAATGAACAACCTAACTCCCGGTTATCTTTGAGAATGACTTCAACACCGTTCAAAAATTCACCAAAGGAACGCCAGGCAAAATAATGACCTCACACTACCCAAGTGTAGGCTTGCAAAGGGCCAAAGGGCTTTCATCTTCCGTGGAGCAAAAAAATCTACAATCATTTATTGAAGCATATCAGAAACACGGGAAAACGCAGCGTCTTTTTTAAAAAAAGACTTTTTAAGAATTTTTTAATTCATCGTTTTTTTTTATTATCGTATTTTCTTTTCTCTCTCTATATTATCATCCAAATGTAAATAGTTTTCATTATTATTATTTTTATTTTCATGTATGACAGAAAAAACCCCCCCAAGGGGAGCTATACAATAAAGTATGTATGTAATATACTTTATGATGTCATGTATCCAAAAATAACTTCAAAAACCTGTCAAACCGGTAATACCGACCATGACTGCCATAAGTTAAAAATAGAGCATGACATCATTGATCAACCTGTCAAACCAGTTCATAACCTGTTGGTAAGACTAAACTAAAATATGACGTCATCCTATAATGCGTGATCAAGACAATAGGCGGTGACGTCATCGTCGTTAATTTATGCCCCCGCGTATTAATGAGATTCCCCCGCGAAAAAGAGGCCTAACTGGTGCGCCCCTCACTACTAATGAACCCTCACATCTACAAAACGGTTTGTGTTTTCATTACAAGCATTTGCTGGCTTGATAACTGCAGCCCTGCACCAGGTTTGAAATCATGTCCACGAATGCATTTTTCCGTTTGACTTTAACTTCTGATGTGTCAAGTCTGAAGGCTTCACATTAACACTGAAAGTGAGCTAAGCTTGGAGTTAATAACTAGCTCACAAATATCGTAGGAGTCACTATATTATCGGATGTGAATGCTCCTATCGGTTAGTGCTGCACAATACAAGAAAACTAGCTAACTTTACAAAGCTCATCACTCTGAGTAAGAAAGTTCCGTGGGAAAATTCCATAACTTTTGCTTGGAACTCGTTTATAATTGGCTATCAGTATAGCAACACGCTCAAATAGTTAATTTCAAGAGTCAGCAAAATAATTATTTCCGAGTCTAATATTAAACAAAAAACTAGAGACTTTAAATTTTGAAGTCTCCGTTTTTCCGGCTTTCTATAATTTGTGATCATCGACATTCGTTTTTTTTTTTTTTGAACTCGTAAAGAAACTCCTAATCATCCAAGTAAAGAGACAAGTATGTGCACTACTGGCTACGTGAAAATTGGGGAGGGAGCGAGGGAAAGCTTGAATGAAAAAACTATGCTGTTGAACATTTTATTTATCAAACAAAATGATGAATAATAAAAATCAGATACAATAACAAGGCCATTAATGTATGTCTGAATGTTTCCCGAAATACGTTCGCAATATCTGTCACGTTGCGTCACGCAATCTCGGTTTGAATTTGCGATTTTGTCAGATTTTGAGCGCTCTTTCACAGAGCACGATTAAGTTTCCCCAGAAAAATTTTTATTTTAGTTGAAAGCCCATTTCCTCCTTACTTCACCCTTACAGTTTTATTTGATTTGTGATAAAGGTAGTAGGATAAATTACGTTTTCAATTTTGCAAGCGATTTCTATAGAGTTACGGGTCCCTTTTTTTCTGGTCGGACTCAGTGTTACAAGCTCTATCGATCTTGATGGGAATTAAAAAGATAAAACCGAAAAAGAATGTAGAACAAGCTGATAACAAATAGATGTATTCTAGCTTTATCAGTAGGGCAAGTGGGTTGCTTCAAAATGACTGATTTTTCAACCCAAATTTTCTCGTGTCTGGCTATGAATCAATCTTCGTCATTTTCTGCCGAATCAAAAAGTTAGTTCACAAATGGACCACACAGTAATGAATAACTCAATATGGACTACTAATAGCCAAAGTTTCAGCTATTTTTAAAATTTGAAAGTTTGCCGCACAATGTTCGATTTTTGTGTGCACGCACTCTTAAATCTTTTAATAAACTTGAACTTGAACTTGAATTTAACGTTTCCATTGATGCAATGTTTTTTTCCCTATTTAAAGTGACACTAAATAAAAATAGATGACACTCTTCCTTCGATGTTGTATTAACACAGCACTAATAAAAATTACTTTCGACTAGTGGTAAAATTTCAAAAAAGTCTCTTAAAAGAATTATAGTAAAAAATTAAAATATTTCCTTTTATCTCGAAGGCAGCGCAAAACATTATAGCTCTTGGTGATGATTTCTTTTATTCTCGTTACCTGTAGCTTTATTCAATCTGTGATATTAAAGGGAGAAATCAGATACTGGTCGATGTTATATTTTTCATAAAACCTCGGCAGATCAACGACCAAACTTGATCAAGGTGTAATTTAAACCAAGGCTGTAACACTAAGATGATATAAACTCTAAGTGTCAGTTATTAAAAGACAGTTTAGACGGTGTTTAAAAAAACCACGTTCTAAGCCATTTTCAATTTTGCCAACAGTCGTATCTAGACAATAGCGAGTTTACGCAACAGGACGGCTGATGTGGTGGGACGGCAAATTGTGCTTGTGTGACGAACGTGACGGCCAAGTATTCATGATTATGGATTGTAACATTTCTACAGCTCGGGGTTCTCAGGTTGTCACAGATGAGAGAACACCGGTTTTAGGAGAAAATCGCCTAAAATGTGAAGGTACTGAGATGTCGCGTTGGTCACCCAACGATATTTCACCGTCCCCTTCCTTCAGCCGTCCTGTTGCGTAAGCTAGCTCACTATTGTCTGCTGCTGACGGTAACAAGAAGGGTTGCATCCCAGACTAGAAACTATTTATTTACGTAAAATCAACCACTTATGAACAGATTTCGAGGCCCACCGATTGTCTCAGGCCCAAGTTAGACTCTGTTTAAACAACTGGCCTTAAATGGCCGCTTTAATTGTCTTGTCCGGAGTTTGCAAACGTATTGGGCTTTAGTTAACACATGGTTCAAATTGCGCCCGATGAAGAAATGAACCACATCGCCAGAAAGATAACTCAAAAATAAAGGGGTGTTAAAATGATGGTGGTACGAGTTCAATCCGGTTCCTTCTTGTAGGTCTAGATCTGTATTCGTTTACATGATACAAGCACAAAATCTCATACCAGAGCGTGTATGCAGATGAGAGTTTGGCAAGTTTTTGAATCCCGCTACGAAAACCTTTTTCCGATGTCATTTAAATGCAGTGCGACTGTTCTTTCTGGCATGAAATCACTCTCCCAGGAGACTGGAACGGGTAGCGCTTGCGTAATTTTCGACATCCAATCCAAAATGGCGTCACAATGGCGTCCGCCAACATGAAGTGTCCCTTCATGTAAAAACAGAATAAGATCTCTTACCTTAATGCAAACACGGTGTGAAAACACAATGCCATACAGTTATGAAACTCGCACCGGTGCGACACCCCCTTAGTAAGTTTATCAAGTTCGGTTATGTTTCATCGAGTAGTAAACAGATTGTGGCCTGTCATAGGTATTGTAACACAAAGCATTAGCAAAAGCATTTGGCAGAACACAATTATATATTTCAACTGTCCTCAATGACGGGCGAGCACGTGTTTTTTTCAGTCATGCGCACAAAACTCTAGTTACGCAATGCGTATACAATATCCCCCCTTTCCTATGGAGGCATGGACGGGTAACAGAAAACAAAGATAGCATTACTAAACTCAACTAGGCTCACAAAAGAATTTGAGTAAGCATTCATTGTTCTCTAAGGTAATGTTCCCATGACTGGGGACGCTCCCTCCTTGGGTAGGTCTTCCGACGGGTTCGGTGTTCCTTGCAGTGGGAATCACTTTAATTTCTTGACCATGGATACGTTTCTAACCAGCCATGTTCCTCCTCCCGCAAGTTCGACGCTGACGACCTTTTTTAATGACAACGGTAAAGGGCCTTGGGTCGCATCTTGTGGTTAGCTTGTTTGGACGCTTCTGAAGCAGCAGCACTTGATCTCCCTGCCGAATGTCTGAAGGGGTTGCTTTGTGTTGTTTATCCATGTATAACTTTTCATTTGACTTTCTCAAATTGTCATTGGAGCGTGCGATTTGGAGGAGTTTGGCGGGGTGAGAGAGATCCAAACAGGGAATCTTGGTCCGAAGATGACGATTCATCAATTCAATTCAATTCAATTTTATTTACACTTAT
Organism: Pavona decussata; assembly: GCF_977016875.1. Classification (NCBI taxonomy): domain Eukaryota; kingdom Metazoa; phylum Cnidaria; class Anthozoa; order Scleractinia; family Agariciidae; genus Pavona; species Pavona decussata. Next base: position 1,889,809 of record NW_028145593.1, read on the forward strand.
TACAACGAAATACAATATATTTTACAGTAAGGGATGCGGGTGATACCCCAGTGGAGGAATGGGGAGTATTTCGGTAATTCATTAGAAACACAAACGGTTCAGACCGCCAGTTCCTCCCTTCTACCAAAGCAATGCCAATGGTCTTCTCCAGGGTTTTGTTGAACCGTTTCACTTGGGCATTTGCCGCTGGCCACAGGGGCGTAATTTTACGATGCTTGATTCCTATTTGCTTACACCATGCTGTAAACTCCTCTGACCCGAAAGGGTCATTGTCAGATGTAATGACTTCGGGGATACCGTGTGTTGCGAACATCTGGGTAAGGTGTGTAATGGCTGTGGCTGCCGAACTTGAGCGTGTGATGTGGACCTCTGGATACTTTGATGTTTCATCAACAGCGACAAAAAGATACTCTCCTGATGGGAATGGGCCACAGTAGTCAACATGGACTGTGTGCCATATTTGTTTAGGTGGATCTGTCATTCGGAGGGGCTCTGGGGGAGGGTGGGGCCCACAATTTGGCAACCAAGGCATTCGCGTACATATCTCGCAGCTTGACTATCTATGTCAGGCCACCAAACTCTTTGTCTGAGATGCTATTTAACTTTAGTGATGCCTTGGTGCCCCCCATGTGCTAACTGAAGAATGCTAGGACGCAGTGCATCGGGAATAACAATACGATTGTTCCGCAGAATCATCCCACGTTTCTGGCAAAGTTCATCCTTTATATCTGCAAAGGGCGTTGGTGCAGCTGACCAGTTGCCAGTGTCCAGGGCCTTCTTGATGGTGTTTAAAGTAGGGTCACATTCGGGAGCGAGAAGAAGCTGTTGAAGAGTGATGGCTAAAGGAAGGGAGTCAACTATAATGGAGTTAACGTATTCCTCAACAGGATCTCTGGGTGTGTTGGTTGCAACAGGTTTGCGCGACAAAAAGTCAACAGCATTTTGGATACCAGGTTGGTGGACAATACGTGGGCTGTAGTTCTGAAGCCGTACCCGCCAACGTTCGATTCTTGGAGAAGGATTCCCACGGTCATCAGGAGGAGAACTTCCAGTGGTTTGTGATCGCCCACTAAGTCAAACTGGCTGCCATGGATGTAAAAATGAAACAACTCACATGCCCATATTCCGGATAAAGCTTCTCTTTCAGTTTGGCTATATCGCTGTTCAACGGGTGACAGACTACGGCTTGCATATGCAACAGGTCATACAGAACCATCAGGGTGCTTCTGAGTCAAGGCACCACCAATTCCAATTTTGCAGGCATCATAGCATACCTGGGTGGGGGAGGGGCGGGGGTCAAAATGGGTCAGAACAGTGTCGCTCATGAGGTCACGCAGTTTGTTAAAAAGCTTTAGATTGCTCCGGGCCCCACAACCATGGGTAGTTCTTGTGTGTGATTCTTCGTATAAGCTCTGTCATAGCAGCGAGGTTTGGAACGAAACGGGCCACGGTTCCGTTTGCTTGATTGCGTGTATGCGATCCTTGTCGGGGGATACAACTTGTGCTGAGATATGAAATTCATAATAGTCCAGTTCAGTGACGCCAAATAAACACTTGGCTGGGTTGACTGTGAGTTTTGTCTCATGGAGACGTAGCGATCCATTTTCTAGGGATCTGTCATGCTCCTCTTTAGTGGTACCATGGACAAGAATGTCGTCAGCAATATTCCTCACATTATGGCATCCCTCGAGGACCTGCCCAATTACATGTTGGCATATCTCAGAGCCTACTGGTGCTCCATATGGCAGACGTTTGTAACGGCGGAGGCCAACGTGTGGTTTGAATGTTGTCAGGTAACGAGATGATTCAGCTAGTTCAATTTGGTGATAACATTCTTTGAGATCAATTTTGGAAAAGAACTTGGAGCCGTTTAGGTCTTGTAGAATTTCTTCAGATGTTGGGTATGGGGGGTGTGTACGGTGAAGATCCTCAGTGGGCTTACACATGTAAACACACAGTTTTACGTCACCATTTGGCTTATCGACAATGACGAGTGGTGACACCCATGGTGTTGGACCTGTGACCTGTTCAATGATATCTTGATCTTCAAGCTGTTTCTGCTCTCCTCCACGGTAGTGTAAGGGTGTAGGGCGGGAATTTTTCACTACAACATGGGACAGTTGTATCAATGTTGAGCTCGAGTTGGTAATCTTTTAGTTTTCCGTTCACTAAACACTGCTGGGAACTTCCGTAAAAGAGACTGGTATTGACCATGTACAGGTGGATGCTCAGTACTGGTAGAAGCAGCAATATGCAACATTCCCAGCCGGGTTGATGTTTCACGGCTCAGGAGACAACCAGCATTCCGTGCTTTGAGCACCAGGAGCCTTGTTAGATCCATCTGCCCGGATGGAGTATTGATCAGTCCGAAAAACGATCCGGCAAGGGGAATTGGCGCAGGGTTATCTTCTCCATAAGGGCGAAGTTTCAGATTTTCGGGTATCGTCAATGGTGTTTGCTGTGGCACCAGAATCAATGCAGACTTTGACTGGGGTACCTTCGATGGTAACTGTGATATCTAACTTTTCCTGGTTAGGGTTGAGTTGAAATGCTACGTGACTTTCCAGTCGTCACCCGAAGAGTAACAAACATACCGGGCCTTGGGTAGCCCCACCTGTTTGCCATTTGGGCGACCTAAATTTGGGGTTCTTTCATACACACGCGTCCAAAATGGTGTAGGGTTCCGCACTGGGAAAACGTCTTACGAAAAGCAGGGAATCTGGGGGTTCGTGGCTGGTGGTCGGGCTGGTAACCGTAATGTAACACAAACTGCAAGGCTGATACTACGTGAAAGAGTTGACTTTGCGAGACAACAACCCGACAGAAACCGACAAAACAGGGCTGCAACCGTGGACAGCTGTTTCGTTCTTATTGGAACTCGTCAGCACGGTGTAGCAGTTCTATATGAAACCAGCGACAGAGCCAGCTCAAACAAAATGCAACAAAACCCATGTCCTATCAAGTTTCGTACTTTGAACCTGCCCGCTCCCCGAATCACGCGTTGCCACACCACGTGCCCCAGGGAGAAAGCAGACAAAGCATCGAATTCCTGTCTCGCAAAGTCAACTGAATGTAGATGGCCAAAACCATCTAAACATTGAAACGCATGGACAAAACCATGCTTAAAAGGCACAGCATATCGGATCTGTAAAGACCTACGGCCCTAGATCCTACGTCAACTGACAGCATTATCGTTCGCGGTCCTTTGCAGTTTTCACGTCAACCGTAATGTGTACATTGCTGCCGTTTGTCTGAAGTAAAATTCGTTTGGTCTTCTTTGCTTATGGTTGGTGTTGTCAGTTGGTGAGCGAATTCCGAGTGTTCCTGGGACGCGGCATTTTCAATGTTCGCCGCCTGAAAATTGGCCGACCCTATGGAGCGAGTAATATCTAACAAGGAACTGAGAGAAACAGATAATTTTTTTCGAAAGAGGCCTCGGGGAAGTGTGTTGGAGTGACAATGTTCAATTAGCTGGTCCTTAATAGCCTCGTCGAGCGAGTATTTATCGAAGTCACAGTGCTCTCCCAGTCGACGTAGATGTGTTACGTATTGAGAAATCGATTCATTGGGCGCTTGATAAGCCTGGCGAAAGTTGTGTCGTTCGAATCGTAAACTCTTCTGAGGAGTGAAGTGAGTGTTCAGCGCGGTAAGCGTCTCCATATAGCTAGTCTCAGTGTCAGATAAGGCAGCAAAGATGTCTTGGACAGCCGGCCCGGCAAGGTGAAGTAGCAACATCCATACTGAATATTAAATAACATCTCGTTCTTAAGTTGAAATAACATATGCGCCATAGGAGCTGGTCGGCCCGATAGCGTTCAACAAATTTATTATATTTACGAATCCACAAATTTTTCGAAACGGATACAACTCTAAAAGTTTACGTTAAAAAAGAACGACGTTTTAACCGTCCGACGATCATTTTCAAGTTCAAGGTAAGAAGTTAAGGACGTTCGCGCGAAAAAGTTCTGCCGCACAGATTTTTTTCATACTTTAGGTATGGTCAGCTAATAACTTATTGATGTCAGAAATGCAAAAAAAATTGGGGGTCACCGACTTCGTTTCAGAGATACAGCGCTGGAAAAATACCCTGATTTTGAAAAGTTGGGCCTTCGTAACTCAAAATGATCTCCACAGTTTTAAGTTCAAAATATTCAAGATGAGTAACTGGAGACAAACTATTTTAGTCAAATTTTATCTAAGCGTATATGTTTCGTAAATTAGTCCAACTGGTGTCATCTTTGTAATTAAATGTAGCCCTCAAAGAGGACATTCGCGATCGTCACACAGACAAAAAAGAGTGTAATTCGATGTCGCGTGGACAGAAAAATAGAAAATAATCAAACTTCTGCCCCATAGATTTTTTTCATTTTTCTCTAAAACGTAGACAATCGATAAAGAAAGTGATCAATTGAAAAAAAAGTGGGGGTCACCAGACATCTAAGAGAGTTATAATGAAGACAAGCTAGCCGCTGTGGTGACAGATTCCAAAGTCACGTTTTTTCGTGACAGGTCAGAGAAGCACTGGAACCTAAACAGCGATATCTATCCCATCACGCACAGCTCACAATGATTGCTCGAGTCAATGTTTTCGTTCGAGTGTGCTGTCAAAACTCTGATCGTTTTAGTTGTTTATTGTTATTCTACCTTCAAAACATATACAGCTGTTTAGCCAATGCCAAGAAAATGCATCTATAGCTGTTAGCGAGGCGAAAATGTGAGAAGTAAGCTTATTTATTTACCTAGAATGGGTATGTGGAGATTGATTGTACACGGGATTGGTGATCAATAAAATTGCTCTCTTGTAAGGTAAGACTTTCTCGTTTACTATCAAAACTTAAAAAGCTTAAAGCCGGTGACTTCGTTTGACGAATAGACTACATAAAGTATTGCATTTCAATTATTTTGTTATATCGAGAGTCAAGTAAATATATAAATCTCTTGGCGCGAAATAGCCGCAGGACCGTACCAACGCCTTTTCTTAAACTTTTTGTTGCAACCTTAACCCGTCTAATCGTTTCACGTCGAGTTTTCGTTTTTAAAACTGTGCAACGGAAATGAATTTCCCCCCTTTCCCCTTTTTAATGCTGTCACATCGGCCGACATGTGTGTTTTCTCCGTGTATCGTCAGCCCTGAATTGCGCGTGACATTGCGTGGCGTGTGCGTTACTTGCGCACTAAAGATGCGCATAAACAATTAGCGCGAACGTCCTTAAATTAGTATGTGCTTGTATACAATTGTGAAAGGACTAATGAGATACTGACTAAAAGCTCCAAGATATCTATATCGAAACAATACAGTAAAATAATAGTGTGAATGATTAAAATGGAACGCTAAAAACAATAAAAGGTATTTAATAGTGAAATAATTAAACAAATAACTTCGCACGGATCGAGTCGCATTGTTTATTCCTCGAGCAGTCGAGTCTACTCTGGCACGGTTTTAGGATTTTAAAGTTGCTTGCAATACCGTCTCGGGCTCGGAATTAGAAAAAGTAGTTAAATCTCGGTCTCGGATTTTAAATGAAGGTCTCGGCGTCTCGGCGGGTCTCGGATTTTACCATTCTATACCCCTTCCTTTCCATCTTATCCGTTATGTGATTGCCGATTGTTGATCGCTTGTGTTCCTCCACACGTTGATGTTAAGTGTCGACTCGTGAAGCCAACATAGTCGGCATCGCACAGTCCGCACTTAAAATAATAAACAACGTTTTGTTTATTCACAAATTGAGGTTTATGTTCCTTTGGTTTGATTTTTCCCTTGATCTTCTGACTTGTGTAGAGAGATGCGTTCCTTTTTTTTTTCCATTCACGCTATCATTTTCTTGTATTGTTTCGATGAAGAGATCGTGAAGCTCCTAGTCAGTATCTCATTAGTCCTTTCACAATTGTGTAAAGGCACATGCTAATTTCACTTCTCACCTTGAACTTGAAAATGACCGTCGGACGGTGGAGACGTCGTTCTTTTTTAACATTAACTTTTATTATATTTAGTCAAAACTAAAATCCGTCTGAATTCGAGAACCTCGACCGACAAATTTGACAGCACAATTTCTACACTAGGAGTGGAAACAGTCTTTTCTGATGGAAAACAATGTACTCAAAGTTGAGTGTTGCCCGAAGCGATATAACTGCAATGATTATTCTTAAAATTTTTTCGATTCACACAAACGTGTTCAAAGTCTGGAGTCTTCTCTGTCAGATCCCCTTTGGGTGCAGCACCTTACACAAAATCCACGGCTTCTAGCATGAAACATATTTTGGAGCGACCAGCGTTGTCCCTGAGCACCCATAGTCATTTTTTCACATGTCTTTTGTTTTTTTGTGTTGTTCGTATTTCGTTTTCTTTTTTCTTTTTTCTTTTTGTGGATCATGTCAACGGAGAAAGAAAACAGTAACACATTCATTTCACTGAAATGAATGCGAGAGCACGCTTACAACACGCTTCCACTTGGAAACCCTAACCCTAACCCTAAAACCGTAGCAGGGGAAGGGGGGGGGGGGGGGGGCGGAGTGGCTTGAGCCCCCCGTAAATTTTTGAAAGTTAAAAAACAATGTGCCAAAAATACATAATTAAAACAAGCTAAAGTGCGTCATCAGTCTCGAATTCTGTGCCTTTTCATAACCTTTAATAATCTGTTTACTTTCTGTCAGTTTCCTTCGCGAACAGTTGGTTTTTATACAAGTAAGCAATAAGCAAGGGACCGCACACAAAAATGTTGCAAGTATACGCAGGATTTGTAAAAGATCTTATCAGCCAAAAATATAAATGAATCAAATTTCTCCAAGGCTGATACTGGACTGCGTAGAAAACTTAACACGACAGCAACATGAAAGAGACCAAACCGAGAATCAACAGAATGCGAAATCACTACCACGTGCATTTGGTAGACCACTCGGCTCGCTCTGGTTGCTCTACTTTTTGCTGTGCTACACCGCGCTGACGAGAGCCAACCAGCTCTAAACAGCTGTCCACGGTTGCCGTATTTTGTTGATTCTCGATTTGGTCTCTATCATGTCGCTGTCGTGTTAAGTTTTCTTCGCAGTCCGATCAGCCTTGCAGAAATTTGGGTTTTTACACAGCTGTTTCGACAAAGGATGACCAAAAAAGCAAAAAGCTTACGAAATCTACTGCTTTCTTGATGTTCTCGTTGCATCTTAAATTCCCAAATCGGTCTGGGGTTTTTTAGTGACAAGGGAGGCGGGGAGGGGGGGGGGGCAGTTTTGTTTAACCAACTTGCTCGGCCCCCTCAGTTGTTTTAGCCTTGGTACGAGCCTGGAAACAAAATAATTATTATCTCGTGAGTGATTTCTTTTGTTCTTATGACATACTTCAGAAAATGAAGCAGGCAAAGTCAAACAATGAAGCGTGTTGACATCGAACAATAACGGGGGTTAAGTTTTGAAACAAAACTGCCCTTTGTGAAATTGCACAACACGAAAGCCGTGCGAGGAACTTGCACAAAGCGTGACAGCCAAATATTGACCATTGACCAAAGCCAATCGAAGAAAATTTATTTACTTTTAAATGAAGGGACAAGCTTTAACAATTATCAGTCGAAAATGACCTTAGTGTATGCAACCTTTTCGTCAGAGGTTTTATTACGGCTGATTTCTTCGCACCCTTTTCTTGGGTTGGTGGTTTTTTTAGGAGATAATGACACCTTTGTCATGTCTTCATTTGCATTTCCAATATAAATTTAAGTTTTGAAATTTTTGTTTCTGGAAATTTTAGATTTAACACTAAACTTTATTTTTGGTCGAATAAAATTTTTGCTCGTATTTTTCCCGTCGAACATAGGAAGTCACCTTAACGGAAGGTCAGTTTTCGATACATCCAATCCGAAAAATAAAAAGAATGGAAATTTTGCATTATAAAGCACTAGACAGGGCAAACGCTAATTGATCATTTTCAATTGCCCATGCTAAGAAATGACTAAATAAGAGACAAAGACCCTACATCATGTCTTACTTCGTGCTCCAAAATTGTAGATGCTAAAGTCAGTTTAATACGCGCCAATTGATTAAAGTTGTTCAAGAATGTTACATTTCGTGGTGTCAACATCTATACTAACTGTTGAATAACATCTCGTTCTTACGTTGAAATGACATATGGGCCATAAGAGCGGGTCGGCCCGATAGCGCTCATCAAATTTATTATATTTAGTTAAAACTAAAATCCGTTTGAGTTCGAGAACACTGAAGGCGCCCTCGACCGACAAATTTAATTGCTCAATTTATACACTAGAAGTGGAAATAGTCTTTTCCGATGGAAAACAATGTACTCAAAGGTGAGTATTGCCCGAAGCGATATAATAAAATATCCTTACCAGTTTCCTAAATATTAATTCCTCTGCATATGAATTTAAGTATTTACATTTCAAAGAATCTAAATATGACTGGATAGCGTCTTAACTGTAATGATGATGATTATTATTATTATTATTATTATTATTATTATTATTATCAAATATTACTATTTTTTAAATTCAACAAACGTGTAAAAAGTCTGGAGTTTTTTTCTCAGATCTCCTTTTGGTTCAGCGCCGTGCCACTAAATCCACGGCTTCCAGCATGCAACCGACATATTTTGGAGCGACCAGCGTTGTCCCTGAGCACCGATAATTTTCTTTGCACAGGTCTTTTGTCTTTTTGTTTGTAATTAGTTTTTCTGTGTGTGGATCAATGGCGAAAGAAGAAGTCTTTCTCTATAGCATTAAAACCATAATTAATTAAATTAAATTGTTTGTAATATGTTTAGGCCCATGAACATAACTGAGAACCGGACAAACGGAGGAACAGAGGTGCAAGGCAGAAACGGAAACAAACGCACAAACGGAACAACGAGAAAACGAACCAACCGGATAAACAAACGGTAGGCAAATTACCAAGTTAACGATCAAACGGTCCAGAGAGCGGCCATCAGCGTGAATGAACGAACGAAAACCGAGGGAACGTAACAACGCGAACCTGGATGAACAGCTGAACGATCGAGTAGACAGCTCTTTTGCTAGCGGCCACAAACATGCATATAAATCGATTTCCTGGTGTTTAAATGCAAACTTTAAACCCTCACCCTACTAAATAGAGCAAGCGACAAATGGTTTTAGTTTTTATTGCTTCGTGTAAACTTTATTTTTACAATAATAAGCTTAATGATAATATTAAGGACATACTTTAGTTAGCTCACCAAAATGAAAAAAAGCACACAGCTTTGATGTGCCGCCACGAGTTCGGTACTAACTTCCAACATATATCATTTTAACATTTTGGCAAGGGACAAAATATGTTGATCTTGGGTCTAACCTTAAATGGCTTGGACGATTTCCAGACGTTCCTGTTTTCTCGGTTGCAAGTGTGATATAGATGCAATCCCTAAAAACAGCAAGAAAATCGCTTTACTTATATAATCAATCCATGTTTTGTCATCTTTTTTTCGCTGAAAAAAATGTGCATTGTTTACGTCTCTAAAAAGTAACGTTTCTTGTATCGTATTGAGCGCTACTGCAACGGCGTGAATAACTCAAGCTTTAGCTTAAATTTCTCAAAAGCTGTAAACAAAATGTGGCGCCACTGTCGTTTTACATATTTAAAAATAAATATCATTTTTAGTCGTCAAAACACAAGTGATTTATGCATTTTCTTTATAAACCTAGAGCCTAATTTTAATTGAGAACACTGCAGAGTATCAATCTGCAGCAATTTTATACTTAAAAATCACTTTCACACTTGGAAAAAACAAGTTGGGTGTAATATTATTGAATCTTTATATATGTTACACCGTTTCTGGCCATGAAAAGAAACGTTGTTATAGAGGATAGAATGTAGTTCGGGTATGTCATAGGAATTGGGAATTGAAGAATGCCTACTTTCGAGGAAGTTGTTGCTTTGGCAACTTAACGCGCGGGGAATGGTACGGGGCGTGGACTTCATGCATTGTCAATCATCTTTTTTCCAATCACGTTGTGTTTACTTTGCAGATAACCAATCATGAATTTCCAAAGTCGTCGGCAGTCAATAGCAGAGCTACCTGCCACCAAATAAGCCCATCCTTCGTTGTGTTTATCTTGGTGGTCATTGAAGATTAGTTTGTCTTTCGGAAGTAAGGATTATCGGTTTGACATCAGGTAGTTTACATCGTAAATTGTAAATTGAAGGTAAGCCAAAGACGATTGACAATTGTTTTATTTGCAGGTTCACCTGTTTTACGGCAAAACAAAGTTACTGAGATCAACAGGGCTAAGATACCAAAGGTATGTACCACACGATATTCTTTTTGCATTAACATTTAAGCTTAGCGAAAATTATTTCTACTCTCATAACAAGTGTTCCTGCGTTACGCTGTGATTCAGCTCTTGAACTCTGCGTTGGGCGTTGCGCTAGTTTGCAGATAACCTGCACAACAGAGCTTGTATTGTATGTGTCACATTCTTTAGCCACAGCGAAACTACGGCATTTTGAATTTAAACTACATCAATCTGACGATGTAAATTTCTGGCATATCATGATCCACAAAGGTGGGGCGAAAAGAAAACCCCTCGCATTTGGTTTAGAATAAGACGCCGCAAAGCTGTTTTATCGAACGACGAAGGTGAGGGACAGGAGAAAAGGGCAAACCTTTTGTTGTTTTTATTTGCTTGCGGGTCTTTGTGTGCCTTTGTGTTGTGTTTGACGCGAGAAACAACCATCGGATAATCAGCATAGAGCGAAATTGTCTTGTTAGTTGTTTGGAGGCATGTCGGCTCGGTGGGTTAAGACACTACAAAATATACAAAGCTGTGTTATTAATAATTGCCTTACGACGGACTATTTTGCTTTGGAACGGGGTGTAAGACAGGGTGATCACCTCTCTCCATACTTATTGGTGTTCGTGGTCGAAACTCTTGCGATAGCAATGCTACAAAATACAGCTTATAATTTATAATGCATAGTACAAGGAGAGAAGGTTGATTGGGGGTGAACTGAGAGGCTTTATGAACAAAAAATCGAGAAATATTTAGTGTAGATAATATTTTCAAAACTTGGTAGAAAAATGTCCGAAAATAAGGGGATCCTGAAATATTTTTGTTTGAAGTAAGCAAATGAAACATGGACTATATAGAGTATATTATCCCAACTTCATCAATCTAAATTTAAAAGTTATCCTTATAGTGTGCTTGTTTGTTTTTGTTTTCTTGGCAGAATCAAAGATGGCAATCAAGGAAGCAATGTGCTTTCTTTTCCTCGTCATGTCAGTGGTGGCGGAGGCAGAGCATTCTGGGAAGGCACGAAGTAATATTGCAATAATTATAATTGAATGTTTAGACACAACCCGCGTCAACGCGGGTTCATAGCACATTATCAACGGCAAACAGAATCCTTCAGTTTTTTGTTTCTTCATGCTAATTAGAACTATTGCTCTTTGCTCTCCACTTATATCACAAAGTTTGAATTTAAAAAGGAAAACAAACTAAATTCTGGTATGGTTGTCATCGTGAAAATAGGCCTATTCGACACATACAAATTAGGCTAAGCTAACAAGTAGCCTTTTTCACCACCTACTCTTTAGAAAACTCCTTCTGCACAGGTTACCTATCGCGTAAAAAACAGGCTTAACAGATCTCCACTAGAAAAATATTTTCGCCTGTTTCCCCTTTTGCAATTCATTTCTCTTGAATTCAAATTTGTTTACATGCTACCTACTGGATTCTACGCACAGGCTACTTACATTTTTTGGCATACTTGTTATTGTTCACGTCAAATCAAGTTCAATTAAAGTTTATCATTTTGGAAGTGATATTGCAAACTTATCCCAACATTATTTTATTCCTTACTGTTAACTTTGCATAATTCCTTCATGCACATATGCACATAATTCATGTAGGAGCTGTATTCCTATCTGTTGATTATTTTCGTGATATTGTCATGAGGTTTAAATTAGTCTCGTCTTATTTTTTTCCACAGTGAGGGCAATTTTCGCTCGGCGTTCGTCCTCCAGCGGAGACACTTGCACTGACAGATGCGTTGTAAAGTGTAAGTTGGCAAACAGATATCCTAGACAGTTATAGAACGGAATAACCAAGTCCGTATCTGAATTTTAATGGTTGTACAGAAGTAAAAGCGCGAGCATACATAAAGAAAACAAACTGATTAATCATTAATCAGTATCGTTTTTGCATTTCACTTAAAAAACATACATATATGCAAACATATACGCTGAAGACACGATGAGAAGAAACTTGAAGAAATTAAAATTCGTACAATAAAATTACGCAAAAAATCGCTGTTACACAGACAAATTTAACTTCAGAAAAAAAATCTAAAAGTTTGTATGAATCCATACCAGAACGAGAGAAGAGAAGATTACTTTGTTTACTTATAATGCTACAAAAACAAAAAAGACATTGGGAGACAGAGCATTTCAAGTTGCGTCTCCGGGACTGTGGAACGGTCTCCCAAATGACATTAGAAATGCTAAGACAATGGACGTTTTCAAGTCCTTAGTGAAAACTCATCTTTTTAGGAAAGAGTATGCTTGTTATTTTTAGAATTTTACAATTTTGACTCTGTGTAATTTTTAGCTTATATATTAGATATGGATTGGATAGTTTTATTATATTAGTTTTATTATTATTTTAATGTAACTTGTGAGGCGCATTTGAATATATTTATATAGATATTTGCGCCGAAAAAGCAATAAATTATTATTAATTATTATTATTACTTTCGCTGTGTAGGTTGTCCATCTGGTTGGGTACGATCAGGAGGGTCATGCTATTACGCCGACGATACAATAACCACGAAATGGGAAGATGCTCGAGCAGTTTGTCAGGGTCTGGGAGGAGACCTCGTTGTAATCACCTCAGCCGAAGAAAACGACTTCGTTTACCAACTGGCAATGGAGCAGGAAACGGTCACTGAGGGGAAAGCGTGGATCGGGCTGAAGAAAAACACTGGTGACTCCAAATGGTATTGGGTTGATGGCACCCCATTGGAAGGGCATTACATCAATTGGGGACCAGGGGAACCTAACAACGCAGGAGGTCATGAGGATTGCGGCCACTTTTTCAATTTACCAGGAAAGTGGAATGACGCCCCATGCGAATTCGTAGGAGGTTGGGCTCCGAAGGCTCCCACCATTCTTTGCGAAAAGCACCTTTAGGCATCCAGTGCCTAATACAAATCAAGCAGCTCTGAGCCTAATCCAAAGTTAGTTATTTCGGATTCTATAAACGGGATATAATATTGTAAGTTAAAAGTTGAGAGCGTGACACTTGCTCGTTAAATGTAAAACTTAAAGCTGTAACTTGATATCAATGCTCAGTCAGCTGAAAGAAAATAAAAATGGTGTTGGGGAAATTTGTGTCGTAAAATTGGTGATCTTAATTAACGTCAGTTCCTACAGCGGTTGGTTCCGTTAGGTTTGGCAGCGTTGCCATATTGGCATGCCCTGACGTATACTGATCATTATACAGACTGAATACTTCATGCCAAGTCCTCATATTTTCCGTATTAACTTTATGTACTTAGACCGCGTACGACTTGAGTAAAGGACTGTAAGGTCGGATTCTGCCCGTGGTGACTTTGAACCTGAATTTTATTTCTTTGAAAATTTGAGGAAACGCCATGAATATCCAGGAGTTTTTCAGAAAATTATCTAAAAAAAATTGATGTGGTCGGTTAGTGTTTATCGTTTATCGACTTTGATGTTACCATGGCAACCAATTTTGACTGCCAGTCTTTTTACAAAATGGAAATGCCTTAAAAAATGAAGAAAAAATACTTTTGTCACTTTAACTTTTATTTATTTTAGCTCATATCAGTGCTGATTTATTGGTTCTGATTGCTTTAGTTCAGTTTCGGTGCTCTCCAGAAGTTTTGGAAAAATCCAGAAATCCAGATGGTGGATCAAAGATGGCCGTCATTTGGCAATCATGATGTAATTACCACGTAATATGACATCATCACTTCCCGTTGAGGAGCTTAGAGTAAATTTTAAAAATATCTTTGGACGTACTATTTATCCTTCAAGCCTCATTGTCATAACTTTTATACTTGCAAAGTTACGGAACGGAGCGGGGCAGATTTCCGGCCCCAGTAGACAAAACAATCCCATACTAGATAGGGTCAGTGGAGTGTGTCTGGACGACGTACTATCGAAAAAAGGTCGTCTAGACGCATAATTCGTACTGTGTCCGTCTTTATTATTGGGCAAACTTCAAGACTCATAACCAGACACAATACAGATGTTTGCCCAAGTTTGTCCAGGACGGATTATGCGCCCCTAGTATTAAAACAGCCTACTGTATGCCGCGAGGAAGCCAAAACGTTTTCGGTGAAAAGACGAAATTTGCCTCCAGATCAATTTCAGAAGAAGTCCTAAAATTTGTTGAGTTATACTTGCCTTGAGGAAAGTTATGTGTGCAAAGTTCGTGTGGTCATATTCCGAGGAAAAGCCTTTAATTCATGTCGTGGAGTTAGCAACAACGCTGATTATGTCCATAATATTCCTTTGAGATTTACAGTACTATTTACAAGGCGAAAAAGTTAAAAAGATATTAAAAACCAAACGTTTTCGACTAATCAAATCATCTTCATTTCATACACCGTATTCACAAATGGCGTACACGCGCGGAAAAGACTGGCACTACGCACCAAAACGAGGCCTTTTAGGATAAACAAAAAAAAATTTCCAGCGAATGTAAGCTTCTAGAGGGTCGATAAGTGCTGAGTTTCTAAAAATTGAGTTTTTCTGATCACTTAGTCCGAACGATTTCAAGTTCTAGTGTTTATTGTTTATTGGTTGGCTTCTTGTAGCAATCTCAAATGCAAACTAGACACTCACGAGAAAAAACTGAGTTAGATTGCTTGTTTCAAACCTTCGAGTGTAATGTCTACAGAAAATATGAAAAGTTGTTAGAAAGATCTTCACTCTAGCAGGAGCCACAAAGGTTTATTCAATGTATTTTTTGGAAAGGGAATTAAAACAGGTTTCGAAGGAAAGAAAATAAATCTACAAACGGACGCAGTTCCAAAGAGGGTTCCGTGGTGATAACTATTCGGAAGTTCCGATCACAAAAGCTACAAAAACCGACTCCTACTACTATTGTGAACAGCTCTAATGCCTAAAAAACGAAAACAAAAGGAGGTGGAGGGAAGCTACTGAAAGAAAAGTTTAACTAAGGAAGCAATATGTAAGCCAACACTTAAATATTTCTGTACATTTTAGGCGCTTTTCCCCCGAAATAAAAAAAGATATCGGGCATCGCAAGATTGGCCAAGATTCATGCAAGTCATTGAAAATGTGGCAGTTACCAAAGTCAAGAGGAACTACTGAAAGTAAGGCATCAATTTTAAGAAAACGATCCTGCAAGGAAATTCAGGAATGTCACTCTCAAATACGTTATATTGTAACTGCATTACAAGGAATGGCAAGTTTAGGAACCCAGTGTAAAGCGAAATACGATAATCTAATTCTAACAAATTACCTAATTAAGTATGCAAATCTTTAATCATTTCAACCGAAATGCCGGTTAAAAAGCCACAATGCTGTGTTCTCTAGTCCCTCTGCCTGTTTCACGGAATACAATTTTCTCATTCAGGCAAGAAATATTCCTTCTGAGCTTGTTCCATTATTAAACAGTTGGATTTTGATGACTTGATTGATTTAACAAATTATGAATTTTGAGGGGACTGCATTCTCTGCTTGTTGTTTACAGTACGGTTACAATATAAATGAATCGAAACAGACAAGTCTTGGTTCACCTGTTGCTTCTTTTTAAATTATTCGTCCAGCCCTTTCTCTCCACATCCTTCACGTCTTTTTGTTGTCGTCTTCATCTTTTTTTTCTTTGTATTATTAATAGCGGTTTAGACAAATGGTTGCAGTCTCTCTTGCGCTCGGAACGTCCGATACGACGTTGATCACGCAACTCTCGTTAGAAATGCATCCTTTTGTATCTTCATTTTGTTTCCTTCAAGACCTATCTTACCTTTGGATTCCAAAAGACATACCAAACAAACTTCTGTAGTATCTCTATCCATCTGCGCTCGAAAGTTCGATCCGATTTGTTTCCGTGTTTGTCTATTTTGCATTTGGAATTGCTACAAGAAACGAACCAAGAAACACTAGACCTCTCTCGCTCGGAATAAAGCCAGCATTCCGAAAACTTGCTGTGTAAGAGCTTATCAGCTAAATAGTCTCTCTGTGAGCTTGTACTCGCAGGCAAATTATTTTTTGTTTATCCTAAAACGCCTCGTTTTGATGCCTAGTGCCAGTTTTTTCCCGCGCATCCGCCATTTGTGAATACGGTGTATATGCATATAAAATATGCATGTAGCGGACGGTCCTTTTACCCAGAGGATGACTTTGGTTTTTAATATCTTTTTAACTTTTTAGCCTTGTTAATAGAACTATGATTATGTTAAACTACCTAACGGCATGAATAGACGCAACAAAACTTAATCTTTCTTATTTTTGTGTTCACATTGACATACTATCTCTGTTTTTGACCATAATAGTTTTTTTTGTTTAATTTGTTCACATTCATCCTATTTTACCGATCATGTATCATCATTTCATCTTATCTTGTTTAAAATAATGCAACCGTTTGTTTCCATTTTCACTTAGCTTTTCTGGCCCCTTATGAAGGTCAGTTTTGTTTAACCGAAATATTGGTCAATGTTGCTAATACACTGAGCTGTTCGATCAGCCTTTCACCTTTCAAGTTAATTGAAAACTGTCAGGTATAGTTAATATGTAGCTTTTGAGAAAAGTATGAATGAATCAAGGACTTTGGGGGGACTGCGCATTATACAATAAACTGCAAAACATCGCTGAAGATCACTAGTGAAAACACTGTTTATTTTCGCAGTTAATGGGAACTTCAACAATTTCTACCTACGTTTCTGGTTGTCACAGTAATATTACAATGTGCAAGATATAATTTCTCTAAACTTAACTTTATTTGAGCTTGGTTACTATTAACTGGCTAAGGAATAAATTACAATGATTTGATTACAACTACGCAGTAGTGTATGGCCGTACCAAGTCACATGACTTAGTTTGCATACGTCCTTCATGCAAAAATGACAATGAGTTGCAACCCTATCAGCCTGGCAAAGTTATGCGATGTTATGGCAAAACGTCACAAGATGAAAGCTACTTAGCCGAGTACTTTGTTATGGTGCTGTTTATTGTGCTATACAAAGTGGTTCCTATATTTGTAGTCTGTGGATGAAATTCAAAAGTGTGACCATGAGCAGTACTTTTCTGTGGTGCTGTTTATTAAGCTGTAAAAGGTGGTTCTATTTTTTTTATTCTGTGGATGAAGTTCTAAAGCGTAGCCATAAAAATGAAAATTACTGAGCAGTACTTTCTCACGATGGTGTTTGTTATGCTGTACAAGGTTCTTCTGTTATCCGGTTGTTGGATAAAATCATTAGCGTGTTCAACCAAGCGTTAAGCTATTGGGCAATACTTGTGTTGCTGTTAAATATGGTGTAAAACTGATTTCAACTGTTGGGTTTTTTATAAACTGCCTAATTGAGACTGGCAATTAAGATCTAGTTTCTCCTAAACTGAATTAAACTAAACTAAACTTCTTCAGTATTTCAGCTCGGGCGCTATTGGCTAAAGATAAAATTGCAATATTTCGATTACAACTTATTATTTCCTTCTCAACTATTTAACAGAGAAATTTGTTTTTCAGAAAAAGGAAAAGTATTTTTTAATCTAGCAATACCTATCCCCTATTTGGCCGACCCCGGGACATTTGTATTTTTTTAATACAAATGGAGGGCAAAGGAGTTGTTCAGCTGCCCCACGGTACATCAAACAATAAGTTGATTTGTCTCTTTCTGCCTTGGGCATACCAGTCATTTCTGATCAAATCTACGTCAGGCCAAACTCAGCCAAGTCTTGTCTCTTCGTACTACGCCCCCAGTGACCATTGGCTCTATGGATCTACCATCCCATTTTGTCCTCCGTAGATACAGTTAACGCAAATTTATCGTCTTTAATTTGCCGATGAATTTATCATTGAAAAGAATTAAACGAAAGTGTCAGTACTGTGAAGCGAAAATCACGAGGCCGTCAAATCCACGGGGATAGACTAATGCCCGACCCCCAAGACAGACAATATGGAAAATACCCCTCCGATGCCCGGGGGATGGACAGTGCTGAAATTGACTGATGCAAGACGACGAAAGGGGCAATAATTAATGCAGGAAATACAAAAATGCCAGAAAATCAATCATGATCAGGCTTTTGGCAAAATTCTTTCTCAAAGTACTTTCTCGTCAGGGGCGTAGCCAGGATTTCTCTCACAGGTACGCTCCATCTTTTCAAATCCAGCCACCACCACCACCCTCCAGTCCCCTGCATTTTCTTTGTTTTAATGCTGCATTGGTTTTTATACTATAATTAGTGACAATGTAAATGTTCGTTTTTCTTCTCAGCTAAGAAAAAGAGCAATAAGGATTAAGAGCAGACGCGAATCTAGACCGATTGCCACCAGTTTTTTTTCCTATGGAAAACAGTCAGATATTTGACAATAAATAGATAGTTAAAAAAACATTTCCAGGTTTAAGTGGCCGGTCAGAGTGACTTAAAAACCCAGCAAATGGCACTTTTAGGAGTTAAACTTCAAAAATGTCCCAGGTGAAAATGACGCCGGACCACCGTAGAACTTTGCTCCTTCGCCGGCGTTCGCATTATCGAAAAACGATTACAATTTTTCTGGATCCACGCCTGAATAGGGTGAGAGATCTTTGTGCATCCACCTTTTTTTTTCTTATTTACCGTAGCACGCGCTGTATGTCAAGTTAGGCAGACTACAGCCGCATTCTTTCAAAGTGGGGAGCGATACACTATGTCGGTAAATTTGTGACGTTACATGATTGATGCGTTAGATTAAATAACTGTTAAACGTTATGTACAGGAAACGTAAACAATGAATGTTGTGCCGTAAGCACTAATGCCACATTCATTGGTTCACTTAGCAATACAACATGTACATTGCAGAGTTACCTCTTTGCTGTTTACATCTAGCCCAGCTTGTAAATGAAATTGGTATCTTTCTCCACCCAAGATATTCTACCTTCCTACCCTACAAATGCTCGTAATGGCGTGTAATTTTTCTTTTAGTTAATTTTTTCCTTTCTTTCTTTTTTTCTATTTGCAGGCTTTTATAATCCCCCAGTTGCTCTAAACATATACACATTTTTTTTATTAAGGGATAGTTATTTATCCACTGGATAAGGTTACCGCTCTGTGAGGAACTATGACACCAGGCCCTTCATAAACCTCGTCTATCAAGTAAGACACAGAATCGACGGCCTAGATTGTGCAGTAGACGTAACTATTACCAGGCGACGCCTTTAGCTTATAGACGTAAAAACCAAGGCATTTTCTCACATGTATTTTACGGTTTTTATAGCAGCACTTATAAAACCCGTGGAAGCAAACTTTTCTGTCAACAATGCCATCGGCAAAAGATGGGTGACCGCCATCCAGCCAGCCAGATATGGAACCTCCGCATCTGTGATGCGGAATGCATCTGTCGATCATTCTGGTGTATTGAGTAGAGTGAAATCGATACCATCCGTCGATAAGGCTACCATCAGAAGACCCGGAGCCTCTACCGTAGGTATAAAGACGCTTTGTTTCATTTAAAACACTGTAGTTAATACATTCCGAGGTAGCTAAGGAGGAAAGAATATGAATGAACACAAGTTGTCAAACCGACATCAATAATTCATGTCCAGAAACCAAAGGAAATCACTACCGTGAAGAAGGTCCTGCGGATATGACAATTATCACAACATTTGGTGAACTTTACTTTGGAATTTCTACGAGAATTATTAATAGTTTGAGAAGCTATATCAGATACTCGAAAGAGTGTTTCATTAGATTTCTAAACACCTCGGAGTTTGTTTAACAAACAGGAATATTCAACCCCCTTCTCAGTGTTTGGAAATCGGTTGAAACTTTCTTCATCGTGTTTAATGAAGGGAGATTGTTTCATTATAATTTGCTCGACAATTTTCGTACAAAGTACAAAGTACAGTTAACGTACTTCCAGACTCAATGTACACGGATCCACCATACAAGACTCGGGGATTCCCCAGAAGAAAACTCATTTTTCCAAATGATTCTCGCCATCGTTTTTATTCTTGATTGAAAGCCGATGAAAACTCGGTCGGTCGGACGACGAAAACAAAGAAAAGGGTGCGGTGATTGGAAGAGGAGAGGGAGGGGGTCGTCAGCGGCAATACAAATTTTAATCAGACTACATTACCAGTTTCGCAGAGCACGCCAAAATATCCCGGATGACAGGTGCACTTGTATGTTCCAACTCGGAATGAAATCGGTGAACATATTCCATTATTCAGACAAGGCTCGCTGGAACATGGATTCTGGAAACGGCAAAGTTACAGGTAAATATCAAGTTCTCGTAAGCTGATGTCCTCAAAGGTGTTTGTCTTAGGCCTTTGTTGAGCCATTTTTAAGGCAGGTGCGTGTATACTTATATTGAATAAAAGGCACAACGTTTTTGAGTTTAAAATGAGACACGGTTCGGTTTGAACATAAGCCATCTTCAGTTAAATTACAACTAACTGAATAGCTATATAAAGGTAAGCAAAATTAGAATTGCCAATGATAGGATGAAATAACAAAAGGAAGCATGAATTGTGAAAAAACTAAAAGAAGCGTTTTAAATTATCATGTTTAACCTGTTGACTTAAAGAAGGTTTCAACCAATGAATATACAGAGCTTCTTTGATCTTGAGCTGGAATGTGGTGCTTCTCGCTTTTTACCACGTTCCAGTTTTGTCCAGCTCGTGTCACCGTTCGAGATATCCCGCTCAACTATCCGTTGCTCACAGTCATTAAAGACTGGCTTATTGGATATTGCAGTCGCAAGCTTTTGATTGGTTTAGCGACCATGGTATATATGAGCCATTAAACCATGCCCTACAAATATGAAGTATAGAGTCAGCGAGAAAAGAAAATATCCCTAAATTGGTAAGATCTAACGATATCTATCTGGATACGAAATGATTATTGCCAGCGCGGCACTACATGACTCGTTTATGCTATCTATTATACGTTATGCAACGCGCACTTCGTTGAATTAGTGTTAAATATGCGTGCCAATTATCAAACATGATTGTAGGGAGGATCTAAGTAAAGCATAATTGTCTTTAAACTCGTTCAACCTGCAGTGAAAATATGAATCGAGTGCATGGAAATTTAAACAATCTCTCAGGGCGGCTAAAATTCAATTAAAATTGTGGTGTACCGCTTTACCGCCGCTGGATCTATCGGGATCATCATTAAAAGTTGCAAACAAATGGCGAACGTGGAAACGGGCATTCGAGTATTATGCCAAAGAAAAAGGTTTGGAACACAAGCGAAAGAAAACTTCGCAGCGTCTGCACTACGCTGGAATGGAAGTCCAGGATATCTTTGAAGATCTTGTAGACCCCGATCCTACTGGCAATGAAGATTCTCACGCCGTTTGCATCAGGAAACTGGATAACCATTTTCGTACCGAAGAGAATGTGCCATTCGAACGCCACGTGTTCCGTCAATTGGCGCCGACTGAAGGAGAACCTGTGGATAAGTTCGTTGTGCGTTTTCGCCAACAAGCTAGGCATTGCAACTTCGGTACTTCGCAGGATGATAATTTGAAGGACCAGTTGATTGAAAAGTTGACCGACCGAAAGCTAAAGAAGAAGTTGTTGAAAACGAGAAATATCACTTTAGCAGACGTGTTGGAGAAAGCGAGAGCTTCCGAAGCGGCTGGACAACAAATGAAGTACTTGGCGGGGGGAGGCGACGTCAACGCCATACGGAAAAAAGGAGAGAAGACAGCAGATCACGGTGAGAAAATTTGTTACAGCTGTGGGAAAAGTGGACATTTTTCACGCGATTCGTGCTGTCCGGCAAAAGGGAGAAAATGTGCTAAGTGCTTCAGGTACGGCCATTTTGCGGCGTTATGCAGAGGTAACGTTCGACCTTCACCTGTAAGAGATAGAGAGAGTCGTCCAAAGAAAACCAGCAACAATAATAGAAGGTCTGCCCGCCCGACAAATCATGTTGGAGGCTGCTCAGAGGAAGAGATTCAAGTGGACGAAAACCCAGTGTTTGCATTTTATGTAGCTGAGGAAGGAGAAGAAATTTGTATGGTGTCAGTTGCAAGTGAGCCTACAATGGATGTGAGTATCAGTGGAATTGTGATGGAAGTGTTGATAGATTCAGGGTCAGTGAGCAATTTGATGGGGGAAGACGATTTTCAAAAGTTGAAGGGTTTAGGCTTTAAAGGGGACATTGAACATTGCTCAAAGAAATGGTTTGCCTATGGGGGGAAGAAAGTTGATGTGATTGGCCAATTTGGGACTGAAATTTCCACTGGGGATACCAAAGTCACCACCAAGTTTATCCTTTTCAGGCAGGGGGGGTGCATTCTGGGAAATGTGACAGTAAGGGAATTGGGTGTTCTTCACATTGGACCACCTGTTGCACCTAGAGATACCAGCTGTAATGAGGTCCAAGGTGACATTGTTGACCAGCTTAAGGCAAAGTATCCTAAAGTGTTTGAGGGGATTGGAAAACTGAGAGATTTCCAATTGAAGCTGCATGTTAACCCTAACGTACCTCTTGTGGCACAAAAGTTGAGGCGGGTTCCATTTGCACTTCGTGAAAATGTGACTGCTAAGATAGGAGAACTGTTGAAGGAAGATATCATAGAGAAAGTAGAAGGCCCTACCACTTGGGCGAGCCCGGTTGTTGTAGCACCCAAGCAGTCAGGTGAAATAAGAATTTGTGTGGATATGCGCTGTGCTAACGAGGTTATCATTCGAGAAAGGCTGCCTATTCCTACCATTGATGAAGTGCTTGATGAGATACCAGATGCTTGAAGTGCTTGAGTCTTCTCCAAGCTAGACCTGCGCTGTTGTTTTCACCAAATAGAGCTGCATGAAGACTCAAGGGACATAACCACTTTCATTACACACGAGGTTTTGTTCCGGTACAAAAGGCTAAGCTTTAGTGTGAATGCCGCACCCGAGAAGTTTCAGCATGTTATCCGTCAGATTATCGCAGATGTTGAGGGAGTTGTCAACATTGCCGACGACTTGATTGTCCATGGTAAGACCATCTCAGAGCATGACCAGAACCTGCACAAGCTACTGCAAAGCTGGAAGAGAAGAACCTTACCTTAAGTGGAGAGAAGTGTACTTTCAGAATGAGTAAGGTGGTTTTCATGGGCATGGGCCTACCGAGGAGAAAGTGCGAGCGGTTGTGGGGGCGAGCCGTCCTACCTCACCCTCGGAGGCGAGAAGCTTCCTGGAGTTGGTTGGGTTCAGCGCGAGATTTATCCCAGATTTTGCGACTGTAGCTGAACCTCTTAGAGCACTCACTAGGAAGGGAGAAAAGTTTGAGTGGAATGAGGAAGAGGAGCAAGCTTTTCAAACACTTAAACAGAAACTCGCAGGAGAGTCGATGCTAGCCTACTTTGATAGAGATGCGCACACAAGAGTGATAGCGGATGCCAGCCCTGTCGGTCTTGGTGCTGTTCTGTTACAGGATGTAAAAGGGCAGATCCATGCTATATGTTATGCTAGTAGAAGCCTTAGTGACACTGAACGTCGGTACAGCCAAACCGAAAAAGAAGCTTCGGAACTTGTTTGGGCTTGTGAAAGGTTTAATTTATATTTGTGTGGCCTACCTGAGTTTGACTTAGTGACTGACCATCAAGCGCTGAAAACCATTTATGGCTCAAGATTAAAGCCATCTACACGCATTGAGCGATGAGTATTGCGTTTGCAGCCCTTAAACTACAAAGTAATCTACGTGCCATCCAGGAAACATAGCAGATGCCCTTTCTCGGCTAGCAAAGGTACCAGCATCCCATGGCTATATTCATGATGAAGAATATGTACGCGCAATTACCCTCCAAGCAGTACCTGCAGCCCTCAGAATAGAGGAGATAGAAACAGTTTCATTTGAAGATGAAGAGTTGAAACTCGTGCGTGAGTGCTTGCAGAGTGGGGATTGGGAGAAACCACCGTAAGCCTTGTGATGGTGCGCAATGAGTTGACCAACGTCGGCCAGATTGTGTTGCAGGGAACGAGGATTGTTGTCCCAGGAGAAAAACAGAAGAGAGTGCTTGACCTGGCTCATGAGGGGCATCAGGGGATTGTTAAGATCAAAGAGCGTCTAAGATCAAAGGTGTGGTGGCCGGGAATTGACAAGCAAGCAGAGAAGAAATGTAGAGAATGCTTTTGGTGTCCGCTAGTAACCAAGCATGTTCCACCCCCACCAATTAAGCCCACAAGACTACCTGATGGAGCCTGGCAGGAAGTAGCTTTGGATTTGTTAGGAACGTTGCCTGGAGGGGAGTATTTAATAGTAACGGTTGACTATTTTTCTAGATGGTTGGAGGTAGATGTTATCTGCTCGACGACAATTGCCACAATTACCAAATGCCTACACAGCCATTTTGCTCGGTACGGTGTACCAGTTGGCTTGAGAACTGATAATGGTTCAAATCTTGTGTCTGAAGAGATGGAGAAATACCTAGAGGAAATGGGCATCATTCATCATCACACAACGCCTTTGTGGCCAAGAGCCAACGGTGAGGTGGAACGAGAAAACCGGTCTCTTCTCAAAGCCATGAGAGTTTTCCACGCTGAAGGAAAAAATTGGCGAGCCGAACTCAACAAGTTCTTGCTGGCTTACCGATCGACCAACCACACCACCACAGGAGTAAGGCCATCTGAGCTGTTTTTCAAGAGAAAGTTGACAACCAAGCTACCAGAGCTAACAGAAGTTGCTGAAAAACAGAGTGATGTGGTCTACCACCAAGTTAGAGATCGTGACCCAGAAAGAAAACAGCTAGCCAAAGACTATGCTGACAGAAGAAATCATGCAAAAGACAGAGCTGTCAATTTAGGACATGCTGTACCGCTGGAAAGAAGGAAGGAGAACAAATTGTCACCATCGTATGAAACCGAACCTTACAAAGTTACGGAATGTCGTGGTGATCAGGTTATTCTGAAGTCACCCCATGGAGTCGAATACAGAAGGAATCTACAACACGTAAAACCACTTGTGACTCCAGATATTAAATCCAGTACAGAACAGGAACCAGAACCAACTGAGGAAAGCCTGATACCAGAACCAGTGGACCGTCCACCTGAAGGGAAGGTGCCTCAGGAAGCAGCAGTCACGCCACGTCGTTCGGGGAGAGTTAGTCGGCCTCCCAGACGCCTTGATGACTATGTTCTGGATTGAGCTTTTGATGAACTGTTTAGAAAAACAGAGACCTTGACTTGTTTTGCATTAGTGATTTTGTTGATATTGTTGATATTGAACTGTTTAAGACAGAGCTTGAACTCTTTTGATGAACATTGTTTCTAGTATGCTTAGTTGTTTACAAGTTGAACTAAGTCCTTTGCATTGATCAGTTTTAATGGCATGTTAGAAGTTGTTACTCGAGAAAAGGAGAGATTGTGGTGTACTGGGTGCGAGTAAAGACACGTTTACATCCGGGAATGTAATTAAGCAGGGAGTTGTTGAAATAGAAAGCATAATGGCGGACCTTAGTGTGTCTTGGTGACTTTGTGTCTGACCTAGTGTCACCCTGCGGCCCTTAAACACAACACTTATGAACCAGGCCAAACGTCCTCCTAGATTATCCCCAGTTTAGAAACTCTACAGCTATATATTTGCGTACACAAAGATTGTTATTGGCTGCCGAAAACACCCGCAGGTGGACGAAATAGGCCTTATCATGGTTTTCGACGCCATTTTGACAAGTAGGCAAACACGTCTTGAAATAACAGTTTTTGTATGGAAATCTGATGTCAAATAATTTTCATAAACCATCGCTTCTGAAACATTCATGAATTGGAAACTTTTGGCACTTGGAAAAGGAATTTAAGAAAAAAATTGGAGGGATGTAACTGTGACAGAAAGCGTCCAGTCGTGTTTTGGATTTTCCATATATTTCCCTGTATTTTTTTTCCGCGAACTATTTTTAGTAGCAGTTCCCAGCTGGTTCACTATACAGACAAATGTATGAGATGTCAAAACGCAACTAGATGCTTTTTTAGCACAGCTACATTTCTCAGTTATTTTCTGTAAAATCCTTTGCATAGTGCCTAAAGTTTCCAATTGAAGAATTTTTTTAGTAGCGATGTTTTATGAAAATTATTTGACATCGGATTTCCATACAAACACTGTTATTTCAAGCCTACTCGTCAAAATGGCGTCGAAAACCGTGTTAAGGCCTATTCAGACGCTTGTTATAAGAATCCATTTTAATGCAGCATTGGATCTCTGGCACAAAATGTCTTCAGGAGGTCTGAATGTCGCACCTTAGTCGGACCTCAATGTTAACGCTTCTGTACTTAAGATCATTTTCATTTATCGTATTGCATTGAATTGCATGGAGATATAAAAATCAAACCGAACAATTTGCAACATTTTCAAAGAATTCTTAACTCTTTAATATAACAATGCATTGGAATTTAGATTCTAGCATAAACACATTCTTAAATATCGAACCAACAAACGAATTAATCTATAAACACGAACCTGTTAAGGAAAAAGCATGACCTTGGTAAACATAATAAAGGTACCGGATAAATCAGTATTATTAAGATGGAAAACAACGAGCAGACTACTCTCTTGCAGTGCATGAAATATTCATTGAACTTTCAATAAACATAAAAATTTCTAAGGTAGATGTTTGTTTTAAACTTCTTCTATACATATTAGAGGAAGAAATGACAAAACAACACGGGGGTGACCAAACTTCACCACAATTGGTACATGATGTATGATAAATACAACGAGGTAATTTAATGACAGCTGTGTCCTTTAGGATTTGGGGAAAAGAAGGAAAACCAAAAAGATCGATTTTTTTCATTAATTTTCATGATCAATAGTTTTATAGTACATTACTTTTCAAACATGTGCTATAAAATTGCTTTTCTTATTCGGCTTTTTCGTTTCTTTTCCTATTTAGTAGTATTGATCGTTTTGATCTTTCACGGTGCATTTTCCTCATCTGAAGAAATTCTACTGTTTTCAATTTCTGATTCACAATAATTTTAATTTATTTCGAATTCTAACTCGTAATGAGGATTAACTGTGAACTCTTCTGACATTTTCCTTTAACCTCAACTCTACGAAATGGTCCTATCTTTTGAGTTACTAGATGAAATGCAAGTTCAAAACATAAATAAAACATAAATGAAAGTTCCTGAAAGAGTAGAGTTTGCTTGCATTGCTGTGTATTATATATGCTACAGGCAAGCTGATGGCTCTAGCTTTCTAGATTATATGAAAAAATCCTTGTATGAAACTGTTCAAATAAAGAGTGTGGGATAAGCACTTACTCATACTTTTGTTTATTATGATGGATAAGGTGGTTCTAGTGTTTGAGTCTGTAGGTTGGGGTACCTGCTCAACTGTGACCATTCAAATGAAAGCTACTGACAAGTACTTTCCTTTGGTACTGTTTATGACGCTGTTCAAGGTGGATGAAATCCTAAAGTGTGACCATTCAAATGAAAGCTACTGAGCAGTACTTTCCTGTTGTGCCGTTAAATATGCTGTACAAGGTGGTTCTAACTTTTTGATTCCGTGGATGAAATCCTTAAGTGTAACCATTTAAATGAAAGCCACTGAGCATTACCTTCCTTTGGTACTGTTTATTATGCTGTTCAAGGTGGTTCTAACTTTTGATTCTGTGGATGAAATCCTAACGTGTGACCATTCAGATGAAAGCTACTGAGATGTGGTTATAGCTTTTGAGCGTCTGGATAAAATCCTAAGATTTGACCATTCAAATGAAAGCTACTGACAAATACTTCCTTATGGTGCTGTTTAGTATCCTTTACAAGGTGATTCTAAGTTAAACAGAAATCCTGAAGTGGGGTCATTTAACTGATTGAAGTTTCTTATTTTTGTGGTACTCTGTAGTGCACGCTGAAGACGGTGGTTGCCACTTTTAAATCTGAGACCACTTGAAAAGTGAAATATAGGACATTTTACCCGGCCAGTTTTCCTTGTGAAGTTAAACGATAAATTTTGATCGTACACTGCTACAAAGACATCTATTTTGAATTTGATCCAAAATCTTCTTTCTCCTTAAAATCTTAACGGTAGGCCAGGTGATGAACGTTCATTGACACAACTTGAAAGAGCACCTTTAAATTAGTAAAATGGCAAAGCTTGAGGGTCTTAACTTTCAATTTCTTGAAAATATTCAAGTAATTCCGTTAGGTCTGAAAATTTTACAGACGTCTACATTGCCTGCCTCCATATACAAAAACGTCTGTAAAATTCCCTAAATTTGCGGAATCATCGGTATATTCACTATTCTAAAAGGTACAACTCTCAAACTTATCATGCTTACTAATTTTAAGATTCTCTTTCCAGCGATGTCAAAAGATGTTCGTCACCTGACATACATGAAAATCTCAAGTTACCGTGTCAAAGGTCTATTAAACCTCTCTTCTATTATTCCTAGTAGTTCTGAAGTGCCAAAACTCAGTCGCAAGAATAGAAAATATTTTGTACGTTTGGTGTTAAATAGCAACAACAACAACAACAACAACACTTTGGCATGAAAGAATTGCGGCTTTACCTTCATTTCGAAAACATGAGATTGTCGATCAACCGTCAGTTTCGCGGTGTTGTTGTAGCTGGTTGACGCAAGAAGTTCACATCGGATGTTTCCATCACCATCTGGGGACACAGCCACGTTGATTGAAACACATAAAGTGTTTTGAAGACAAGCGAAGCTGCATTCCATATAGTCGTCGACAAAGGCTACATCAAAGTAGCTGATATTCAAGTAAGAAAAGTGCCGAAGCTTAAAGTCTGCTCTCCGGAATACAGCTGTGAGCCATCGCAAATGATAAAGGAACAGTGTTATTAAGAAGATGATAGAAGTTTTCATTTTCAAATATTTAAAAGTGTTAAACTCTCAAGCTTGCAAAAGGATGTGATTATTAGCGAGTCGGTGACACCATTAAGTCTTTTTTACTCAGTTGGAAGCCGAGCCTGACGGAGAACCACGCTGTCAGTGTGAAATAGAGAGCGAAATTAATGAGTTGTGATTGGTGGAGATTGAAGGAATTCTATAACAATTTCTCTTTGATCCTCGTTCGCGATTTGTCAATCCTCTGCATGATTGTCGGAGAGAAGAATTTTCATTTATCTGGTTTATGAAAGGTTGAGTCGTAGCATGCTATTTCTATGCTAAATTGGCTTCTTGTAGTGGTGAAATTTTAGGCAGATTTCTTGAATAGGATTATACTAAACAAAATATAAATTCATTGTAAACAGACCCCCATGGTATTAAATATTCGTGTATCAGAGCCATGCTGTGGTTAGTTATGGTTTAATAGACGGAGCGTGTTGCAGTTAAGTTTGTAATAGCGTAATTAAACGAGAGACGACAACGGCGCAGGAAGTCTGGCTGACTTTCCCAAATATGATTTTTTTTATTCTTTTTTATCTCAACTTTTTTATCCTCTACCCGTCTCAATTTCCGCAGTTCAACACCAAAGAAACCATTGAAGTATTAAAAACTTTGAAAGATTTTGATTCTAACTTAATTGCTGGATAAAAGTCATAGTATAGTATGTTTAGTTCCAGTCATGTTCAAATGTGTGGTGATACTACATGGGGTTTTGGTCAATTATCAACTCAAAAGTTAAAACCACCATAGCCTACTTGAAACGGAATGATAAAAGTATTGAAGTATTAAAGTTGATATTTAAAGAAAACATGCACACTTTGATATATTTAAATATTAAAAGGTTATTCTTTTGTAAAGGATATGGAAATACTGTGTCCCTGTTTGAATGTATTAAACTGATATAAACAATTGTTGAAGTTACTCTACCACCCGTGGAAACGCTCGCCTGCGGCTTAAGAACATTTTCCCATACTCCAAAGCTCCTACCTGTGTCTTAATTACTTTCAAAAGAAAGAGAATGCTTTCATTCTTAACTTTCACGTATTAATTCGTATTGCAAAAATGCTTAGAAATTTAGCGAAAGAAAATGTTGCTGAGAGATTAAAAACCTAACTATACAAAACTACTCTGATATTAACACGCTTTATTAATATTTGAAAAGGTTTGTTTCCCGTTTCTGTAAACACTCATTAACCGGCCGATGCAAAACGAAAATTCAAGTGGCATCATTTGTGACATTGCTGAATAAATAAGGCATAACTTAGAGTAGTTCAAAAAATATGCGCTGTAAATAATTAAAATGCCTAAATTAAACATAACTTTTTCTCTCAAAAAGAAACATTAAACTTTATGAAGGATTTTAAACTAGAAATGAGTCATTACTTACAGATAATAAAAATCAGCATCAATTAGTATTTGAAACCGAACTCTCTTCGCTTAGTAAACGCAACGTTTGAGATGTAATAATAGCGTTAAAATAGTCGTAAATGTATCTAAAAGAAAATTAGAGTGTGCGTTAAACATGCAGGTTTTCGACAAAAATAATCTTTAATGATTATGCGATATTGCAAAGTGATCAAACTCTCCCATCCATTTTAGTAATATACCGTAAACTGCCGCTTATTATAACCCCCCCCCCCCCCTCGGTTATAGGTCTATCTATCTGTAAACCCCCCCAAAAATATATCCGATTATAAGCCCCCTCCAAGCTTTACTTGTTTTGAGTGATATTAATCACTTTCACAGAACTATGTCCTACTTCAAACAGTAAATTGGAAAAAATCATTGCGGAACAATAAGTCTATTACTTCCCTATTTATTATCTACTCTTTATATAACTACCGTATAACTTTTTTGCAAAATACCATTAAAGAAACGTTTTAGTGTTTTACTGTGGTTCCAGTTTCGTTCGTGTTGTTAGTTTTAATTTTGTTCCAAATATTGAAATGAATTCGATTTATTTTGACGTTTTAAGGCTTAATTAAAAACCAGTAAATGAAAAGCACTGCTATAGCTCGTTTCGAAACGGTTTTTTTTTTATTCCGGTTATAAGCCCCCAAGGATATAAGCCCCCTCCGTTTTTAAGACCATCTAAAACCCCTTACGAAGTTGTATAAGCCCAGGGCTTAAAAGCAGCGGTTTACGGTATAACGTATGGCATCACAAAATGGATCGAGGCTATGGAAACAACGCTCACTGATCCAAACAAAAAAAATGTATTAATTATAATATCACCAAAATGGCACGAATTTTTACTAAATGACCCACATAATAAGCAACCTTAATAATCACATCACCATTGAGGCTTCATAAAGAAGCATTGTCACATTTTTTTTAAGTTTCACGTTAAACAACGATAAAAAATCTTTGCATTGGTGGAAACGTTGAAATACGCAATAACCCTGTTAGTGCACAGAAGCTAGTATTAATTACCTTTGGCGGCGGATGCCAGGATTGAAATTGATTTGCTATTTAAAAAAGGTGGCCACAGTTCTTCGTGTGTATTACAGAGAAATCGCTTAAAACTGATTATGGTGTGTTCCTCCTCGTAAAAATCCCTTAATATTTTCCTGGTTTTCTAAGAATAATCTCAACTTAGATAATGGTTCTTTGTCAAATATTTTAGCAGTTCTGCACAACATGCAGCAAGATCTCCATGACAATGCCCCCTTAATAGCCCTCTTTTTCATTATCTTTTGGACCCTTACAGTGGGTCCAAATCTCAGGATTCTCAGGTTTTTTGACCAGAGGTTGGTCGCCACGAGGGACTCCGTGTTACTAGAATTTTTTCACCTCAGGATTTCTGCCAATCAAAACGTTTATTTTGTTAATACGGTTTCCCCAGAGTCTCTCCTGAGGACCAGCCGCTGATCAAAGGGCTTGAGGACTCTGGGTACGACATTGACTGGGCCCGAGTTCCGGGAAGAACTGGGTCCAAGATTCACGAAGTGCAACGACTACGAGGACTTCTGCTCGTAAAACGAAGCTTATAAAATCCCATTTTTAATTTTCAAGGAATTAGAGAAAACCAGGATAGATGAATTTGGATTAGAATACTGTAGTTTTAAAAATGATTGTCATTAAAATTCAATGCCTCGTTTAAAGATCCCCAATTGTCGGTGTTCTGTTTGCATTTTAGTCAATAAGTGGACATTTTCTTGCTGTCAATTGCCAACTTTTAAGGTCAACAATGGAGCACCTGCTCGCTAGAAATTATACGTACTATATAGAAGAGTTTTGAAGCAAACTCCTTTTTGCCGTCTAGTTACTAATCGTGCGTGCAACCACTGATAGACTGACCAATATAATCTGCCAGGTTTAACCTTTGATGATTGCGCGGATCTGAAAGATTAATGAAAATGACTGAATTAACGCAGATGAACATGATTACTTTGGGACGGCTCTTTTTACGACGGCTTAAAATTACAATAATTTTCAAAAACGCAAGTGTATTTCAAACACTGTAGGTTACAAATTGACATCTTCCTCTTTAAGTATTTTTCCGTACATGTCTGTTTTATGGGTAGCCTCAGTTAGATATCGCTCGGCAAATCCTTCCCTTTTAATATAGTACGGTCGGTTTGATTTATCGAGGCCAACAGTATTTGATCATGACAGAGACAGAGTCAGACAAAGCGTGTTCGTGCCGCAAAATTAATTTACTATTTCTGTTAATAATTTGAGACGTTTAAAATTGCGCTGCCGGAAAAAAGAAGTATTAAATTTCATTGAATAAGCAGAACTAATTGCAGTTTCTTGAATATTTTATTGCCGATCTATTTAGGTGTCCTCTCTACATTCAGCTAAGATAGTGTCTTGGTTTTCCAGCGACGTACAAGTAGAAGAATGTTTCTTCTAAATTTCTACCCGGGTCAAGCAAAATATCAGTTTTAGTTTTCTTCGTCGAAAGGTATAATTTTTTTGGTAAGTACGCTTTTTATTCACAAGGAAGATGATTGCGGCAATTCTGTGTGGATTTTAAACCAGCTGCATTGTTGTTTCTTGGACGGAACTTGAAACCCGAAGATTTTGTTTCAACCGAGGCAACCCTGAAGGAGAGCTTTAATTTGTGTTAGTTTTGAAATTCGACCTTCTTCGGAATTGAAACCCTTTTAGGATGAGCGAAATTCATTGAACAACCAGTTTTTGAAGGCACTTAGGTAAGATTTGTGTTTTTAGTCAGAGCCATGATTCGCCGTGCATTATAATTCAGTACTAAAAGCCGATCGCTTGACTTCTCTTGTATTCTCTGTTTCACTTCACTACAAATTTAAAGTAATATATCAAACACGAGAAAGCATGTTTCATCAGATATCCAAACACTGCCGGAAGTAGGTTGAAAAAACGAGGCGCAACCGAGTTTTTTTAAACAACTTCGAGGTGTTTGGGTATCTGATGAAACACACTTTCGAGTGTTTGATATGGCTTCTCAAATGATCAATAATTCTTGGAGAAATTCAAGGCTTAAGTTGGCAAAAATCTATGGTAATTAGGAACACATATCCAAACCACGGTCACAGTAGTGATTTTCTTTGTTTTCTCTTGATTAATTATTAATGAGTTTGAGAATGATAAGTAATAAACAAGAGTAGGATTCGAGATCATCAAAACCAAATTTGTTCCCAATTCGTTAAAAATCAAACTGGCCAACGTTTATTATCATAACTTTGAATAAATCGGGTTAACTACGGATTGATACTCAGAATGGTTCCAAATGATACGATTTTCTTGGCGTAGCCTCATTTAGGTGCCATTGATTTTCAAATTCATCCCCCAAAATCATTCAAAAAAATTAATCTTCCTTTTATATTAGCGGGAACCTTGTGTGCCTGAAAATGTTTTCGGGTCTTATAGGTCACTGATAAGTTACCGAGTCTTTTGCGAAACGGATGCGTAATCTGTACCTTTGGTTTACAAGGTTAAATGCCCTCGGCCAAGACACGTTATTGTTGTTATTATTGTTATGGCAGTAAAATATCTAAAATCTTAAAAAATATAAAGAGAGAGAGAGAGAGAGAGAGAGAGAGAGAGAGAGAGAGAGAGAATGCGTTTTCCACCTGTCTAAAATACTGGATATAATATATTATGATAAAATCTAAGCTACAGTATGTTGAGAATTCACGAAAATATATAATTATTATATGTAATAATTATTATAATTATTATTATTATTATTATTATTATTATTATTATTATTATTATTATTATTATTATTATTATTATTATAATTATTATTATTATAGTGCGGATATCTGAAATACGTGTCTATATGCTTTTACATGTACACTTAGGGCTTTTTATGGACACTGGTTTAGCTGTTATTAGTGTGATTTGATTATATCTTAATATCTCTGCATAATGGAATTCTTTATTTTATGGAATTTTGAACTTTTATTATTGATCACAGCTATTTCCTCTTCTTTTATGTAGTATTAAGTTACTCCTTTTTTTAGAATTTGTGAATGAATAATGTTTCGATGAATTGATTGGATTTTTTCTAACAGCAAGTTGATTGTAAATAGGATTTTAATTGAGGTTTTGTAATAAAAATTTTATTATTATTATTGTTATTATTATTATTATTATTATTATTATTATTATTATTATTATTATTATTATTATTATTATTATTATTATTATTATTGTTATCGTTAGAAATGTGCATAAAGTCGTTTTATCCAGCCATGATTATAATTTGCAAATTGAATAAAATTTGTGAAAGGATAAAAAAAAGCGAGTGAGAACTTAGACGTTCCGGCCACGTTGCGCGGCTTTTTTCGGCTAAAATTAACGTGGCCCGGTGAGATAAAAGTAAAATGGAAAACTAAAACAATTAAAAATTCTGAAATAAGGTTCCTCTAGAAATGGTACAAGTGTCTTGTATCAGCGCTTCCTGAAGTAATTACGTTTTCCATTGGTTTGCGTGTTGGAAGCTTTCAACAATTTTAATGTCAAGCACGTGCTGGTGCAATGAATTGTATTAATCTAACAAAGGGTTCTTGACACATGATGCAACGTATTTGGAATGTTCTTTCATGCGAGCCCTCAACGTGTAGAATGGCAGGTCAGTGCAGCCTCTGGAGCTTTCAAAATCCAAGACGGCAGACAGTCCGCGATGTTGAATTTCGACTCCTGAATGACCTCTGGGGAGGACGAGGTGTAGTCAATGGCCAATTGTCGTTCAACTTTCTCAAGGTTAATATGAACACGTGTTAGACCTTTTCGCAGTGCAAGTCTTCGTTTTTTAACCAAGTCGAAAATTACACGAAATGCAGTGTTTCTTTCAAAACTGATTTTTCTCAGTTGGCCAAAGAAGTCTTCGCACCTGTGTAATAGGTCCGACAATGTTCGGAAGGCTTCGGAAAGCGTCGGGATGAAGTCTCAAGTAATCCGTAGCAAATCACTCTTCATATTCGGCTAAAAATATTGATACCGGCTCAATATTCGGAAACTGCCGAAATCTTTGGAATTTAGCTTCAAAACTGTCTCAAGCAATCAGTCCAATATATGCCAAGGCTACGGTGAAAGCAATATGAAAGAAATCACTGAACTAACTTTAGCTTGCACTTAACTGAGTCATTTTTCTAAATGATACGTTAAACAATATAGCGCTTTAGCGTGATTTCTCTTTGACTGAAAAATTTCATTGATAAATTTGTATTGCTAATGAAGTAAAAAAAAAAAAAAGCCCAAGGCAATGTCACGGTAATATCCTGCGTGAAATCTTTTGTCATACACCGGCAAAACCGCAATTTATTTTCAGCTCTCTGCGAGGGGTACGCGTACGTATAGAATCAAAGCTAACATGACTCGGTCCGTTATTTTCCGATCTCTTGACTTCGAACAATTGTTTGTCGAGTAATTTTTGCTGTCTTAAGAACATTACACATAGTACAAGGTACAACAGATATATTCAGTGGAAATACCTTGAGGGTAAGTAAGTTTATTTTCAGGCCTTTGGACTTTAATTACGAGTTTTGAGATATCAAGTCGCTACATCACACTTTTGTGTCAAGTATGAACAACTTTAGAGGTTGACGAGAAAATTTGAGTGTAGAGAAGTTGTTTGAGTGAGTATAAATATATTCCTTTGTCTGACGCTCGTGAGCGTGATCAGAGAGTTTGAAATCTCATCGCCAAGTGTTTCGTGACAATGACCTCTTTCTCCACTAAACCAGTTGCCAGTTGATTTACAGAAATCAAGTGTTTGTATCAATCATGAATATAGCTTTTAGAGAAACGTGTGGTGGTGATATTAAATTGTGGAGTAATGCCGTCTAATTTGTACTCCGTAACATCTACGTAACTAAACCGCAAAGGAAAACACTTGCTTAGGGATATTATTTTAGTAATTTTACACTTGAAAGAACAAACTGAATTAATTTCACACATGTTTCTTTAGAATGAACGCATCAACAACTGCTTCTCAAAGGAAGTCATTGTGAACAAGACCCAAAACCCGAGCAACTCGCTGTTTGAAACAACAGCTAAAGCTGCATAACCAAACGGGAGGCGAGGTATGTATTTTCGACTTTTCATGGTTCAATGAAAGCTTCTTAATATCATTTAATACTAAAATTAGTTCAGCTCTTCGTTGAACTGACAACTAGAAGGTTTATGTAAATTGTCCGAGTGTCTCTGTCATGATGTTAACCTAATTCAAAACCTGATGATCTTATAATCTTCCCAAGGTTCCTTTCCTGTGAATCAGTCATACTCAAATTAAAGTTTGCTGTAGCTTCAAGTCAGTCTTGAAATCAGTTTTTATAATGACCATTACCGCTACAAAATCACAACGATTGCTTTGACTTCAGACAGGTGAACGACTACTGGTCTTCCTTTTAATCGCTGATTACTCTTGAACAGTAAAATTCTGGAAATTTATATAAAATTTCCGATATTTTATCCTGGATTCACACCAAATTGAGCATTTGTAGCTTGTAACTCTGGTTGCAAAGACGGCTTAAAGTACAACATAATACAATGATCGATATATTTTACGTACAATTATTAAAGACGCACTGGTCTGACGACTCTATCTCTTTTCAAGTTGACTGGAAGGGCCTACAAAACACGGAAACAAAATTTAAAAAAAGAGAGAAAGAAAGAAGAAATAGAAAAATACACGCCAGCGGAAATAACAGAAGACAAGCATAAAAATGCTGATTGTGTTAAAGGAAATAATACAACAATTAACAATTATGCCACTCGCGCTTGTTGGATTCGAGATGGTAGATAGGCAACGAGACGAGTAGCGCCTAGTTGACTATAATCATCCCGTATCAAACAAGCACAAGTGGAATAATTGTTTTATTAAAACGACAACAAAATATCGCTAAATTTTGCCTCATTTTATTTCGCAAAACAAGACCGGAAGATCGAGTATAGTGTACTTGTGGAGCATGGTATAATTTCTTACATACCATGGCAGCGAAGCCAATCAAGTCTGTGGAATTGCATTATGCAATGTTCTAGTTTTTAGTTATCTAAGTTAGGAACAGCCGCAAACGAAAACTAAGGCAATAAATATAGCTCATTTGAAAGTGTTATAACATGGAAATTCATCTCATAAGCTTGCAACTAGATAGGATTTAGAATATTCACAACATCTTACAACGTGCATGAATGGATGAAATAAAACGGATGTATAATAGGTAAATGACACACAACATATGACGGAAGCAAATTTCAAACTTGACGCACGGACCTT